>NW_022103958.1:42867776-42894711 GCF_000313985.2 Echinops telfairi | reverse complement strand
CCACATTTGCTTATGCACCCACTTTGTCTTCAGTGATCCGTTCGACACCCCGTGATCACACAGGCTGATATGTTGTTCCATGTGGGCTTTGTCAGGCACGCCTTCTTTATCCTACTCTGGCATCATCCATCCTTCCCACGGCACTCGACCTCTTTGCTAGATTCGATCATCTGTTGCACTGGTGACAAAGAAATCATAGACAATACAATCCTCACAATTATGGGGTTTATTAGGGAAGCCAGTGGGTAACAAGTCAGAATCAGAACTGTTAAGGGCACAGTTATTTCATCCATGGCACTTCTTCTCAGCCACATCAGCAAGGGCATCTCTGTCTGGTTGTCAGCCTTGAAGCCATGCAGCCTTTGGCCTCTGCCCTTCCTGAGCAAGTGTTACAAAGCTCCTTCTGTGCTGATAAATGCCCAATGAGTATCCCACATAGGCTGGTCTGCCACCCAAAGGCACTCAGCGCCTGTTCTGCAGGCCAGGAAGCTGGCAACTCTGTCTCATGGTCTTGGTGCAACTGCTGTCACTGCCGCTTTTCCATCCAGCATCTCAGACAGGCTCTGCTCGCGACTCTTCTTTCTTGATGGTAGTGAGATTCTCTGTCCCTGCTTCTGAGATAGCTGGCTTTATATCCAGTGGGGTGGCAAAACAGACCACTTCCCACGCTAGGATTTTACACACCTTATCTGCCTACTCCCCTCAGTCATTTGGTGGGAGTTACAAAGACTAAGAGAGCCAGACCAAATAATTCAACTGCACCACACTCTCTTTAACAAAAGATTGTATGGCAATGTCCTTGATGAAAAGTTTAAGCTAAAAAATAATAATAAAAGTATAAGCTATGTGTCCTTAGTTTAGACAACAGAATGTTCTAAATCTTTAAGTTTTGCTTTCATTTTGCACACTTCATTTTTAAGGCCATCTCATCCCTTTTGCTTTTCACTCTAAGCAAAAGTAACCACATGAGCACTTTGGGACCTTGCTTAGAAATCTTCGCAGTCAGCTATTCGAGTTCATCATTTTTAAGTTCTACCTTTTACCAAACATTAGTTCTTCCCAGTGCATAGAAAACATGGCCTTTGGGTCATATGTATTCTCTAAAACAGTGGTTCTCAACCTCCTAATGCCACGACCCTTTAATACAGTTGCTCATGTTGTAGTGACCCCCCCAACCATAAATTTATTTCTGTTGCTACTTCACCACTGTAATTTTTCTACTGTAATGAATTGGGCGAGCTCCTGTGAAAGGGTCATTCGAGACCCACAGGTTGAGAACCACTGCTCCAAAACAATAGAGACTTTCTTTATAACGCTCCTCACTTCTGAGATGTGAGTAGAATTGTCTTGACAGTAATCATTCTACCAACAATCTTTTTTTATATATATATACTTTACATGTTATGCAATTTCATTGTCCAATCATATTAAGAAGATTTGTGCAATCGTCACCACAAATTTAGAACATTTCCTTCTCAGACACATTGCCGTTAGCTCCCCCTTTGCCCTAGTCCTCCTCTGCAATTATCAATCCAATTACAGTCTCTATGGGTCGACCTAACCTGGATTTCATATACAGAAAATCATACAAAACACAAACAGGAAGCAACCAAAAAACAATAACAATGACTCAACAAGACACAGAAAAACCTTAAAAAGAAAGCAGAAAATATTAAAAAATTGTAACAACTTTAAAATGGGTCAAGAGGGAGATGAAATAATAAGGTATTACATTTTGAGCCTAATTACATCTGCCATCATCAATTTTACAATGCTCTCTGTCTGATAGCAAAGCTATTCACCTCCCTCCACTACAGAAGGGATTCAACCAGAGGCTTACTACATGTGGGAACCTTGCAAAAGAATTAGGGGCTTGTAAGGCAACCCAGGCTTTTACTGTTAGGCACATTGTGATACTGTCCCAGCTGCTACCCAATTCCAAAACTGCTTCCACATTTTAAGCATCTGTAGGGCAGCACCCAACTCTTCTGATATTAAGCTCTGTCTTAGTTTTCCAAGTTTCCTATAATAAAAATGACCCAAATATGTGGCTTCACATAATATTGGGGAACACAATTCAACCTCTAGCAAGCGAGTATTTTGAAAAAAGAGGTAATAAGTGACCGAGAAACAGGGAGATTTAAACATGGGGTTTTTTTTAAAACATTTTTAATTTCTAATTTAGTTCATGGATAATACTGTATATCCAAACAATAAAAACAAACCTGGAGCAGTAGAACTGTGGAAATGAAAATAAACCCCAAACCCACTGCCATCAAGTTGATTCCAACTCACGTCGACCTTGTACAGGGTCTCAAAGGCTGTAAATCCTTATGAGCGCAGACTGCTCAATCTTGCTCCCTGGGGAGGCTCTGGGGGTTGAAAGGCCAACCTGGAGGTTAGCATCCCAATGCTTACCCAACAGCGCCACCTGGGCTCCTTAGCAATAAAAATAATGAAACGTAAATTACTTATATAATATATGAAGTTTTTATGGTTAGTTTATATTGCTTTCATACCAAGCACCCCGGTGGTGTAATGGTTGTGATCCGCAGGGCCGGCAGTTCAAAACCACCAGCTCCAAGGGAGAAAGACTGGACTTTTCGACTCTAATAAACAGTTACTGTTTTGGAAACCACAGGGGCTCATGATGAGTCAGCATTGACTCGAAGGCAGTTAAGTTTGGTATATTACTTTCATAATAAGAATAACAGCTTAAAGGCCAAAATGTTTATGATGTTAGTCTGTATGCAATTTTGGTTTGTTTCTCGTTTAATACCATATTAAGCCCAACCTCTTGTGTGACTGTGGGATCCAGTGAGAATGGTATCTTTTCCTTGACTGCGAGCAGAAACCATGATCACTAAGCGCAGCATTGTTAGATTGCACCTTTAGAGACCTCAGTCTTAACAGAGAATGGAAACAGTTTAGAAACAGACAAAGAAAAGCAGTTTCTCAGGGAGCCAAGGAAGAAAGATGTCCTAAAAATAGATAGGAATGTGGTGGCTGGATCCAGGCATTCTGAACGAAATTTTTTTAAGTCCCAGTATATTCAGGCAGCTGTCAGACAAGGCTGGCCACACGCCAGTGGGCTCAGATCCATGGATACCAGCTGGTGAAACTGGAAAGTAGAAGGCGGCTATGGAGGAGGAGAGGAAGTGCTGGCATCTTGAAATCCCGGCACAGCCGTGAGTGCCCCAGCGCTGTGTGACAAGAGGCCGGGGCTCTAGTTAAGGGCACCCAGCTAGGTCAAACTGTGAATTGATGCAACTGGTGCCCAACAGAAGCCAGTGGGTCGGAATGTGCTTTCCTTTGGGCTGGGGAGCGAGTGAGTGGGCTGGACAAGTGGTTCAAGTTCAGAAGGCTCAGCCCTCTGACCCAGACCTCTCGAGGCTGCTGGTTTTTCCCCCCAGGACAGTAAAGAATACTGGGCTCTGAAGAGTGAAGATGATCTGTATCAATTGGAATATAGTAACTCACCCCACCCCCAACCTAGAATAGTTTGCTTTGAAAATATTTTTTCTGCCACACACATCATCAATTATCATTATATGTTATATATGTAGGGATTCATCTAGTTTGTGTTGTAGTCAGTGAGCTCTCCACCTCACACCAAGACTGAAAGCAAAACACACACACACACACACACACACACACACACACACACGAAAATAACAAATGCTGGTGAGGGGAGGGAGAGATTGGAACACTCAGACATGGCTGGTGGGATGGCAGAATGGTGCACCCAGATGGAAAGCAGGATGACACTTCCTTAAACCAATGTAAATCGAGATACGATATGACCCAGCCATCTCTCGGTGTTTACCCCAAAGAAATCAAGAATGAAATCCGAACAGATAGATGTGTACCCTGTTTATCTCAGCATGATCTATAATAGCAAAAGGTGGAAACACATGAAAAACTCATCTGTGGAGGAATAGATAAATGAACTCTGGTACATGCACACATTGTAACTATTGTTGTTAGGTACCATCCAGTCGGTTCTCACCCATAGCGACCCTCTGCACAATCGAAGGAAATGTGCTTGGTCCTGCACCATCCTCACAACTGTTCCTGTGCTTGAGTCCACTGCTGCAGGCCCTGTGTCACTCTATCTCCTGGAGGACCTGCCTCTTTGTCACTGCCCCACCATGCGGTCCTTCTCCAGGGACTGGTGCAAGGCATGTCAGATGAAGCCTTCCCATCCTTCCCTCCAAACATCCTTGACAAAAACAAGGCTCCAGGAATGGAATAGCATGCATCTCTAAAAAATAATAATGAAACTATCAAACACCTCATGACACAGAGGAATTTGGAAGAGATGCACAGCAAAGTTAGTCAATCTCATAAAGACAAGTACTACACGACACCATCATTTAAAAGAAAAAGGGGAGAAAAACTAAGAAAAATGGTCTTTGCACAAAAAGCAGACTTGGAGGGTGACTGTGAGCTGGGGTGAACAGGGCAGGAAGGGAAGGAGGGAGGGGGATGAGAGGAACATACTTATTCAATTCTCTGATGGGCAAATAACCCAGAGAAGCTGGACTCTCTGAAAAAGAATGTGACATCAGGATTGGAGGAAGACTGATTAACAACCTGATAGATACAGATGATACCACTTTGCAAGTGAAGCGGACTTGAAGCATTTACTGATGAAGATCAAAGACTACAGTCACCATCCTCCACTGCCACCAAGTCCATCAGACTCATAGCAACCCAGAGGACAGAGTAGAACTGCCCCTTTGGGTTTCTGTGGCTGTCAATCTTTACAGGATCAGAACAGCTCATCTTTCTCCCACAAAGCAGCTGGTGGATTAGAACTGTTGACCTCGTGATTAGCAGCCCAACATGTAATTCACTCCACCCCCAGGGCTCCCCAAAGCTCATATCTTCCCACACTGGGAGTCGAACCCAAGCCACCTGGGTGAAAACCACTAGACCAAACTCTACTATTGTTGTTGGGTGCCATCAAGTAGGTTCCAGTCCACATCAATCTTAGGTACAGCAGAAATAAACACTGCCTGGTACTGTACCTTCCTCACAATTATTCTCACGGTCAAGCCCATGGTTGCGGCCACTGTGTTCATCCATCTTGCCCACGATCTTGTGCTTTTTTGCCTATCTCTCCACTTTACCAATCATAATGTCCCTCTTCAGGGACTGGTCTCTCCTGGTAACATGTCCAAAGGACATGAGACAAAGGTTCGCATTCTTGCCTCGAAGGAGCATTCTGGCTGTACTTCTTCCGACACAGATTTCTTGGTTCTCTGGCAGTCCATAGTGTTGTCCATAGTCTTCACTAGCACTATAATTAAAACTTTATTCAGTGGGTACTGTTGTCCTTAGGTTACAAATAGATGACATATTGGGGTCCTCATGAAGTACACTCCAAGATGGAAAAATGAACACACAGGGAATTTATCGAGGAGTGATCTTGGAATAAACATTTATGAAATGAACCAACTCAAAACCATACTCAATGCTAAGCAGTTGATAGTGACCCTATAGGATAGAGTAGACCCTGGAGGTTTCTAATACTGCTACTTTGCAGAAGCAGAAAGCCTCCTTGTTCTCCCTCAGAGTGGCTGATGGGTTCGAACTCTTGACCGTGTCATCAGGAATCCAACACATAACTTACTACCTGCCAACGGGGCTCCTTATGAAAGAAAAGGGAGGTGCGAGAAATAGAATTGGGCCTAAGGAAAAGATGAGATACGCTGTATCTCAATGAAGGCCTCAAGCAACCTCCAGAAAGAACTCTGAGGGTGAGTGGCACTTCCGAGATGACCTGAGCTGACGCCAGAGGCAGAGGTCCAAGTCTGTCGGCCCCAGCATGGATCTCCAGAGACTACTGTAAAAAAGGGTGTGGCTTTGGATGAAGCAGTGTTTCCCATGGTGACAAGCAGAAGAAGGCTAACGGTTGATGGGATCTACAGGCACCACTACCAGCTGCTGGGAAAGAAATCCTTCAATTCCCAAGTGGATCTGGGTCACACATCAGTGTTCACTACCTGTGGGAAGTGAGATTCAAGTTGCTCCAAAGCCACCTACCTAGGAAATGACAAAGACATGTTAATTAGAACCTTCTGACTTCAGTCCACCGTCTGAATCACTGATCTACACAGACTCCTTCGAAATCGTGGTGCTGGAGGCCGTAGCCCATCTTAACAATAGGCCCTCTCTGCTCTCTTAACCACCAACTTTGCTCTTGGGCCTCAGGTTTGGGTCCTTGTCTTGTCCCCTGGATTTGGCCCAGATTCTATCTTTTGCTTCCTCTTCACAAATTTCATTCTCTAGCCCTGGTAGGTTACATACTGGGCTGCTAACCTCAAGGACAGTGGTTTGAAACCACCAGCGGCTCCATGGAAGAAAGAGGCATTCCGCTCCCCCCTCCAAATAAAATGATTTTTTTTAAAGAAAAATAGCTTTAAAAAAAAGAAAGAGGCGTTTTATCCTCCTATAAAGATTTACAGTCTCAGAAATCCATAGGGGTAGTTCCACTCTGTCCTATAGGGTCGCTGTGAGTTGTAGTTGGCTCAATGACAGGGAAAGTTGGAGCCCCTGCTACACTTCTGTGGTTTCTTCAAGGACTTCTCTTAAGTCCCTGGTTTGTACAAAAGCACTCAACTACTAACAAAAGATTGGAAGTTTGGGTCCACCCAGAGGCCTTTCAAAAGGCCTACAGCTATAGGCCCTGAAATTAATTCCTCATGGAACAGTGCCGCTTAGTGAGAACTGCTGAGTGACAGTGATCCGTCAGCATCTCCCTGTGAGGGTGGCTCAGGGGATTTGTCTGAGCTCCAGCTCTCCGGAGGGTTGGGGGGTTGGGGGGAGGCAGTCAAAACGGGGAGAAGCCACACTGTCACACTGGCAATACAATATTGAAATATTCACTGGGATATGGCAATTTACAGCTGTCACACCACATTCACTAAATGAAATCACATTTTGTGCCAGACTTCCAAAGACATAATCACATGAAAACTATTTTTATTGCCTTGAAGCACAGTAAAAAGCAGTTTACCACAAATGTAAGGAAGTCTACTATGGGCTCTTTGGTAAGAAAGTGAAATATAGAGCGCAAAGCAGTTGTTTGATATTTTACATCAGGAAACATTTGGTGATAAATCATATGACGCTTTTCAAATAAAAGAGAAGCTTAGGGATTCTTTGCATGTCCGTTATTTCATTGAATCCACAAAACCAAATCACGTCGCTAGGGTTCATCTTCACAGCAACAAAACTTAGTCGGCCTGGTATACTTTCGGACTTCAATTCACCTTTGCTTGTTTCTTGACTTTTGCTTAGTTACAGACCAGATCTGGCACCTCTTGGGGTTTCTGGAAACTGTACAGACCTCGTGTTGTACTTTGGGCTGTGTTCTCAACAGTGTGGGGGTAGAGAGTGGGGAAAGGGGGGCCCATGCAGTATCATGTGGTAGTAGTAGCTCATGACCCCATCCCAATATCTAAAGCATTATCGCAGTCAGTGAATACCTTCCAGTAGCATTGTCCTCCAGGATTTCCTAGGTTGCAAGTGGTTACAAGTTGGGCTGCTAACCTCAAGGTCACCAGTCCAAAAACACCGACCGCTCCAGGCTTTCTACTCCCATAAAGAGCTACAGTCCCATAAAGACCAGGCTTTCTACTCCCATAAAGAGCTACAGTCTCAGAAACCCACAGTGGCAGTTCCCCCGGGTCCTCCAGGTTGGCTATGAGTCGACATTGATTTGATGGCAGTGAGAAGAAAATAACAGAAGCAAATAACCAGGTTCTTCTCCAGTGGAACCACTGGAAGCGTTTGAAGCTTTAAGTTCACAGCCAAGTGCTTCACTGTGGTGTAACCAGGCCTCCTTCCAAAGCACCCGAATATGCAGTGGCTCTTTTACACCTGCTACTTGCACCTGCTACTCCCCTCGGTGGGAAAGGCTCCTTCCCAGATCTTCGAGGGCTGACTCTTCGTCATTCAGGTTTTCGTCAAATACCGGCCCTTCCTGATTACTATTGCGTCCCTCTCTTCACTCTTGATCATTAAAACTGGATCATTAAAAACGTATTTCCCTCACACCACACCATCGGAAAGAATATCACTTGTTTGTTTATTGCCTGCCTTCCTCAGGGGAAGAGATGGGGAGGAAATCCAAAGTGTTTTGGCGTTTTTTTAACCGAGCTGCTTGTGCAGTGTCAGGTACAGGGTCTGGCAGGATCGCTGTACTTAAATGTAGTTGTTGTCGCCCGTGTTCTTTTCAGTGTAAGCTCTCTCACACACCAGGGAAAAGAAAGGGGGAAGCAAAAAGAGCATCTCCTTGGATTTCTGAAAGGGGCAGTTGCTTTTGCCATGATCATGCCAGAATTTTAAATTAGCAAAATGACGAAAGATTCTTCTTTATGTGACAGCTCATCTTTTGAGGATGGGAAGGTGGGAGGACTGCAAATAAAGCTACTATTACTATTCCCTATTACTGCATCCTAATAGGTTTCAGTCCGCCTTCAGTGCCCTTCACAATCTATCCACCACCCGCTCATCCATTTCCCCCGTAATCCACACTCAGCCACACAAAACTCACACTCACTGCATGGAGTCCATGCTCACTCAGGGTAGCCCTGCCCCTGTGCGTTTCTGAGACTGTAAATTATGGGAGTAGAAAGCCCCTAGCTTTCTCCCACGGGGCTGCTGGTGGTTTCAAACTGCTGACCTTGCAGTTAGCAGCCTGACTGGTAACCATTAAGCCACCAGGGCTCCTTGACCACTACAACCAGTCACACATGTCTTGCACAGTCATCATGCCTGGTGTTCTTGCGTCTTATGTGTTCCTACCTGGACTGCCTTTTCCTGTCCCCTTAACCTTCCCAGCAAAGTCCCTTTGCCCATCATTTGACAACGAGTCAACGGTCATCTCTCTGGAAAAAAACATTACCTGAGCCCCTTCAGAGGTTGTTCCATTTTCCGCTCTCTTTTCACAACTGCTTCTAGACCATGTCTCAGCACCTCCTTCCTCTCACTACACTGGGGGCTTTGTCAGTTGGCCTGCGGCCCACGGCCCACGTCATCACCCCAGCACTTGGCACGTTTTGTGCTGCGCGCTCAGTGAACCTGCCAGGGGAACGCAGGAGGGAAGGAGCGCTGGGGATGTTCTGTGAGCAAAGGCACTATTGCCAATGTGTGGGGCATGTCTAGCAGGGAAGTAATATTTCTTGGGTTTTCTGAAGTCAATCTCACCTGAGGGAAATGAAGATGTATGTACCTGAGATAGAGGGGTCTCGGGAGTGGGGTGGGGCAGGGGGTGGGAATGGTAATTCTGCAAGGTCTAGACAAAAGATATGCTGGCAAGCTGCTGGCCACCAAGTTTGCGGGCCTTGGAGGGCAGCTCCTGGGCAGGGTTAATGTTTTTTCTTCCCTCCTACAGTGCCATCTGAAGCCCTATTACTTATCTGATTATTGTTTGTCTCCCTGAGGAGGAACTAAGTGTCATGAAAGTGAATATTTTTTCTACCTTCATTACCAGAATTAGTCAGCACCTTGACTAGTGCCTGATACACAGTAGGTTTTCCACGCATATTTATTTATAATTGCACAGGTGGATACAGAGCTGGCAGAAGTCGTCATTAAAGCAAAATGTTTGGCACAGTGATTTATCTAAGTATTCTGAAACAGGATTTTAATTTTCAGTGAATTATCTTTGTAAAAAAATAAGAAATGAGTTGGGAATGAATTCACATCACCTTTATGTTCCTTTCGTCTGGTGTGCGTTCACCTGACAGAGAATTACACAACACCTGACAATGGATTAGCATGCCTATTGACAACCGCTAGTTATGTCCGTTGCCCTGGATCCCTCCACCTGGTACGACTGTATGCATCATGTAAGCTGAACTAGTTTCACCACTGGTATCTGAGAGATCGTGATTGTTAGGCTTTGTGTCAACTTGGTTGGGCCAGGATTCTCTCTTGATGCGATCTAATGTAATGTAATCAACTCCATAATGGGACAGTCTATGGGCAGCCAAGGAATTGTGGGAAGATGGGGTAGAATACTACCCTATTAATCAAGTCACAGCCTTGATACAATTGAAAGTAAATATCCTTAGGGGTATGGCCTATTCCTATTTAAGCAGACTCTGTGTTAGTCCGGGTGGACTAGAGAAACAAATCCAGAGACACTCATATGTGTATAAGAAAGAGCTTTATATACAAGAGCAATTGAACATTGAGAAAACATCCCAGCCCAGTCCAGATCAAATCCACAAGTCCAATATTAGTCCATATGTCCAATACCAATCTATACATTCTTCTTCAGACTCATGAAACATATGCAATGATGCCAAATGCAGGAAGATCACAGGCCAGTGGGTGGGCAGTCTTGTGGATCCAGTGGCAGTGTAAGCATCTCAGTGCTGGCATGGATGTGCACATGGCTCCTCCAACCCCAGGACTCTGGCTCTATTAGTATAGCTCCATGTGGCTTGTCAACAGGAATCTCATAGGGAGTGAGCATGTATCTGGCCACCAGTGAGCTATTTATCTCCAGGGTGCCTCCAGATGAGGCCATCAAGCTGTGACTTGATTGACAGGCCAGACTTCACTCTTCCCAAATTGACAGGAGATTATGTAACTGCCATAGCTTCTCACTCTTGCTGGTCTGGATCCTGCATCTGACTCATCTACCTCCTTACTCATTTACCCACTGACCCTGAGAGCTATCAGCAGCTTGCGGTCTTTCCTTGGATTTGTTTGACTCTGCAGCCATGAGCCCGACTTGCTGATCTTGGACTCATCCACTTCTGCCTCCACCAGCCTTTGGAGTTCCTGCCTCCTGGTTCATCAGCCTGCAGCTAGTGTGAGTCAGAGAAAGCCTCTTGCTTAATATCTGACCCACGGATTGGAATCAGACTGGACTTCTATGCTATGTGAGTCATTTTAAAAAATAAAAATAAAAACATTACACTGCAATGCATCCCGGAGGAGCTAATCTACTATAACCCTCCCCTGCTGACCAATGACTGTAAGAATGAAAACATATATGAAGGTGAATGTTTGCATCTACACCACTGTTTAAAATGTTGTCATTACTGTCTGAGGCAGCTAATTCTACAGTCTACTGTAGTGAGTCATCCTTGTTCCGAACAACAAAAAATGGTTCCACTGGAGAGAGTACGTGAGCACCATGTGTGAGCTGTTCTTGATATGAAATCCTGTCTGTCTATCTCACTGATTCTGCTTCTTAGAGAATCAGGCAGACACAGAGATCAAAAGGAATGAAAAGATGTAGCAGATCTTACAGAACCCTAACGCATATGTTATCCTCAATAGCCTTTTAAAAGAGTCATCTTAAAATGCATTGTCATTCAATGGAAAATGGAAAGAGCCTATAAATCGAGAGAAGCAAAAAATGTAAAGAACAGAAAAAGTTCCCAGTGAGTTGAGTAATGATGAGATTATCCTTCTTCGTGTCCTTAGTGAAAATACTACAAGGATATCCTGGTAAAGATTTAAGGCATTTACCACGCTCCAGAAGTAATAACCACATATGTATCTGTCTTCTCTATTTCAATGGTCAGTGGACTCCTTTTGCTGGCAACTATATCGAATGTCAAAAGTTTTTTTGTTGATGCAAATAGTGGACTATCATTATAGTATGATGGATATTGAAAATAGCATCCCACTTGTATAAATAAAAATTATTTAAGAAAAAGTATTTAAGACATTTAATGGTCAAGGAAAGACAAATATTTTCAATGGATAATATTAACCATCACAGCTATCTCCAAAATGTTTACGCAATAATTGTGAGTATCACTTCTCGGACTTTTAACTAAGATCAAGTGTAATAATTGTGTGAGTACGGCCTGGCTGAACTCTGACTAGATTTTCAGTGTTTGTAGTCAACAGGACCTTCAGAAAGGCTGCTTATATCTACTTTTTTAATTCTTAAATTTTTATTATGACTTTAAAACTCCTTTACAACACTTTAAAAAATAATATGCATAATTCCTCAAAGAATTATTCCAAAAAGAATATGCATAATTCAACTCTTTCAAATAATTAATACTTAGTTAAGGATCCAGATTGATGAGCTGCAGCAAAGTTAGTAAGGATATTTTTGGTGAAAATTAGAAATTATTTGTTAATCACATTTACACAAAGTTCATGTGTGGTATAAGTAGTTGAGATAGTTAAGGTTTATTGTGCTAACCTGGCCAATAAACACATGTGGGATTAATTGAAGGGTGGGGAGCTAAATGGCTCCGTGAGCCTCACCTTTCTAGTTCTCAGGTCTCTTGCTTTCTGATGGTCGGATCAGGGTGCAGCTGCTAGCTGCTTCAGCTAGCAAGGCTCACTTCCTGCAAGATATCCCTGAGGAGAAGGCACATGGACCTATCCCAATGCAGCCCTGGGTGCTGGTGCAGCTGTGTGGAGACCCCTGCCAGCGCTGAGATGCTTACACGCTCACTGATTCAGCTTTCCTCCTGCAGTCGGCGTCAATGGGTGTGTTTTGTGAGACTGAGGAGGACTTTATAGATCAGTGTCAGACATATGGGCTAATGTTGGACTTATGGCCTTGGACAGCACTGGGTTGGGATGCTTTCTTAATGTACACTTACCCTTTCTATAAAACTCTCTCTTATACATAGGAGTTTCTGTGGCTTTGTTTCCCGAGTTTACCCAGACTAACACAGTAGTTGAGGGAGTAAGGAAACTAAAAAAGCAGGGCTTGGCAATAAGAAAATAATGAGACGCAGTTAAGAAATGGGAAAAAGACATGAACAGACAGTTCACCAAAAATGAAGTACAAGTGGCTAACAAACACATGAGAAAATGCTCACTATTGCTAGCCTTCGGGGACATTGGACCAGATTTTATGTTCCTGGGTCGACACTACTACGTTTCTATCCAACCCTCAGTGAACCCTGCCATAGACTAGGCACCATGGTGACCTTGGATGCTGACCTTGCATGCCGCATGGCATAATGCAGGGGTTACCTCAGAAGGATTTAACACAGAGACTCAGCTGAATGAACTGAGGCCTGCCTCAAGTTGCCTGCATCATGTATTGAGGACTGGGGTACTCGGGTGGGAAAGGAAGCAGAGTGACCACCCCGGAATAGTGGAAGTGGCAATCATTGGACCTTACCCATCCTTAGGGCATAGAGCTCAGTGGAACGGGAGATCCAACTGGGTAAGAAAACAATACACAGAACTGTACTTGCATAGACTCCTCATACAGATAGTGCCCGGAATGTTGTGTCTTTGGGAAAATTGATGATTTTATCAGTGCAATCGCCTTTATACCCAAGGGGATGACTGACAATGTTATACTTACTTGTTTCTAGGCGTTTTTGTTTTTTTGCCTTTAGCATGTTTGTTTTTTTCATTTTTGTTTGTTCACTTGGTTGTTTGCTGGTTGGTTTGTTGCTGTTGTTGATGGTGTTGGTCTTATGGGGTTTTTATTTTGTCACAATACAACCACCAAAGTAAACCTGAGTCGTGCATATTTCACGGACAAGCAGATGGAGTCTGGGCTCCTACTTAACTCTAGCCCCGATTCACGAAGAGTTAGTTCTGATAACATGGCCCTGCTCAGTACTCACCTTCATGAAATGATCACTGAAGATAAGGGTGCTACAGCACAGGATGGTGAAGAAAGCAGATGGTGCCCAACTACCACTCAGAATAGTGTCTGGAATCTTAAAGGCTTGTCTTCAGACAAGCAGTCGTCTAAGTGAGGAGTCAACTAAGTCCACATGGAAGAAGCACACCACACCAACTTGTGTGATCCAAGGATGACACTAATAAATTCAAATATGACAAAGGGGAAAGTATCAGAGCTTAAATTGTAGAAGACTATGGAGGACAGTGGGAACCCAAAACCCATCTGCAGAGGATCTAGTCAGATGAAGCCACTGGCAGATCCCTCTAGCCACAATCACAAGTCTCAGACAGCCTTACTATCAGATAGAGATCATTGTGCTCTTGATTATGCCCCTCCCTCCTGAACCCTCGATCATTTATACATTATTATTATTCTGTCATGTCTTACAACGTCTCCCTTCACTCACTTTTCTGTTGTCCGTCCCCCAGGGAGGAGGTCACATGTAGATCCTTGTGATTGGTTCCCCTTTCCACCCCCACCCTCCCTCTCCCCTCCCGGTATCGCCGCTCTCACCACAGGTCCTGAAGGGATCATGTGTCTTGGATTCCCGTGTTTCCAGTTCTTATCTGTACCAGTGTACATCCTCTGGTCTAGCCGGATTTGTAAGGTAGAATTAGGATCATGATAGGGGGGAGGAAGCATTAAAGAACTGGAGGAAAGTTGTGTGTTTCATCATTGCTACGCTGCACCCTGACTAGCTGGTCTCCTCCTCTGGACCGACCTAAAGCTCTTTCCTTACACAAGTATGAGCGTCGCTGCATTTGTTTCTCTAGTCAGCTCCGCCTAACACAAGCTGAAAGCAGAACTCAAGTTTCTAAGCTTGTTTATTTTTTTCAAAGGAAGGAACAATTTTATTCTTTCTTACCTACTCTGCTGACTCTCTCTGGAGCCTGTTAACCCACTGGCTTTGCTGTCTTCCAGGAAGCCTCTGACCCGTCTGCTAGATAAGACATCTAACTCCAGGAGGCTCAGGGCAGGTTTCCCGAAGAACCCTCTCACCACCCTCAGCTCCTCCTCCCTGCCTCCCTCTGCCAGCCCAGCTCTGCTCCCGCAGCTTCACGACCTTTCCTACACTCGGCTTGGCCAGTCCTCCCTACTTTCCCTTGACCACAGACGGAGAAAACCACAACACTCTATCGGTTCTCCTCAAAGAAATTCTCCATCTTCAAATATTGTCTCCTAGATGTTTTTCTCAGGTCAACGTGAGTGACCGGCGAGAGGTTTCAGGGAGCGAAACTTTCAACAAGTCCTGGAGATGTTCTGCCATTTCTTATAATATGGGAAGATATCGCTAGCAATTGTTCTAAGTTTGGGGACTTTCCCACACACTGAGAAACAAAAAAACCCTCTCCTTTAAACTTTCCACGTTTCCCACCCCTTGGATCTAAATACTGGTCTGAGTGGCGTTAACAAGGAGGAAAAGGAAAAGTGAAGTGGATTTGTCGTCTTCGGTGACTTACAAGTTCATTTCAAACATATGACAAAGGGAAAACCAGTTCTCATTTAACATCTTGTTCAATAGTTTCCCCCACCCCACCCCGGTCTCATCATTACTTAATACATTCCAGCTGAATTTTTAAAATTCATTGTTTATGAGGCTATCCATTCCAATGAAAGAACATGAGTCTTACAGTTTTATTTTGTTAGACTCTGTGTAGAAGCAGCCTCTGCCTCCTTCCTTCCCCTTTGCTGGCTCAATCTTTATTCAGTCCCTGGACATAATCCTGCCCAGAGACAGGGAGGATTTATGGCATTTCACTTCCCTGTGTGGGGGGAAAAAGACAAGGCTTTCCACTCCCCCAAAGGGTTACAGTCTCAGAAACCCACAGGGGCAATTCTACCCTGCCCTACAGGGTCACTATGAGTCGTATCAACTGGATTGACGGCAGTGGGTTTGGTTTTGGTTTTATCAAGACTTTTGCTACTGTGACCTTATGTCCCAAATCCACCAGATACCTGACCTTCAGTCTCATTCTTGAAACGTAGGCATAGATTTTAGCTTAGAACTTTTCATTCAATCCTACGACCCTGTCCTGAGTCCTCATCCTTCTGGCACTTTGTAGCTCTCCACTCCTTGAGACTGGAATGCCTCTGAATTTTTTTAGCCCACTAGCTGGGGTCCCACTGCTTGCTGACCAGACTTATCTGTCAGTCTGAAATCCTGAGTATCTCCTGTCTCAGAATGCTGTGACTCCTGTTAAGGCTACATGCTTTTGTCATATTTGGCCCCTGATACCAACTGCTTGCCTAAGCTACCACTTGCTGTTTGTCTACATGCCCTCCCACGGGCTGATTTGGTTTGTTCAGTGCTATTGCAGGTTGTGTTCTTTTGTACCAGATCTGAGTATCTTCTCAGTCTGCCCCAGGCCACCACAGGCCACCACCACAGACAAGCATGAAATGCTTTGCCCCGCCACCGGCCTTTCAGTTTTTCTGTGATGACGTGCATGTTGCTGTGATGCTGGAAGGTATACCACAAATACACCACAGACTAGCTGCTCATTCTTGGTGGAGATGTTTCAGTTGAGCTTCTAGACTAAGAACAGACTGGGACTAAAGAACAGACAGACCATTTCTGAAAGTTTTGCTACTGGAAACTTTATGAATAGCAGGAGAACATTGTCTGATATAGGGGCAGAAGATGAGTCCCTTGGGTTAGAAGACACTCAAACATGACTGGGAAAGGGCTGCTTCCTCAAAGTGGCATCGACTTTAATGATAGAGACAGAGCAAAGTTTTCAGGTCTTCATTCGCTAATGGGGCATGGCTCAGAATGAGAAGAAACAGCTGCAAACACTCATTAGTATACAAAGTATGAATCTAGGAAAATTGGAACTTGCCCCAAATGAAATGGAAAACATAAAGATGGATATCCTGGACATCAGTGAGACAAAATGAACTGGTATTGGCAATTTTGAATGAGGTCATTATGTGGTTTACTATGCCAGAAACAACTCATTGAAGAGAAATGGCATCATATGTATTGTGGAAGAAAAGAAAAAATACAAACAAAATTTCAAGATCTATTCTGAAGTACAATGCTGTCAGAGATAGGATAATGTCTAAACAAGGAAGAACAGTTAACACGCCTGTGTTAGGCTGGGTCGTCTAGAGAAACAAATCCAGTGACACTCATCTATGTGTGACAAAGAGCTTTCTATCAAGAAGTAACTATATACAAAGGCATCCCAGCCCAGGTCAATTCAAGCCCATAAGTCTGAGACCAGTCCATATGTTCTGTTCCGCTTCAGAATCACGTAGCCACATGAAAAGACCAAAAGTGCCGGAAGACCACAGGCTGGTGGGTGCAGTCATGTGACAAGGTTCAGTGGAAACATGGCAGGCATCAGTAACTCTCAGGGTCGGTGGCAGAGTCCCAGCAAGTAGAAAGGCAAAGGGGTAGGGAGAGGGGGAGGTTCCAATTTCCACTCCATCCCCCACTGCAGGTCATAAGAAGGCCACATCCCCACATCCCACATCTGACCTGATTGGTTGGATTCTACCCCGACACTCTCAACATCTTCAAATTGACGTAAGATCATCTAGCACAGTGATCACTGTTCAAATTTATGGACAGACCACTAAAGCCAATGATGAAGAAATCGAAGACATCCACTAATTTCTTCAGTGTGAACTTGATCACACATGCCATCAGAATGCATTGATAATTACTGGTGACTAGAATGTGAAGTTAGAAGCAAAGACGCATAGACTAGGTGATGCAAATAATGCTGGAGATCCCACGATGGCATTTTGCAAGATCAGATGATTTCTTCATGCAAATACCTTTTATCAACAACTGTGGATCTCGCCAGATGAAATGTACAGGAGTCAAACTGACTACATCTGTGAAAAGTGACGATGGAAAAGCTCAGTATCATCAGCCAAAAACAACATCAAGGGCCAACTGTGGAACAGATCATAATTTACTCATATGGAAATTCAAGTTGAAACTGAAGGAAATTAAAACGAGTCAATGATAGCCAAAGGACAATCTTGAGTAATTCCACCTGAATTTAGAGACCATTTCAGAACAAATTTTACATATTAAACACTAATGATCAAAGACCCGGAGAGGGAGAGCTGGGGTATGAAATTAAGGACATCGTACAGGAAGAAAGCAAAAGGTCAAAAAGACAAGAAACAAAGAAACGACCAAAGCGGATGTCAGAAACCTGCTCTGGAAAATACAGAAGCTAAAGTGACAGAAGAAATAATAAAGTAAAAGATCTAAACAGAAAAATTCAAAGGACAGCCAAGAAGACAAAGTAAAGTATTAGTATGAAATGTGCAAAGACCTGGGGTAGAAAACCAAAGGGGAAGAGCTCAGCATAACTCAAACGGAAAGAACTGAAGAAAATATGTGAGCCTCAAGTTGCAATGTGAAAGGATTTTATGGGCAAAATATTGCATGATGCAGGAAGCATCAAAGAAGATGGAAAGAACACACAGAGAACAAAGAATTGATTCACTTTCCACTACTTCAAGATGCATCACAGGATCACAAACTGATGGTGTTGAAGAAAGAAGTCCAAGCTGCATTGAAGGTATTGGTGGAAAGGCTCCAGGAATTGATGTAATGTTCATTGAAATATTTCAGCACACTAATGCAGTGGGAAGCACCCACTAGGCTATGGGAAAAAATAATTGGAAGACCTGGCTAATCAACTGGCAGCATCACAAGAAGAAGGAAGGAATATAACTGGAAGAGATGCATATTTATGTCCAATCTGAAGAAAAGTGACCCAACAAAATGCAGAAACTATCAAACATCATTATTTTCACTTTCAAGTAAAAGGATCTGAGCCATGGTATTTTCAATCACCTTAAAAAGAGTTGCCCTCGTACCCCTGCCCCCACTCTCCCCAAAAGCAATGCACGTCGCAGGGCTTCTTAAACTTTTCCCGACTCGCAGCCCAATTATGCCAGAGAAATGTCCAATTTGGGCAAGTGCGACCAGAAACACCTTCAGTTCATTTCCCAGTTGATTTTGAATTAAAGTTTATCCTTTTACTGCTGTCAAATAATTCAGGACCCCGACATCCAGTTTAAGAAGCTTTGCACTAAATCATTGGTTACTTTAGGAGAACCCTTCTTAACTTTTGTCTGGAATCTGCAAAATATTTTAAAGTTTCTATCATACAAATAAAGCATATTTGTTGCCCCAAACCATAAAGTTACAAAGGTATTTAAAATAAAGTTTACTTACATGAGATGCAGCATTGCTCAGTTCACTGGGGGCTGGTTTCTGAGCTCGCTACATAGGAGCTCTGTCAAACTCATCGTGCCCTTTTGGAGCGCGAATCAAATAAACACCAACGTTAATGCTAAAAGTAATAATAATAAAGTTTACAAATTGCCTTGAAGCAATAAAGTAAAAGAGGTCAGCACATAAGGGGCTTAACCTATCTCTTGTAAATACCAGTCAGTGTGACTTGCACAACTCTATCTAAAGTTTGTTGTGTTCTTGTTTTTTATGTCCTACTAAAGATCAAATCATTGGACAACCAAAAAGTGGGTGAAGGGAGACGTCGGACAGTGTAAGAAATGACAAAATAATAATAATTTATAAATTATCAAGGGTTCATGAGGGAGGGAGGAGCGGAGTGGGAGGGGGGAAAATGAGGAGCTGATACCAAGGGCTCAAGTAGAAAGCAAATGTTTTGAGAATGATGATGGCAACAAATGTACAAATGTGCTTGATACAATGGATGTATGGATTGTGATCAGAGTTGTAGGAGCCCCAATAAAATGATTTAAAAAAAAGAAGTTGTTGAATTGGAGAATGTCTTGTTGTGCATACCTTTGTCACCATTAAAAAAATTACTCAAATAACAATGAGTACCAGGAAGAAGAAAATGTTCTAAAATTGATCGTGGTGATGATTGTACAACTCTTCTTGATATGATCAAACTATTGTATGATACGTTAAGGAAGTGCCAATAAAACTGATTAAAAAAATACTAAACCTAAAAAAGATCAAATCATCTAAAATGTAAATAAGTAAATCACTCTTTCTTGTAGACCAGAGACTCTGGTCCTTAGATTTTTCCTGACTGTCCAATGGCAATGAATATGAATTACAAGCTCCCACTGTTAGCCTCTGTGGGGTCAGCCCGCAGATCACACATTAGCCAACACCATGGTCTCCTGGAGGTGGTTTCAAACAATGGTTGTGCAAACTGGTAGTGCAAAGGCCTGTCCATTTCTTCCACCTACAGCAGGGCACCTTTTCTCCACAGCTCCCCTCAGGGCTGGCTGCCACCTGGCAGCTCTGCATCCCGTCTCGCCTCTCCACTCCCTCCCAGTCCTGTTTCCTCCACTTTCCTTCCATAGAGGTTCTCCCCCAAGAAACTTTTTGGACTGAATCCAACTCAACAACTGCTTCATAGAGAACTAACTGGAACATTCTTAGCTCCACAATTCTGAGAGGTGATGCCATAAGCATTGTAAAGAATTTCCTCCCAGCCCATTTGCTGGGAATATACGGATTTTTACAATTCTGGTTTTCTTTTCACTAGTATTTTACTATGAAATTAAATATTTTTAATCGTTTTATTAGGGAATCATACAACTCTTATCACAATCCATACATACATCAATTGTGTACAGCACATTTGTACATTCATTGCCCTCATCATTCTCGAAACATTTGCTCTCCACCTAAGCCCCTGGCATCAGTTCCTCATTTTTTCCCCTCCTTCCCCGCTCCCCCATCCCTCATGAACACTTGATAATTTATACATTATTATTTTGTCATATCTTGCCCTGTCTGACGTCTCTCTTCACCCACTTTTCTGTTGTCCATGCCCCAGGGAAGAGGTCACATGTAGATCTTTGCAATCATCCCCCCTTTCCAACCCATCCTCCCAGCATCACTGTTCACACCACTCACTGGTCCTAACGGGATCATCAGCCCTGGATTCCCTGTGTTTCCAGTTCCCATTTGTACCAGTGTACATCCTCTGGTCTACCCAGATTTGTAAGTTAGAATTGGGATCATGATGGGTGGGGGAGGAAGCATTTAGGAGCTAGAGGAAAGTTGTATGTTTCATCATTGCTACATCGCACCCTGACTGGCTCATCTCCTCCCCGAGACCCTTGTAGTATTAAATTAAAATGGCGATGGGGGGTGAGGGGCCAGCCCCCACCCGCTGCTACTACTATTACTACTACTCGGATTCAGTAATGCACAATTATATGGTTGAGATATATAAGTATTATATTAAAGTCATCGAGAGCATGAGAGATATTACAATAATACAGTCAGACACATTACATGGTAGCATTGCTCACCTCAGCCCAGCTTGGTGGTCCACATGGAGAGAGGGGGAAGGGAAGGAGGGCAAGGGAACAAGGGAGAGGGGGAAGAGTGGGGAGTGACTAGGGAGTGAGCAGCAAGGAGAGGTCAGAGAGAGTCAGAGAGGTCAGAGAGCTCTATATTGCTGACTCACGCCTATATACCTTTTGGGGGCATGCCAGCCCACTAATTACAGGTAGAGACATACGTCACAGGAAGGGGTTACACTATAGGTAACACAGTAATGAGAGGGTGGTCTAGGGGGTGGTCTCTGGGTCTCCATAGGAACCATTATCAGTAGGGTGAAAACACCGCCTACAGGAGCCTGTCCATTGTCCCCAGAGGCAGGGAGCAGGCCCACCCCTGTGGTGGGATGAGACAGCAGACGCTATATCTTTTGATAGACGGGCACCATCAGCTTTCTTCACCACATTTGCTTATTCACCTGCTTTGTCTTAAGCGGTTGTGTTGGGAAGGTGAGCATCATAGAATGTCAATTTAATAGAACAAAGTATTCTTTCATTGAGGGAGTACTTGAGTGGAGGTCCAATGTCCTTCTGCTACCTAAATACTAAACCTATAGATATATGCACATAGATCTATTTCCCCATCCTCATATATAAATATATTTGCATACATACATGCCTTTATTTAGACCTCTATAAATGCCCTTTGCCTCCTAGCTCTTTCCTCTATTTCCTTTGACTTTCCTCTTGTCCCACTATCATGCTCAGTGTTCTGAAATTAAATTTTGCTGACATTTTACTGAGAACTTATGGAAAGGTCATTTAAAAAATTATTACTTGAACATGCATTATGATTTTTAAAAATTATTGCTATGCTAAAAGAATACATATTGCTATATTGTTAGATGTTTGCATTGTTTCCAGTTTCTTGGTTTTGTTTTTTGTTGGACTTCGAAATAAATAACACTGTCATGACTATTGTATATAAATGTTTGCTCACATTTATAACTATTACTCTAAGATATGTACATAGAAAAAAAATAACTGGGACAATAGGTTTCTAGATTTATTTTTAACCAAATAAAAAACATACAAAGTATTTTTTTAAGTTCAATTATTTTAAGAAATTTTTAGTAAAAATCAGTAGTCTACTATTATTTTCTATTCTTTTCACTATTCCTCCCTGTATTTTACTCCATATGTCAAAATAATGTTTGTGTTTTAATTTCCTCTTATATCTACATTAAATATGACCTATTGCCTTCCTGTTGTGATAGATTAGGATGGAACCTCTTAAGCATCCACCACAACTTCTTCCCCAACCTCCCCAGTGGTTACAGCATAATGGTTACAGCATTTTGGTGTACATCAATAATAAATTTTTTTTCATGATTAAAGGGTTTATTAAGGACTTAAACAGGTCACAATGCAGATAAAAAATGCTCAAGATATATTCAATCTAAACATGTTACAAAGTTCCTCTCGGGCTGCTATTAAATTCCTCTTCTCTGGAAGGCTCAACTCGAAGATATTCAGCTCAAGCTCCGTGAGTCAGCAAACCGAGCTCCTGAAATGAAGTAGCCAGAGGCACCCCAATCCACTAGCTCCCAACCAGAAGACACCCCTTTATCTGCACAGATCACCAATCCAGCTACTCCCATTAAATGCGAAAAGACACCCACTCCATAAGTCAACCTCCTGACTCCAAGTGTTCAACTTTTCTTGTTCTGTGGGTTAGAAAGTCCACTACTTTGTCTCCTGCTCGCTCCTATTTCTTCTTCTGCAATAATCAATGTTTATGATTACTATGCAAGTTTTCTTACAGATGAGTCAAATGTGTACTATGCGTTCTTTCTTGTAGAACTCTAGAAAGCCCATTTTACTCTATGTATACCAACATTGCATAATTAGTATTTTAAAAATATGTAATTTAAAAATCCTTTTCTTATGCAGGGTCAGAGCTCAGAGGGTTAGGGCACAGGAATGGAAATGGGGAACACAGAGAGGAAGTGGGATAAGCGGGGTTATACTGAGGGGATTGTAATGGATTAGTTAAATCAGAATGTGTATGATTTATTCACTGTAAAACCATGATCTCGTCTACAAACCTTCACCTTCTTCATCATATAGGGTTGGAATCGGTTGGCAGTGAGGGTTTTTTGAATGCACAGTAAGTGGGTTTTTTTTAACACATTTTATTTTCTGATTGAAAAGTGAAAATGTTCATGAGGTAGTTAGTTGATTGTGCCAACCTGGCTGATAAACACATGTGGGATTAATTGAAGGGTAGAGTGATAAATGGCTCAGCAAGCCTTCCCCTTTCTTGTCTCTTGCTCTTTGATCATCAGACCAGTGTGTGGCTGTCTTGCTTGTTCTTTGCCTCAATTTACAAGCTACACTACCTGTGGGACACCTAACCCATGGACTGTGTCCTTCAAGACCTGCTTCGCCACACCATTGGAATTTACATCTCTTGAGCTGGGGACTGTTGGACCCTGTCATCTGGCTGACTGTTGGTGACCTGCTTTGCTATTTGCTGCCTGTGTCCAGATAACATGAATTGCTCTACAGAAGACTACCCAGCGGCCCTCAAGACTTGAAGGACTGCCAATGTCTCACAACTGTCTCACGGGAGTGAGTTGCACTGAGCCATTTGTACTGCTTTATGATTTAATTAACTGTTTATTTCTTATGTTTTCTATCTATCTATATAAATATATATATAATTATTAGCATTCTGGTTTTGTTTCTCTAGAGAACCCTGTCTAACACAGTTCACAATAGAACATATTTTAAATTCAGAAAAATAAAAATGTTAAAATTAGCTGTAATATACAATAAAAAAGTTAATGTCATTTTTATTTTAATTAACTGTAAAATGATCCCTCTGTTTGCACTGTTGCACTGGCCACCTCTTTGATCTGTGTCTCCTCTCCTTCCAAATATTCATGCCAATGCCGCTGGGCCCTCTGCACAGTGTCACTAAGGTGTCCTTAACTTCTGAGGTCTCTTGGAGCACAAGTTCTCTCTGCTACTACCATCTCCACACTAATCATCTATGTTAGGTAGGTTTATATATTGATTTATCTATCTATATGCATATATATGTGTGTAAGAGAGAGAAAATGAGAGAATTTCATTGTCCCCGGCCCACAGGAACGTCAACGCAGACCCTGGAGGAGGGAGTGGGAATTGAGGGGAACAAGAGACACGAGAAATGGAGACAAGACAGTATTCTGATCAAGTCTCGTTTACTGAGCAGAAGGCAGAGGCTTAAATACCCAGTGGTGGGCGGGTAACATTACATCATATGCTAATAAAGTGTAACGGGTAGTATCCAATAATCACGCAGCTACCAAATATGGAAGACATGGCAGGCATCAGTCCTCAAACAGGTCCGCATGCAAATGAGGTGCACTTGGATGCCTGGCGGAGGTGTCCAATGAGCATGGCGGCTGCCTGCCACCGAGCACCAATCATCACAAAGGCCAAACTCAGGCAGGACAATAGGCCAGGGAACATCCGGGAATGGGAAGCTTAAAGACAGCGGACGGTGCATGCCATGGGCTGAGGGACGTGCAGACTCCCACATTTCATATTTTTAAAATGACTTCTACAGCTGCAGAAGTGGGTAAGTCCAGTCCAGTCAGAAGTCCATAGGTCAGATGTTAAGCTAGAGGCTTCTGATTTATGTGGCTTCTAGTTCAGCGGTTCTCAACCTCCGGGTCATGACCCCCTTTGGTCGAATGACTCTTTCACAGGGGTCGCCTAAGACCATCGGAAAACACAAATATTATTTCACAATATATAAATACATATTGTTTTGTGATTAATCACTATGCTTTAATTATGTTCAATTTGTAACAATGAAAATATATCCTGCATATCAGATATTTACATGACAATTCATAACTAGCAAAATTACAGTTATGAAGCTGCAATGAAAATAATTTTATGGTCGGGGGGGTTCACCACAGCATGAGGAACTGTATGAAAGGGTGACGGCATTAGAAAGGTTGCAAACCACTGTTCTAGCTTCAGGGGCTGATGAACCCAAGATCAACAGGGACACCACAGGCTACAGAGGAAGAGAAGTCCAAGGTCAGCAGGTCAGGCTTATACCTGGAGCAGCAGAGGATCTTAGGCCAGCAGGTCAGATGGCAGGCCGCTGATGGCAGCAGACATAATAGAACAGGCTGTTTGCTCAAGTCCAAAGAACTAGTGGTTGATAAGCAAGATTCACCCTCAGCAAAAAAGTGAGCAGGCTTCCCCACAGCATCCATTTATATCAGAAGTAGGCCACAGAAAAGTCCCTTCAAATGGTATCAAGACTGTGATCTGAGTAAAGGAGTTGCGCTCCACTCTAATCCTCCCACAACTGCTTAGTTACTCACAGAAGATCCCATTACAGAGTTGATTACTTTATGCTAGGTCACATCATGGGAGATTACTGGGACTCGACTCCCAAACTGAGAATCCTGGCCCAGCCAAGTTGACGCAAATCCTAACAATCACACTCTCTCTATCTAGCTGTGTTAGTCTGGGTTGACTAGAGAAACAAATTTATATATATATATATATATATATATATATATATAGAGAGAGAGAGAGAGAGAGAGAGAGAGAGAGAGAGAGTTATATAGTTATATAGTTATATAGTTATATATAGTTATATATATATAAATAGATATATATATAGTTATATATATAGTTTTATATAAAAGAGCAATTGTAAATTAAGAAAATATCCCAGCCCAGTCCAGATCAAGTCCATAAGTCTGATATTAGCCCATATGTCCAATACAAGTCTATAAATTCCTCTTCAGACTCATGCAACAAATGCAATGACTCTGAATGCAGGAAGATCACAGGCCAGTGGGTGGAGAGTCTTGTGGATCCAGTGGCTTGGAAGCATCTCAGGGCTGGCATGGGTCTCCAAGGGGCTCCTCCAGCTCCAGGGATCTGGCTCCATCAGCGTAGCTCCATGTGGCTTGTCATCAGGAATGTTAAACAGAGAGTCTGCTCTGCCTCCAGGGAGGAAGACTGGAGTTCCCAAAATCCTCAGAAGGCCATGCCCACACAAAGGCCTCATTGGCTATGACCTGATTGAAAGGCTAGATTCCATCCCTTCATTCAAGTTGACAGGAGATTATGTACCTGTCACACTGGCCAATAAACAACTACCACTAACACCCCCCAAAATCAGACTCTCGGCAATTGCATCAATTCTGACTCATAAGGACCCTTGATAGGGCTTCCAAGGCTGCAAATCTTTACAGGAACAGAAAACCTCATCTTTTCCTGAGAAATGATTAATGGCTTCAAACTGTTGACCTAACGGTTGGCACCCCAAAGTGTATTCCATTATGCCACCAGGGCTAAGGATCACAATAATTCAATTGTTTTAGCATGCCATCCAGACAATGATCCCCCAGAACAGTGCCTGGGTCCCCACAGATCCAATTGTTTCCATCTTGTACTGCATTTGGGCCTACATTTTAAAGCATTTGGTTTGTAGAAAATTTGGGTCTACAATGGGAGCCTTGACTCCACTTTGAATCTTAAGTTCAGATGTCATTTTGAGTTCTTTATGTTATTTTACTAATGTTTGCTAACCATTAAACCAGAACTATGGCTATGTTTAAATAGGTCCAGAGTAAGTCCAGGAGCCATGGTGGCTCCCTCAGTTAAGCAGTAGGCTGCTAACTACAGTGGTGGAGGTTCAAATCCACCAACAGCTCAGCATGAGAATAAGACCACGCCTTAAAGATTTACAGCCTTGGATCCCTACATAGGGTTGCTCTGAGTCAGAATTCCCTGGATGGCAGTACCTTTGGATGAATCAGAATGGACTTGATGGCAGTGGGATTAGTGTGGGTCAAGGTCAAGGTAGGACATTTTTACCTCAGGAACATTGTAATTGAAAGTAGATTATGCCTCCTCACTGGCCCATGGCCCTGCGAGGGACAACACCAGGGACACAGTGTGGGAATTGCGCCTGATCTGACCCCGCCATGC
>NW_022103958.1:42853048-42866033 GCF_000313985.2 Echinops telfairi | reverse complement strand
TACAAATGCGCTTTACACAATTGATGTGTGTATGGATTGGGATAACAGTTGTATGAGCCCCTAATAAAATGTTAAAAAAGAAAAGAAAATAAGTTTAAGCTGATAAATAAAAAAATTAAATTAAATTAAATTAAAAAAAAAGAAAGTAGATTATGCAAAAAGATGGGACTATGAATCCAAGAACTATGGGACGTGTTTCAACATTTACCAAAAATAATCAATCAGATGTATGTTACCTAATTTAAGTTAAAGGTCGGGGTCCTGGTATTATCTTGTGGCCACCTTGTGGCCATGACTCCAGGTCAAATGATCAGGACCCATACCCTGACCTCATGTGCTTGACCACTGCGTAACCAAGCAACCAAACCTCAGAACCAATTCTGGAACCCTTTTCAACTGTCTGTTGTTGAAATATCCCATCCATGGTCCTTTCCCCAATTCTATAGTCCTGCCTTCAAAGGTGTTGAACTGAATGGCCACCACTCATGAACTTCTGACATTTTCTTGTGCTCCATTGGCCTCCTCTGTACTGTGTAGAGACCGAAGTGTTCCCTTATCCAGGGTGATTGTCTTTGTCTTTGTCCTCATTAAGGCTTAAGAAATGAGTCTTAACCAACTGCCGAAGGAACTCTGGTGGCACTGTTGTACAAGTGTTAGACTGCTAATGGAAAGGTTCAAACCCACCAGCTACTCCTCAGGAAAAAGATGAGGCTATCTACTTCCCTAAAAATTTGCAACCATGGAAATCCTATATAGGGTTGCTATGAGTTGGCATCCACTCAATGGCAGCAGGTTTGGTTTGGCTCTGTTTTCCCCTGGGGAACTCACTGTCCTCACGGTGCAGTGGGTGACATGCTGGTCTGCTAGTGAAAAGGTGGGTGATTTAAACCAGCCACTCCAAGGGAGGAAAATAAGGCAGTCTGCTCCTGTAAAGATCTGGGGAACCAGATCCAGGAGAAGTTCTGCTCTGTTCTATAGCAGAGGATTATTTTTTTTTTAAGAGAACATGTTTGAACTTGGAGTCCTTTTCCCACAGAACACAGCCCACAGCCCTCCCTTTCTCAGGACTAATATTCTAGGAGGTCATGATGGGCAGATTCAAGGATGGCTTTGCAGACTCCCATGTATACTGTGTTCTCTGGTGTTCAGTCCTGTCATTGACTCACACCCCTTTTTGTGTTTGAGGCATTCTAGAATTTCTTTCTGCAAGCACTTATGGAGGGAAAACAGGCAGGTTTCTCATCTGGGCTGTTTCGATGTTCAGACCTGACCTGCAAGTTAATATTCAAGAAATAGTTTTGTTGATTTTTTTTACAATAATTACAGGAAGAGAATAGCAGGCTTTTACAATATTACAGGATACAACTGATACTCTAAGAATGTAGGTTTTGCTATGATTATTAGGAAATTATCTGTAAGATTTAACAGAGTCGGCTAAGAAACAAAGTTCTTCCATGTTTGCCCCAGAGCCTACCCTATAAAGTCCTGCCCCGCTGACCCTATAAAATGTTCTGCACAAATAGGAAAGAATTGCCTTTGTCAGAAACAAATGAACCAAGGACAGTGATGGCACAAAGGAGTCAGTGAACCACAAACGAGGACTACCAAAAATAACCCACCTAGAGTTCTCATGATGCCGATCAGCAAGAACTCAGCCTGTACTTTCTACCCCAGAGGGGCCAAGCCCATTCCTCATTTCTGTACACTCCATAATGCAACTAGTCGTCCTTGAGCTCAGGGCTGATGTGCACTGTTCTGCCTCACCCGTCTACACCCAGGAAGGAAATAAACTTTGCTGTTTGCAACCCGCCTGGCTTCATGACTGGATTGAGTTTCTTCTCTCAGCCTTACATTAGCTATACCTACATTTCTCCAGAGCAGTGGTTCTCAACCTTCCTAATGCCAAGACCCTTTCATACAGTTCCTCATGTTGTGGTGACCCCCAACCATAAAATTATTTTCATTGCTACTTCATAACTGTCATTTTGCTACTGTTAAATGAATAGTAATGTAAATATCTGATATGCAGGATTGTGTTAGTCTGGGTAGACTAGAGAAACAAATCCATGGAAACACATGTGTGTATAAGAAAGAGATTTATATACAAGAGCAATTGAACATTGAGAAAACATCCCAGCCCAGTCCAGGTCAAGTCCATAAGTCCAATATTAGCCCATATTTCCTATATCAATCTATAAAGCCCTCTTCAGATTCACGAAACACATGCAATGATGCTGAATGCAGAAGCTCACAGGCCGGTGGGTAGAAAGTCTTTGTATCCAGTGTTATTGGAAACATCTCAGCCTCCGAGGTCTTGTCTTCTGCAATGTCTCCCAGGGAGTAGCAGAGAGAGGTGTCTTCCGCCTCCAAGGAGGAAGTCCCAGATTTCCCAGAATTCTCAAGAGAAGGCCATGCCCCAGAAAAGTCTCATTGACTATCTCCAGATTGACAGCCTAGACTCCACCCCTACACTCTTAATCTGTAAAGTGACACCAGATTAGGTGACTACCACAGGAATGTGTTTTCATTGTTACAAATTGAACATAAACATAATTAAAGTATAGCGATTAATCACAAAACAATATGTAATTATATATTGTGAAATATTTGTGTTTTCCAATGGTCTTAGGTAACCCCTGTGAACCACTGCTCCGGAGGCTATTAGACCATTATCCCCTGTAGCTTCATGCACCCTTGTTTATCTAAAAATTGGGTGATGCTTCCTATCTACTTATCTTTTTTTAAATCAGTTTTATCAGCATACAATTCACACATGGAACAATTCAATAGTTCAATCACATCAGGAAGAGTTGTGCGACCATCACCACAATTTTAGAATTGTCTTTGTCCTTGTCCTCATTGTTATTAGCCCCCCACTCCCCCAGTCCCATATGCCTTTCAAAATACAGAATTTTTCCTTTAAGGAACTCATTGTTTCTTCCTACAATCTGTTTTTCTCCAGGTATTGTTTATCTTTAAGCTCAAATTATAATTCCCATAGCACTCCCAGACGCAGGAAAATCAAATGATGTGGCTAGATATATATTCAGTTACAGGTATTCTGTGTGTCATAGTTGTATCCTTTCATCTTATTATTCAATATGCACATTGAATAGATAATCTGCTAAACTGAACTTTATGAAGAACATAGTAGGATCAGGATTGGAGAAAGGCTCATTAACATGCAACATGCAGATGACACACTCTTGCTTGCTGACAGCAAAGAGGACTTAAAACACTAGCTGATGAACTGCAACTCAATGTGATGAAAACCCAAATCCTCACAGCTAGATCAGCAGTCGGCATTATGAGAAATGGAAGAAAGATTGACATTGTGCAAGATTTTATTTTTCTTGGATCAATAGCTAAGGCTTATGGAAAGAATAGTCAAGAAGTTAAACAGGCAAGTCTGCTGAATAAGCCCTATTTAAAGCATTAAAGAGACAAATTGCTTCATTAACTAAATAGAGGTGTTTACAATGGATACTTCAGTGTGAGTCAGTCTCCTTGTAAGTTCACAAATCCCTGCATTTCGCTGAATTCCTCAGCTAGAGGAAGAGGCTGAGGAGAGCTGCCATTCTGTGGTTGTGGTCTTGATACATCAGAGGATGGTGGAATGTTTAAACTATCAAACATTAATTTTCCTGAACAAATAAAGTATTAAAGAGTGAAGATGTCACTTTGCGGATTAAGGTGTTTCTGATCCACGTCGTGGGATTTCCAATCACTTCTGATGCATATGAAAGTTGGACAATGAATAAGAAAGATCACAGATGAATGCATTTTGATTATAGTTTTGTTGATGAGGATTGAATGTGCCATAGACTGACGGAAGAATAATCTTGGAGGGAGTGCAGCCAGAAGGGAGGGGGCAGCACTTTGTCTCCTAGACTTTGGCATGTTATCAGGAGAGAGCAGTCCCTGGAAAAGGATATCATGGTTCGTGAAGTAGAGGGGCAACAAAATAGAGTGAGACCCCCAATGAGACCTCGTGTGGGGATGGCGCAGGACCAGTCAAGGCTTCATTCTGTTGTACTTCCCGTCACAGGGAGGCAGATCCAACTCACAGGCACGTAACGAGAATTCTATGATGGTGACAAGACAGAACACAAAGATGACTTCCAGGTTCCACACCAACCAAGGCAGCCTGACAAGTACAATAGAGATCAGAGTGCTGGTAGACTCCTACTCATCCATGTCAAGACCCAGTCTCAATAACCCCACCCGCAAAAATAAAGAGAGCTCATAGACTGTCTCCTGGTGAAGCTTCTCCTCTTCTCTCTACCCACGTACTTTCCCCATCTCTGACTCATACTTGGATGAGATAATTTGTAAGAGTATCTGATTTTTTATTTATCTCCCCCACCAGAACTTCTTAAAAGACAAGAATTTGTGTACCATGATGTAAGACACTTCCAAACCAAATCTACCTCTGGCAGCTATACGGCAGCTCATAGTGGCCCTACAAAACAGAAACGCATTTGTTCCTGGGATTTCCCAGGATGTAAACCTTTATTGTAGCAGATAGTCTCGTCTTTCTTCCGGAGTGGCTCCGGTGAGTTTAGAACTGCTGACTTTTCAGTTCACTGCCCAGTGCTTAACCCACAGTGCCACAGTACACTTTGATGTAGGGTAGAAAACCAAAATCAAATTCAACTGCCACAAATTCCAACTCACCGTGACACGTACGACAGGGTGGCACTGCCCCTGTGGGTTTCTGAGACTGTAATCCGTTGAGGGAGTAGTAAGCCTCACCTTTCAACCAAGAAGCTGCTGGTGGTTTCAAACTGTTGATCTTGGCGTTAGCAGCCCAATCCGTCACCACTCTGCCACCATGGCTCATGTAGAGTAGGCATAAAATATTCACCCAAGAATAGGATGGTTGTTGGGAGGGTGCAGACTATGTTGCAGTTTTTTACATAAAAGGTGAAAGAAAGACTTCCAACTAAAACCAAAGGACAACAGGAAGTACTAACTTCTCGGCAGAGGAAAGACTAAGAATAGGTGTGCCCTATAAAAAACGAACCTGGGTTGTTGTGTAAGGGTTGGATGGGAATGCGGCAAAACCAGTTCGGAAGTCAGAGCCGTGATGCTAGGAGCTGTTCCGAACTGAGTGAGTGCAAGACGGCTGCTGAAGCCACGGAAAGGGAGAACTGTGTCTAAGAGGCAGTCCGAAGAGAGTAACAAAGTCAGAGTTACTGTTTCCTGCGGTGCAAAAGAAGGCTGGCTCCCGGAGGTCCACACCTGGCCAGTGACAGGCTGTTTCTAACCTAAATCTGTCACGGCAGGCCTCACTTGAGTAATTCTAGACTAACCCCCTCTCAGCACTGTGGGCTTAGAAATATTTTCCAGGTCTGAGTTTAGCGCGAGGCTCTGCTCGGATTCCTGACAATCCAATCTCTACCACGCCTGCAGAGGTGGGATCAGGCTCAGGTTTTCCATGATCCCACTTGGGGATTAGAATTGGAGAGGCTGCAAGAAATTTTGCAGGGTTTAAATATTGTAATCAGGAACCATAGGAAGGTCACCTAAGGACACAGAGCGCATCGCCGGCCCTGGGTGCATGGGCACGCGGCGGGGACCCGGGGGCGGCCACCGGAGCGGAAGCAGCGGAGTCACCGCGGGGACAGGACGCAGCAGCCTGTCCGACGAGGCTCCCGGGACGCCGACGGCGGCTCCCTGAGCGCCAGCCCAAGTGCAAGGGCCTCGGCGTCCGGAGCTCCCAGGGACGAAGGTGGCTGGAAGAGCTGAGTCAGCCCAGCCTCGCGAGCGACGCCCGCGGACACAGGCCGGGAGGGGCGGGCGCGTCTGTGCGTCTGTCCGCTGGCGTGCGGGGATTCCAGACAACCCACACTCGACCAGCCCTGATACGCGGAAGGGTTTTTGATGGCACTGCCTGGGGGCTGGAAGCTGAGGTTGCAATTTGAAGTGCCCCAAAGCGAGGCATGCTAAGTGCACAGGTTTCCTGCAAGCTCCTGACCTTGTGAAAGGAGACACTGAACGTCTCCAATACCGGGTGGAATTTAAAGATCAAAGGAACTGGTCCAGGACCAAAAAAGATGTCCGACTCTGCCCCATAAGGCAGCAAGTACCAATGAAAACACGCTCACACGTAATTATTAAGGTACATTTGGAATTCAAGAAAAAGCTGTAAAGATTCCAAGAGGAAATAAATCTCCGAACGTTTCTAAGATAACATGTCAATAGAATGAGAACTGTTCAGAAAGAATTTTCCCGAAGTCCGTGAGAAACTTGGTCTGACTTGGTAGTGGCTTTCTCTTGCAGAATTTGCAGATCCTAATCTTAGTTCCCATCCCGGCCCCCTCTCACTTCTTTATCTCTCAGTTTCTCTCCTCCCTTTTACCTACTGAGGTCAGAACCCAGATTAGTGCAACAAGGCTTTGCTGTTCTTGTTAAGGATCAAAAGAAAATAACAACCACACTAGACATTTCGAAAGAAGAATCGCACCTAATTGCAGTCTCCATGTGTCGAGTCAACGGGATGGCAATGAGAGAACTGCAGCCCCTAAACCAGAAACCGCAATCGCTTGTCCTTGTTTCCTTAACAGTTTACTCACAAGGAGAGATTTTTATATCGCCGCATCAGCACTATCATTTTCTAGTTTACTATTTTCAAGGTAGTGTTATAGAAATAGGAGCCCTGACACACTACATTCCTCTAGTTCTTTCATGATTCCCGCCCCGCCCTCCCGCCACTATCATGACCCCAGTTCTACCTTACAAATCCGGCTAGACTGGAACATGTACGCTGGTACAGGTAAGAGCTCTGGACAAATGGAATCCAGGGCAGATAAACCCCTCAGGAACATTAATGGGAGTATCCATATCACAAGGGTGGGGGGAAAGTTGGGGGAGGAAGGGGAGAGAGGGGGAACCAATTGCAATGATCGATGATTAACCCCTCATACACACACACACACACACACACACACACAAACAACAGAAACATGGGTGAAGGGAGACAACGAATAGTGTAAGATATGAAAATAATAATAATTTATAATTTACCAAGGGTTCATGAGGGTGGAGGGGGGGGGGGCGGGAAGAGCTGATACCAAGGGCTCAAACAGAAAGAAAATGTTTTGAAAATGATGATGGCAACATATGTACAAATGTGCTTGATACAATTGATGTATGGTTTGTTATAAGAGCTGCAAGAGCCCCCAATAAAATGATTTAGATAGATAGATAGACAGATATGAGCCCTGCTGACGTAGTGGGTGACGTGTTGGGCAGCTAACAGAGAGGTCAGCAGTTGGGACCCAGCAGCACCTCTGCGGAAGAAAGACGGAACTTTCTATTTCTGCAAAAATGTCCAGCCTCAGAAACCCACAGGGGCAGTTGTGAGTCGGTATGGACTTGATATGAGTCGGTATGGACTTGATAGTAGTGGGTTTGGTGATATAAACATTTCCCCATGTCTCACAGACTTTCAGGACCTGTCTTTTCAATAACTGCATTATGCATACCACATAAATTGTTAAATTACCCTCCAGTTGGCGTGCACTTAGGCTGATCAGCTTTGTTGTTGTTGTTAGGTGCCATGAGTCAGTTCCAACTCCTAGCCACCCTGTGTACCTACAGCAGATCGATAGCCCGCTGTGTCCTGCACCACCCTCACGACTGTCCTTAGGTTTGAGCCCATTGTTGCAACCTCTGTGCAAAAATCTACCTTACTGCGGGCCTACCTCTTCTGTGCTGCCCCTCTACCAACTATGATGTCCTTCCCCAGGCACTGATCTCTTCTGAAAACATGTGTTATTGCCTAGAGTTGCTCTTATCGGTGAACTACATTTCTTGACTACTATAATAATAAAGCAAAGAGGATTTATGAAAAGTGCAATTTGCAAATTGGGCCGCACCTTGTAAGAATCTGCAATGCTCAGAAGTATGGAGGGAGAGGGGTGTGATTAGACAGTAAAAGAGGAAATTCTTGTCTTTGATCCTGAGCCAAAAGATAGGTAAAGCAGGGCAGAACCAGGCCTCCAAGGAGTTCCCAGCCCCCAGCCCAACAAAACTCCAGAAAAACTTCTGAAGGTTCTTTCTCAAGCAAGTGAGGACCCTTTCAAGACAAAAGAAGATAAGACACCGTCTTACTATCCAACCCCCAACTGAACTCATTACCAATTCTCATAGCAACTCTATAAGACAGAGTACAATTTCCCCTTTGGGTTTTTGAGAGTATGTAAATCTTGACAAGAGCTGTAAGCCTCATCTTTCTCATTCTGAGCAGCTGGTGGTTTTGAAGTGCTGCTCTTGGGCTTAGCTGCCCAACCTGCAATCCTCTGTAGCAGCAGGGCTCCTTTTGTCTTACTGCAGTTATCGGAATTGGGTCTTTCCCCATCACAAAAGCACATTCAAAAAGTTCTCTCTATTGTCAAGGAACTCACATTGAGACACACCTGAAAGGAAATGTGTAATGACATGGAGCTAACCTACATCGCCGAACGTTTGTTGAAATTATTAGATAAGAACCTAATTTGCTGTGTAAACTTCCATCTAAAGCATGAGAACAGATTATTTGAAAAAACAAAAAAGCAAATGTTTTGAGAATGATGAGGGTAACGGATGTACAAATGTACTTCATGCAATGGATGTGTGTATGGATTGTGGTAAGAGTTGTATGAGCCCCCAATAAAACGATTAAAACAAACAAACAAAAAGCAATGGGGAAGGCGAGTGTGTGAGAGTGGCATGATAAGTCACAGGTTGCATGGCCCTTCTCAGTGGTTCCACAACCACCCTGCTGAACATCAGAGATCCTGTTTTGGAGTGCAGCACAACCATTCTTGATCACCTCTCTGATGAGCTTTTCCTCCACCTTCCTAACCCCCACTCTCACTTGCTAAAGGGAGTTTTACAACAGTTTGTATCCGCAAGTCAAAGCAGACACTCAGACTGAGGTGAAAGAAAATGCAGTCGACAGTAAGACGAAGTCTAACCCAAACCTGGATTAGTTGTGGCAAACACCCCAGGGCTTTGGAGTTTACTTACAAATGTTGGGAGTGTTGGTGGGATAGTAACTGATCAGCGGTCCAACCCACTAGCTGCTCCACAGGAGGACGATGAGGCCATCTGCTTCGATAAAGATTTATAGCCTCCAAAACCCTAGAGAGCATTTCTACCCTGTCCTACAGTGTCACTATAAGTCGGAATCAACTTGATGACCCTAGATTTTTTAATGGGGAGAGTGGTTTACACATTCTTTTCTGGTTCCCGATGGTCAGTGTTGCTCTTCCATCAGTAACTACTCACAGAGAATAATGGTGAAATCCTAAGATGAGAGGTGGCTTCCAATTACTGTCTGCAAGGAAGCTTGCTTCCTATTTAAGAATTGTCATCATTTCTCCAAAGAACCCTTTGATATTTTTTCCCTTTGAAATAGTAACAGCTTTAACGTTATAACTGAAAATGGTAAAAAATTGCCTTTCCAGGAGCCTGAGAGATGGGATTTAGAATTGTGTCAGGCATTTTTAGATCTTGATCAAGCAATTGGTATTCAATTCAAGCACCACTATTTATTTTTTATTTTTAATCATTTTATTGGGGACTCATACAACTCATCACAATCCATACATTCATCCATTGTGTCAAGCACATTTGTACATTCATTGCCCTCATTATTCTAAAAACATTTGCTCTCCACTTAAGTCCCTGGCATCAGCTCCTCATTTTTTCCCGTCCCTCCCAGCTCCCCACTTCCTCATGAACCCTTGATAATTTATAAATTATTATTATTTTGTCATATCTTACTTACTCCCTTCACCCACTTTTCTGTTGTCCACTCCACAGGGAGGAGGTTATATGTAGATCCTTGTAATCGGTTCCCCCTTTTCACCCCACCCTCCTTCAGCCCTCCCGGTATCACCACTCTCACCACTGGTCCTGAAGGGATCCTCTGTCCTGGATTCCCTGTGTTTCCAGTTCCTATTTGTAGCAGTGTACATCCTCTGGTCTAGCCAGATTTGTAAGGTAGAATTGGGATCATGATAGTGGTGGTGGGGGAGAAGCATTTAGGAACTAGAGGTAAGTTGTATGTTTCATCATTGCTATACTGCACCCTGCCTGGCTCGTCTCCTCCCTGCCACCCTTCTGTAAGGGGATGTCTAATTGACTACAGATGGGTCTTGGGTCCCTAATCAGCACTCGTCCTCATTCACAATGATTTGATTTTTTGTTCTTTGATGCCTGATACCTGATCCCATCGACACCTCCTGATCACACAGGCTGGAGTGCTTCTTCCATGCTTATTATGTACGTACCCTCTTGGAGGAGCCTTCGTGGTGCAGTGGTTAAGTGCTTGCCAATTCACAGAAAGTTCAGCAGTTTGAACCCATCAGTAGCTCTGCTCCTTAGTATAGAGTAGCAGTTCTCAACCTGTGGGTCACAACCCCTTTGGGGGTCGAATGACTCTTTCACAGGGGTCCCCTAAGACCATTGGAAAACACAAATATTTCACAATATATAATTACATATTGTTTTGTGATTAATCACTATGCTTTAATTATCTTTAATTATATTCAATTTGTAATGATGAAAATACATCCTGCATATCAGATATTTACATTATGATTCATAGCAGTAGCAGAATTACAGCTATAAAGTAGCAATGAAAATAATGTTATGGTTGGGGGTCACCACAACATGAGGAACTGTATGAAAGGGTCTCGGCATTAGGAAGGTTGAGAACCACTGGTATAGAGAGTCACGGAGTTTTAACTGCAGTGTATTGGTGACTCTCTGGGGTGCTTAGAGACACTGTGTCCTTATGATGTTTTCCCAAATTCTGAGATGCAACGAGGAAACTGAGAACACAGTTGCATTTGTTAAAATAAGATTAGTCCCAAGGACTTGTTTATGCTTAGAGCAATTTTATCACGATGTTATTGTTACACTATGCGTGCTATGTACCCTTGCCTCATTAATATATAAAGCTCTCCTTTGGAAATAAAATTTGCCTTTGGATCATCAGTCCATTGGCCACTCCTTCTCTTCAGGTGGTCACTCACTGCAGGTCCACACGGCTGGACGGTAACACTTAGGAGAAAGCTTTGGCTGGCGGATTCCCTAAAGATCAGAGCTTTGGAGACCCCTGGACAGTTTTCCTCTCTATCACAGCACCCTCAGGAGTCGGAATCAATGCGATGTCCATGGGAGTATTCAACCTCTTGAAGTCTGTTTTCTCATCTGATAAATGGAAATAACAATAGCACAAATTGTGAAAATTAAACAAGATTGAATTTATAAAATGAGTGCTTAGCATGGTGCTCATATATTAAAGTGCTTAACAGATGTTTGCTTATAAATAGATATTGTTGTCTTTTTCTGTTAACGAGAACAATGCTCTGCACTGAGTAATGACAGTCCAATCTCTGTCACTCACGATCAACCCTGGAGAAGTGAGACGAAGTGCCTCGATTCCATAGACTCTGAAGCTGAAATTTGAAACATTGAAATGGTCCTAAGCCACAGCTGCCAAGGCTGAGCTGGTGCAATGCTGCCCGAGAAATTCTCCATTTGAAATCAAATCAGCACGGAAGGCCTTCTTAGATCAGTCCTTGCATAATTAGAGAAAATCAATAAAGTTTAAAATAGTCATAATCGCACAAATCTTTTGAACAAAATTTTTAATTAATTAGGAACTTGAACCTGTTGAGGAAGTGAGGCTGAGATGGAGAAAGAATAAGGTCAAAAGCTGTGTCCCTCCATGTTAAGCTCTTCCGTATTACTTTGTTTAGGAGCCTCGTGGTATAGCGGCTACATGTCCGGCTGTAGCTGCGTGGTTGGCAGCTCAAAACCACCAGCCACCCACTCCTAGGGCAAAAGGCAGAGCTTTCTTCTCCCATAAACAGTTCCCGCCTCCCAAACCAACAGGGGCAGTTCTACTCTGTCCTAGAGGGTCTCGATGAGTGAGCATCCACTCGATGGCAGTGAGGTAAGTGGCTGCAACGCTACTACTCTGTGCATATAATACTTTTAAAAAATGCGTGACGGGAATGCTTGCTTTTGAAGTCAGTGATTTGACGGTTACACAATCCTCAAACTAAGGATCCCAGCTCTTGTACTGGTCAAACTCACCCAAAAGTTTGCTTCCTAATTGTTCTGTGTTACACAACTGTTTGGACCACAAGGTCCATAGTTCAAATACACCAGCCTCTTCTCAAGAAAAAGATAAGACTTTGCAGCTGTGTCAAATTCAGTGCCTGCCCCACCCATGGCTGGCACTGGCCCAAAAGGCTGCCACAGAGACACGGTAACTCATGGGCCCTGTTCCTCTCTGCTGAGCCTCAGGGATAAATTTGTTACAGACATTGAGAGAAAAGAAAAGAAAAAGATAAGGCTATCTGCTCTGAGAATGATGTACAGTCTTGGATACCCTGATATAGGGTGGATATGAAATGCACTTGACAGCAGTGGGTTTGTGTTTGTTGTATTTGTTCCTTCAACACATATTTGCTAGCTGGCTCTTGTGTGCCAGACATTGTGCTTGGTAATGAAGATGTTCTTCAAATAAATCCAGAAAGCCCATTGCTATAAATTCCAACTCATAGAGTCTATGGGACATGGTAGTATTGCCCCATAGATTTTCCAAGGCCGTAATCTTTAGCAGTCAAGTATTAACCACTACATTACCCGAGTGCCATGTTCTTCAAATAGCCAACGAAAGTTTGGGACGTGCTTTATATCAGCTGAGCTTTAATTAATTTAATTAACAACAATAATAAATAATTGATCAAGGATTCACGAGGGTGGGAGCGTGGGGGAGGGAGGGGAAAAAAGAAGAGCTGATACCAAGGGCTCATGTAGAAAAAAAATGTTTTGGGAATGTTGATGGCAACATATGTACAAGTGTGCTTAATACAATTGAATGATGGATTGTCCTAAGATTTGTAAGACAGGTCTGTCTGGATAGGACAGGCTGGATGAACAATCTGGAGGAAAAAACAACGGGACTGACAGTTCC
>NW_022103958.1:42831758-42851612 GCF_000313985.2 Echinops telfairi | reverse complement strand
GATTGTGATAAGAGTTGTATGAGCCCCTAATAAAATTATTTTTAAAAAAGAAAGAAAATGATGATGGCAACATATGTCCAAATGTACTTGACACAATTGATGGATGGATGGATTATGATAAGAGCTGTAAGAGACCCTAATAAAATGATAATAAATTAAAACAAAAAAACAAAAAAAAGATTTGTAAGAGCCTCCCAATAAAATGATTAATAAAAATAATAAAATGTATTTTTTTTTTAATTTCTTCTCACTCCATTCTGTTGTCTAAAACTATCATCTCTATTAGGTTGGGAATACTGTACCTTAAAGTAAAGACAGTGACTATTTTATCTCTGATCCATCATGGAAGATTAAGTATAGAATTATGTGCAGAATAGCTGTTTAGTTATGTACTGCTTCATCTACTGATATTTTACCTGTCTTCTTCCCATTTTTCAGGTCCGTTGTAGGGGAGAAAAGAGACCCCCTCCCCATCCAAATATAAGTTCTAAAGGCACATTTATCAAGTCTTAAACAGGACAAAGATACACCTTTAGGATGAGGGAGACCATTAGCAAGAGGCTGTAATGGTGTTCAAAGATTTACAGAAATGCAGGCACTCAAAAAGGATATCGAATGCAAAGGAAGCTGCCACAAGACATGATGGGTGGCAGACCAATACATCATAATTGCAGAGGTGACTACGGAAGTGGAAATGGGACTATGATTGAGAAATGTACACTATGCAAGACAGAAAAGCTTACAGCAAGGTTCAGGGCCCTCCAGCCAAGGGTCATGATATGCCTCAGGGTCGTCCAACCCTAGTATCCTAAATTCCATCAAGAGTACACCCAGGCACATTTCTAAGGGCTTGGCCACCCCTCCCTAGATTGACAAGGGGAGTGATAGTAACCTACTTATTTCACACTGAGTTGTAATCCATATCGAAGGCTGCAATCCTTGATTTTCATCAGTAAGTGCTTTAAGTCTTCCTCACTTTCATCGAGCAAGGTTGTGTCATCCATGCTCACAGGTGGTTAATAAGCCTTCCTCCAATCCTGTGCTGTATTTTTCTTCCTATAATCCAGATTTTCTGGTTATTTTCTCCCTATACAGATTGAATAAGAATGGTAAAAGATTACAACCCTGTCTCACACTTTCCTGGTTTTCTTTTCTTTTTTTAATCATTTTATTAGGGGCTCATACAATTCTTATCACAATCCATACATACATCAATTGTGTGAAGCACATTATACATTCATTGCCCTCATCATTCTCAAAACATTTGCTCTCCACTTAAGCCCTGGCATCAGCTCCTCATTTTCCCCCTCCCTCCCAACTTTCCTGATTTTAAACTACTCAGTATTCCCTTGTTCTATTTGCACAAACTGCCTCTTGATCCATGTAAATGTTCCACATGAGTACAATGAAGCATTCTGGACTCCCATTCTTCTCAAGGTTATCCACAGTTTGTTAGGGTCCACACTGTTGAAGGCCTTAGCATAGTCAGTAAAACACAAGTAAACATCTTTCTGGTACTCTCTGCTTTCAACCAAGATCCACATTCTCTTCTGAACCCAACCTGAACCTCTGGCAGCTCCCTGTCAATGTATTGCTGCAACTGTTGTTGAATGATCTTCAACAAAATTTTACTTACATGTGATATTAGTTACAACTCAATGCAAAGAAAACCAAAATTCTCACAACTGGACCAGTAGGTAACATCCTGATAAAATGAGGAAAAATTGACATTGTCAAGGGTTTTGCCTTGCTTGGACCCACAATCAATGCTCACAGAAGCAGCAGTCATGAGACCAACTGGCCCATTGCATTGGGTAAATGTGCTGCACAAGTCCTCTTTAAAGTGTTGAAAAGCAAGGATGTTTTTCAGGACTAAGGTGCACCTGACCCAAACCATGGTGTTTTCAATCGCCTCACATGCATGTGAAAGTTGGACATTGAATCAGGAAGACTGAAGAAGATTTGATGGTTTTGGTGAATAATATTGAATGTACTATCAACTTCCAGAAGAACAAACAAGTTTGAATGCTCCTTAGTGTCCAGGATGGCAAGACTTCATCTCAAGTACTTCGAACATGTTGTCAGGAGTAACTGTAGCTGCATCAATGGGCTCACGCATAAGAACAACTGTGAGAACAGGGCCAGTACATGGGGCCGCTATGAGTCAGTATCAACTTGACAGCACTTAACAACAAAAACTAGAGTAAGCCACTTCCTAATGCACTCTGCTTGACATCAAAGCTATTCACATTGCTGGGTACGGCAGTTACATAATCTGTCAACTTGTGAAGGGGTGGAGTCTAGCCAGTCAATCAGGTGACAGGCAATGGTGCCTCTGTATGGGCATGGCTTTCTCCTGAGAATTTTGGGAACTCCTATCTTCCTCCCTGGAGGCATGACACACACTCACTCTGCATCATCTTCCTGCTGACAAGACACATGGAGCCAAGCTCATGGAGCTAGACCCCTGGAGGTGGAGGAGCCACCTGGAGACCCCTGCCAGTGCTGAGATGCTTCCACCGCCACTGTATCCACAAGATTTTCCATCCACTCACCTGTGATATTCCAACATTCGGCAGCATTACATGAGTTGCATGAGTATGAAGAGGAATTTATAGATTGGAATCAGTCATATGGGCTGACATTGGAGTTATGGACTTGATCTGGACTGGGCTAGGATCTTTTCTTAATATACAACTACTCTTTTATATAAAGCTCTTTCTTATACACATATGAGTGTCTATGAATTTGTTTCTCTAGTCAACCCAGACTAACATACTGGGTAATGGTTAGAAAGAATTCAGTGGCAGCTGAAGCTATGTGGAGATTAAAAATGGATTTAGGGCTTTCACTGTAAGCCTCAATCTTCTGCAAAATACCTGCTGAGAATTTTAAGCTCTAATGCAGATCTTAATTCTCTCATGGTGTTAATTATATTTAAGAACATGGCTCTGAACAAAACTGATTTACATATAGTAAAAAAAATGGCATTTCAACTTTTACCTGCTATCTAAATCAATATTACTCCATGCACTCTAAACATCACAGTGATGTATCCAAATATTTCAAATTAAATATTCTCTGTAGCAAACATGTTCTTCCTAAAATATTGCTAAGCTTCTATTAATATAGTCTATGTTTTCCCAAATGCAGAACCTGGACTATAATGCAAATAGTTTATTTGGGAGTATAATTCCAGAGCAGAAGTGAAAGTAGGAAGGACAAAGAGCAAATATAAGGAAAAGTTTTAGTGTGTACAAGGAAGAGAGCTTGGGTACTTAATCCTGTGGAAATGTGAGAAGGTATATAACATGTATGCCAGAAGGGAAAAAAAGCATGTCAAAATCATCTGACCAACAGAAGAAAGAGGAAAGAATCAGCTCTCCTTCGTCATTGGTCAAGGGTTGCCTCACGGTGTATTTTTAACTTCCCCACATTTCCAGGTTGCACATACATAAAAGCTAAGCAGGCTTCTATGGCCATATGAGGATATAACATCAGTGAAACCCTGATGGGTTAGACTCAGGGCTGAGATGAGGTACAATCATGTAGACAGATTGGACCTTTAAAATGTCAAAAGCTGTATTTACAAGTCAACTGTATTTGTAAGGACCGTCTCATGAACATTGACAGAAAACATGAGATTCCAAGGTCAGGGGTAAAGAACTTCATTACTGACATGCAAATATAACTCATTCTGTTCACCTGTTTTCTAAATGCATCCTATGGAATCTTTGAGTTCTGGTGGACAACATCATGAAGCACCAAGTTCTTTATGTCAGAACAGTTCCTGTTCTTGACATTTCTGAAGAGTCCAGACCACTTGTATTGGAGTATATCCTTTAATTTGTTTTTGTTTTGTTAATCATTTTATTGAGGGCTCTTAGAGCTCTTATAACATTCCATACATCAATTATATTAAGCATATTTGTATGCATGTTGCCATCATCATTTTCAAAACATTTTCTACTTGAGCCCTTGGTATAAGTTCCTCTTTTTCTCCGCTTCCTCCCCCAACTTCCCACCCTTGCGTATCCTTGATGAATTATATATTGTTATTGCTATTTTGTATCTTACACTGTCCATTGTCTCCCTTCTTTCACATTTCTGCTATTCGTCCCCTTTGGGGGAGGGGGTGTTATATGTCCAATCTTTTTTTTTTTTTTATATTCAATCTTTCAACTTGGTTTGTATGAGGGTTATTTGAAAAGTTTGTGGGAGAATTCCAATATTTTTCCATTCTATTTTTCCATGAACATTTGAAAGCCCCTAATGTGCTTCATCATGATTAGATCCAGGATATATAATTTGGGGCAGAAAGGCCATAAACATGCTGTTTTATCCTTAGTGTATCTATCAAGAGATGCATGATGCCAGTTTGTCCCATTATTGGTGATGTTGACACTGATCATCTATTCTCTGTCAAATTTCTCCCCTGTAAATTTATTACTTTTCCTTCTGCAATTATTAAGTAATTTGCTATGTAAATACATACTTATTAATTGGAATTATTCTGTAAGAAAGAGCATTCCTTTCCTCCTTATTAATGAACTTATCTATATCATGAGGTATTCAAATTCTTCATTAAACAAGTAATAAATGTCTACAACCAGATTATTTTGTTTCTCTGATTTCTTCAGTTTGGGCCAGTGAGAGTCTCTTTAAGCTGATTCCTGTATCTTTTTAGTATGTTCATGTCATTCTTCCAATGTTTCTTTGCCTTCTTAGGCAACAAGATACTCTAAGAAAATAAGAGCGCTTTTCTTGCCCAGCTATGAAATCAGTCATTTCTTTCAGGATTCTTGATTTTTTTTTTAATTGAATGATAGCATTAGACTCAAGGTCTGGACTCGTTGCAAAAATTTAACATAGCTTTCTCGGTAAATGATAGAACAAATAAATGATAGCAACAAGAAAATAGGACATAAGGGATTTAAATAACTGAATACCAAACCAAGCCATAAATCAAACCCCAACACAGAGTATTTAAAATCCCACCTCACCCATTGTCATCAAGTCATTTGTGACTCATAGCAGCCCCATAGGACAGAAGATAACTGACCCTTTGGGTTTCTGAGGCTGAAATCTTTACAGGAGCAGAAAACCTTATCTTGCTTCCCAGGAGTTGCTGGTGGTTTTGAACAGCTAACCTTTTGGTTAGCAATATAATGCTTAACCCATTATGCTACCTGGGTTCCTAATCCCACCTGATGATGTTATTTTTGTTTCAAATAGATAGTTACAGTTTAGTAAATTAAGAGAATAATGTGCTCATTGTTTAGTCAATAAATAAACAGGTCTCTAAAGTGAACAGTAGTAATAGTAGGGAGGTAGCATTCCTTAGAAAAATCAACCATTTAAGGTCAAAAGGACAGCATCTCCCCAAGGACCAAGTTCAGCAGGCAGGAAGGGCAAAAAAAGTAGGAATGGAAATGGGAAACACAGAGTAAAAGTGGTCTGAGTGATGTTACATTGTGGGGATTGCAATCTATGACGTGAAACAAAACGTGTATGGATTGTTGAATAGAAAGTTGACTTAATCAACTCACAATAAATAGTAAAATAAATATAAAGGCAATCATCATATAATAAAACCAACTACATATAAGAAGGCTGACATTAATTTTTATGTTTACAAAACCTTGAGAAACACTAGGAACCAGTAACATAGACTGACAAAACCTTAGGCTCATGCTTTATTGCAGGATTTCCATGGCCAGTAAAATATTTCAGTTAATCCTCTCTACATATGAAAGTCAACAGGGAAGATCTTCAAAAGTATTCTTACTGACTCTCTTGCTATACTCTTCTCAAAAATTGAGATATAATTCATATGACATAAAACCTTGTAATGTTATTGCAACTTGTAGAGTGTTAGTTTTTTAAAATAAAAATTTAATTTTAAAGACTATATAAGCAACTTTTTATATTACTATATATTGTATATTATATTGTGTCTGGAACTCATCCATTCCTATAAATTCAGGTTCCCATCTTGTATTATAGTCCTCTGACCCAAACGATATGCTTTAGCATTTTTTGTAGTGTAGGTAGGGCTGTAATGAAGTCCTTCAGCTTCCATTTACCTGAAAATAAATTTATCTTACGATGATTTTTGAAGGCTATTTGCACTGGATATAATATAAGTTGAGTTGGTGATTATTTATTCTTCTGTGTTTTTTTTTCTTTAAGATATAATTCGGGCATAAGCAAATGTGGCGAAGAAAGCTGATGGTGCCCGGCTATCAAAAAGTATAGCATCTGGGGTCTTAAAGGCTTGAAGGTAATCAAGCGGCCATCAAGCTCAGAAGCAACAAAGCCCACATGGAAGAAGCACACCAGCCTATGCAACCACGAGGTGTCGAAGGGATCAGGTATAAGGCATCATCAGAACAAAAAAATCTTACCATAGTGAATGATGGGGGGAGTGCGGAGTGGAGATCCAAAGCCCATTAGTAGGCCACTGGAGATCCCCTTGCAAAGGGGTCTCATGGAGGAGACGAGCCAGTCAGGGTGCGATGTAACAACGATGAGAAATACAACTTTCCTCTAGTTCCTAAATGCTTCCTCCCCGCTCCCACTACCATGACTCGAATTCTACCTTGCAAGTCTGGCTAGACCAGAGGATGTACACTGGTACAGATAGGAACTGAAAATACAGGGAATCCAGGGCGGATGAGCCCTACAGGACCAGTGGTGTGAGTGGCGAAACAGGTAGGGTAAAGGGAGAATGTGTAGGAAAGAGGGAACCGATTACAAGGAACTATATGTGACCTCCTCCCTGGGGGACAGACAACTGAAAAGTGGGTGAAGGGAGACGTTGGACAGGGCAAGATATGACAAAATACCCATTTATAAACTATCAAGGGCTCATGCGGGAGGGGGGAGCGGGGAGGGAGGGGAAAAATGAGGACCTAATGTCGGGGGTTTAAGTGGAGAGAAAATGTTTTGAGAATGATGTACAAATGCGCTTTACACAATTGATGTGTGTATGGATTGCGATAACAGTTGTTTGAGCCCCTAATAAAATGCTTAAAAAAAAAAAAAGATATTTCGGTTTCTTCTAGCCTCATTTTTCTAGTAAGTTGTTGTCATTCTTATCTTTGTTCTTCTGCTCTTAATGAGTTGACTTTCCCCCCCCTGTCTACTTGCTATCAGGGTCTCCTTCCCCCTTATCTTTTACTTCCATCAGTGAACTATACTGTGGTTAGCTATCATTTCCATTATATTTACCTTTTGTGAAGTTTGTGGAAATTCTTATATCTTTAAGGTGGCATTTGCATCAAATATGGGAAAATTTAGGCCATTATTTTTTTTAATAGTTTTTTTCTGGCCAATCTCATCCTCTTTACTTTTTATTTATTTTTTATCCTCTTTTTTCCTTGGGACTCCAGTTATAAAGGTCACAGAGGATCCACACCTTTTTTGGTAGGTTTTCAGTCTCTGTTCTTCAGATTGGATTCTTTCCATTGATCAATTCATTCATCCATCTCCAATCTGCTCTAAATCCAGGGCTTCACACTGGTCCAAACCCGTAAGTGAATCCTGTCCAGATGAGGAGCTGATATCAAGGGCTCAAGCAGAAAGAAAATATTTTGAAATTGGTGATGGCAACATATGTACAAATATGCTTGACACAATGGATGCATGTATGGATTGTGATAAGAGCTGTAATAGCCCCCAATAAAATGATAAAAGCAAAAAAAAAAAAAATCTCTCCAGCAAAAATAAATAAGTTTGGTTCTTTTTCATGGTTTCTATTTCTGTTCATCCATTAAGATACTTAAAATTTTATTTATTCATTTTTTTTTACTTCTCTGAATATATTTTCCTATTATTTAAAAAGCATATTTATGATAACAGCTTTAGACCCTTTGTCTGGGAAGCTCACCATCTAGCCCCTCTCAAGTTCAATTCCTACTTATTTACTTATTTAATTTCTTAATTATGGATCTTATTGTCCTCTTTTATGATGTCTAGTAATTTAGCATTGCATACTGGGCATTATAAGTTATGGGGATTCTGAGTTTTGTTACCTTTCTTTGAAGAATGTTGATCCTTACCTTTATAGGTCATTAAGTTAATGGACACTCATCATGAATTATCTTATATGCATGTGAAAATTGAACATCGAGTAAGGAAGACCAGAGAAGAATTGATACCTTTGAATTATGGTGCTGGCAAATAATATTGAAAGTACCATGCCAACTAAGTGGACAGTACCACCCCCCACCCCCATCCCCGAATAATTCACTTCAGAGGACAGTACTGAAGCTACAGCTTAAGAAGAGGGACTTGTCTGATCAGAGGACACAGGAGCCAAGGAGGGGGGGAAAGGGAAAAAAAAATAGAGTGAAGCACATCCTGACTCACCAAGCCCTGAGGACAATGTTTCTGCTCAGAGCAGCAACGCACAGAGATGACCACAGAGCCGGCCTCACCATGGGACACAGTGTTCCTTGGTGGGACACAGCGTTCCTCACTGACCCATAGCACCCTGGGGGACAACACTAGGGACACACAGCGGGAATTGTGCCCTCCCTGGGCAGGGTGGGGGCAGCAGAGCAGAGCAATGAAATCCCTAGGGATAGATGTAGGGCCAGGGCATGACACCACATCAGACTCGACTGGAAAGCGCTCGTAAAGGACAACAAATAGACCCTGAACTATTCATAGGTTGTTGTTGTTGTTGTTGTTGCTATTGTTTTACTCTCTATTGTTGCTTCATTGTACTCAGTCTTGTGATGGTACATATTGTTGTCGCTGCATGTCTACCTGGAAGGGATAGGCGGGATAAACAAGCTGAAGAGAGAACAACGGGATGACAGTTCCGGGGGACATGGGAGAGTGGGGGTGGGGGAGATGGAAATGGGTGTTAACAAACCCAGTGGCAAGGAGGGTGTAGGAGGTCTGGCAGGGCTAGATCAAGGGCAATGTAACTGAGAAGAATTCCTTAAACCCAAATGAAGGCTGAACATGATAGTGTGACAAGAGGAAAGTACAAAGAAATAGAGGAAAAAACTAGGAGGCAAAGGGCAGTTATAGAGATCTAAATACAGGCATATACAGTTATAAATATATTTATATACGACGAGGGGGAAATAGATCTATGTACATATATTTATAGGTTTAATATTAAGGAAACAGATGGACAGTGGGCCCCTACTCAAGTACTCCCTCAACACAAGAACACTTTGTTCTAACAATTCGGCATCTGAGATGCTCACCTTCCCGGCATGATCCCTGAAGACAACAGGTGCCCAAGCAAATGTGATGAAGAAAGATGGTGGTGTCTGGTGGTGTCTGGCTATCAAAAGATATAGCATCTGAGGATTTAAAGGCCTGAAGATAAACAAGCGGCCATCTAGCTGAAAAACAACAAAGTCCACATGGAAGAAGTACACCAGCCTGTGAGATCACGAGGTGTTGAAGAGATCAGGTATTAGGCATTAAAGACCAAAAAAAAAAAAAAAAATCACAGCATTGTGAATGAGGGGGCGTGCAGAGTGGGGACCCAGGGCCCATCTGTAGGAAATTGGACATCCCCTTGCAGAAGGGCTGTGGGGAGGAGATGAGCCAGTTAGGGTGCAGTGTAGCAATGATGAAACATACAATTTTCCTCTAGTTCTTGAATGCTTCCTTCCCTTCCACTGTCATGATCCCAATTCTGCCTTACATATCTGGCTGGACTGGAGCATGTACACTGGTACAGTTAGGAACTGGAAACACAGGGAATCCAGGACAGATGAACCCCTTAGGACCAGTGGTGAGAGTGGCGATACTGGGAGGGTAGAGGGAAGGTGAGAGAGAAAGGGGGAACAGATTACAAGGATCTACATATAACCTCCTCCCTGGGGGACAGACAGCAGAGAAGTGGGTGAAGGGAGACATCAGATAGTGAAAGATATGACAAAATAATAATAATTTATAAATTATCAAGGGTTCTGGGGGGCGGGGAGGGGGGAGGGGAAAAATGAGGAGCTGATACCAAGGGCTCAAGTAGAAAGCAAATGTTTTGAGAATGATGAGCGAAACAAATGTACAAAAGTGCTTGACACAATGGATGGATGGATGGATTGTGATAAGAGTTGTACGAGCCCCCAGTAAAATGATTTTTAAAAATAAAATAAACACACACACACAAAAGAAAGTACCATGGATGGACAAAAGAAACAAATCTGTCTTGGAAGAAATACAGCCAGGATGCTTGTTAGAGGCAAGGCTGGTGAGACTTAGTCTGACATACTTTAGCCATGTTGTCAGAAGAGACCAGTCCCGGAGAAGGATGCTGTGCTCGGTAAAGTAGGGAGGAAGCTGAAAAGAGGAAAGCCCTCACCAATGGTCTCAAACTTAATTGTGGGGCAGGCAGAGGACCAGGCAGCACTTCGTTCTGTCGCGCAGAGTCTGACTCAATGGCACCTAAGAGCACGATCTCAAACGTACGTAAGCGTTGTTCTTGTTAGCGCACATCTGTCAGAAGCTTACGTGGTTTTCAATGTTTGTAGTGGCTGTGGCCTTGATTCGTAAGCCCATGTACGCAGAGTAGAACTGCTCCCTAGGATTAGGATTTTCAAGGTTGTGATCTTTCAGGAGATTGTCAGGCCTGTTTTCTAAGGAGCCTCTGGGTGGATTTGAACCATGCACCTTTTGTCTAGCAGTTGAGCATCATCCAGGCACTCTGAGACTAATTTGCCAATATTCAATATTGAAACCCTTTCCCTGCTGTGAATATTTGGGGGTTTATTTTAGACTTCATTAAGGTGAGTCTAGAATAGGTCTTTGTTTAAGCACTGTCCTTGCTGCAAGGACATGGCTTTTCGGTTTTTCTCAGCTGATGTCTAGGAGTAGTCACAGGATCTTTTAATGTCATTCTCAGATTTTGACCCCCGTTGATTCTCAGACTGCTTGATCTCTAATATCTCTATCTGTTCTCGAGCCTTCAAACCCAAACCAAATGAACGAATTTATTTTATTATTATTATTTTTTAACATTTTATTAGGGGCTCATACAACTGTTATCCCAATCCATACATACATCAATTGTGTAAAGCGCATTTTTACATCGTTTCTCAAAACATTTTCTCTCCATTTAAACCCAACACTACAGGATAGGGTAGAATTGTCTCTGAGGGTTTTGGAGACTGTAACTGTTTTGGGGAGTAGAAAGCCATATCTTTCTCCCTTCCGAGTGGCTGGTGGATTCAAATTGCTGACCTCGCTGTTCGCAACCCAATTGAATCAGCAGGGCTGATTCAGCAGGGCTCCTTCCTCTTGAACCCTAGGAGCTGCTTTTGGCAAGGCTTCAGTACTCTCATTCTGTTAGGTGTACAGCACAAGCCTCAGCCACGTCATTTTGGGAGGCCACGATACAGTCTTCAGGGACTATTCGACACAGCTCCCTTGTCTCTGAAATCTCACTCCATAGAGGTTAGCCTTGAACCATTGATCTTTGCCTCCGCAGATCAGCAAAATATTTATGCTTTCCCAGAATGCAGAGCTCTGTGTTGTAACTTGTCATTTTCATGTTCTTGACCTGAAAATGGATATCTTACATGTTTTGTTCAATTTAATAATTGTTTACAGTGATAGCACCTTTCTGGTTACTCCCTATGATCAGAGTGGCAATTCTCTGCATTCATAAATTATATCAATGCCATTATGCTATTAATTTCAATAAACTGCTTATTTTTGATGACTTTTTCAAAATCTATTCATCTTTCTTTTTTTATATTCATCTTTCTATAGTCACATATACATGATAGCATCTAAGTGCAGCATAATGTCTTATGTTATGAATTTACTATTTTTATCTTCTCCATCAACCTAGGAATAAATATCTTAGTTGCCTCCTACTTTCCACTATAACAAACACACAGACACTCACATGCACAAGTGAAAAATATACTTTGAAATATCGACCTAAAACTGGACACAGTGCTTTATTAGTGATCTAGTACTACTCTCACAGGAATACAAGTAGATGGCTCTAACCGACAGGAATTTATTCTCTCACAGCTTAGGGGGCTGGAAGTCTAAATTCAGAATGTCAGTTCTACAGGAAGGGTTTCACTCGGTCAGTTCTGGTGGAAGGTCTGTATTTCCTTGCAATATCTGTGGGTTTGGCACAGCTTGAAAATCTCCATCTGTCTTGGGATCAATATTCCATTGGGTCTAGGAGGTTCCCACTTCAGGGTACGTTGTAGGAAGACCTACTCCACTCCACTCTTATTTCTTGGTCCTAGTAGATCCCTTTTATTTGTTTGTTTGTTTAATCTCTTTTCTATCTCAAAAGAGACTGATTCAAGATAAAATCAAATCCTGCAGATTGCATCCTGTCTCATTAACAAAGCTGCCTCTAGTTTTGCCTCCTCAGCATCACAGAGGCTAGGATTTACCACAGGTGGGATAATCACATCAGATCACAAAGGGAGGATAATTCCATAAGATTGAGAATCAAGGCCTAAGTAAAGTCGAGACTTATTTTGGGGGGAAACGATTCAATCTATAATAACTGCTGTGGTAAAGTGAATTTTTAAGTGACATTTTTCAATATCTCTCTTCTAGCCATGTCTCTGCAACTCCCACCAAGTGATTGGGTGGGACTATGCAAATAGAGCGTGGGACGCACTAACAGAGTGGATTGGTTAGCCTTGGTTGCCATTTCCATGCCCTTAAGAACACTTTCTCAGAAGCAGGAATAGCGAAGAATCCCTGGAAACTCCCCAGAAGAAAAATCACCATTGGGGCATGTTTGAGATCCATGCCTGACGTGGTGGAGTTCCAGACAAGAGATCCAAGAGGCTGCTGCACCAGAGCCAAGCCGACACAGAGCAGAGGTGGCTGAGAAGGTGAGACAGTGAGGTGCAGTGGCAGATGGACTTCCTGGCGCATGGAAGCAAAGGCCAAGAGACCACATGGCTGAGAGGCTGAGGACCAGAGGGAAAACTTGACTGCTGATTGAGGAAAGTTGCTGCTTTAGACCCAAGACTATCTTTGATGGTTTAGGATCCTGACTTGTGGCAACCTGTTAACTTCCCTAATAACCTCCCATAATTGTGGGTGTTGTCTGTAAGTTCTGTGTGACTCCTGAAATGATTTATGGAACCCAGCATAAAAGTTGAGCTTCATGGGAGGAAAGGTTGGTGGCAGAATAGGTCAAGATCGAGACATGTCTGATCTCTGCCTTGTGGCTATTGGCTTAGATTGGTGTGGAGTTGGATGCCCCTCCCTTGCATAGCCAGAGGAGCTGAGAGATGGCTTTCATGCCCTTTTCCACAACTGTCTTATCAGCATTATTAGATTTTAATAAGCATTGAGATTTCTTTCCGAAATAGTTGGATCAATTTATTCTACTGTAAGCAATACACAAAACTGTCAATTCACCAATATGTGACATTGTATACTTTCATATTTTATCATTCCCATGTAACAAAACAGTGCATTATATTGTGTTCCACAAATTATTCATGAGCTAGATCATGTCTTCATACTCTATTTAGTAATTCAAGCTGCTTCTTCTATACCTTCTATTTTTAACATATTCCCAATTTTTTCTTAGGCTTTCTTTATATTGATTTGTGGGAGTTCTATATATATATATTTGATCATAATTCTATCTGGGTTTTAGATGTGACCCATATCTTATGGCAGAATCTGCCATATGTCTAGCAAATCATTAGTTTGACAGAAATTCTAGTTTTGATATAGGCAAATTTTTGCTTTTGAGGTTAGGAAACCTTTCTTTTCCTCTAAATCAAAAAACTTTTTCAATTTGAGAAACGATGTACAAATGCGCATTACACAATTGATGTGTGTATGGATTGTGATAAGAGTTGTATGAGCCCCTAATAAAATGTTTAAAAAAAAAAAAAACTTTTTCAATTGTACAATTCCCTTGATGTGCTTGAATGATTGAGTTGTTCAACTGTATGATATGTGAATTATGTGCCAATAAAACTGTTGGGGGGGAAATGATCCATATTCTGATGTATCAAAGATCTAAAGGTTAAGGCTAAAACTTGTATTTCGTAAGGGTAATATTCTACATCCTGAGTCAACAGTGTCTGGGCCTTAGGAACTTGCCAGTTTCCATCTAAGATAGAACTATTGGTTTTGTCCCATTTGGAGCAAAGCAGAATGAAAAGAACTGAGACTCAAGGAAATAGTCCAAAGGCTATTGTTCACAAAAGCAATAGCCTCCTCTGACCTGAGACCAGAAAGCTAAGTGGTGCCTGGCTGACAACCACTCCCAGTGCTCTAACGAGGAACTGATAGTGAAAGATCCCTGTTAGAATGGGTGAAAAATGGAGAACAAAATTCAAACATTCAAATTCATAAAAAAGATCAGCCTTCCTAGTCTGCTAGAGACTAGAGGAAACTCCCACCCCCCCATACCCCAAGGCTGTGACAACCTTCTAACTTGGAGCAGAAGCCACTCTTGGACACCACCTTTCAGAGCAAAATATAGCACCTGTAAGGAAGGAATTTGTTCCTGAGAACAATCAACCATAAGAGGGCAACAACTTCCCCTAAGCAAAGAGGAGAAGGTAGGGATGAGGTAAGGACACCAGATAAATGGAAATAGGAGGCCAGGGTGGACATGGGAGGAGTGCTGATCCACTACAGAGATCTCAAATAATGTGACCGCACAGTCTGCCTGTGAGCTGTTGACTAGAAAACGAATTTGCTATGCAGACTTTCACCTACAGCACAATAAGAAGTTTTTAAATATTCTTTTTTCCTGTTAGCGTTAGTGCTATGTTTTCCACCATTATGCTTTCGGTCACGTAAGATCCATATTTTTATGAATGAGAGGTCGTTGTTGCTGTTAGGTGCCATAGGGTCAGTTCCAACTCACAGTGACCTGACACACAACAGAGCGAAACACTGCCCAGTTCTGCGCCATCCTCACAGTTGTTCTTGTGTTTGAGCCTGTTGTTGCAACCGCTGGGCCCATCCATCTTGAGGGACTTCCTCTTTTACACGGCCCCTTTACTTTACGAAGCATGGTCTCCTTCTTCAGGGACTGATCTCTCTCCTAACAACATGTCTAAGGGACATGAGACAAAGTCTCACCATCCTTGCCTTTTAAGGATCATTCTGGCTGTATTTCTTCCAAGACAGATTTGTTTGTTCTTTTGTCAGTCCCTGGTACTTTCAATATCCTTCACCAGCACCACAATTCAATAATGCTTCATTGTTCCTTATTCAATGTCCAACTTCCATAGGCATAAGAAGCAATTGAAAATACTGTGACTTGGGTCAGGCACACCTTAGTCTTCAAAGTTGCCTCCTTGCTTTTCAACATTAAACAGAGGTCTTGTGCAGCAGATTTACTCAATGCAGTGGGTTGTTTTATCTTTTGAATGCTGCTTCCACAAAACCAAATCCTTGATAATGTCAATGATTTCTCTGTTTATCTCTCCGTCCAGTTGTGAGGACCTTGGTTTTCGTTACATTGAGTTGTAATCCATGAGGAAGGCTACAATCCCTGATCTTCATCAGCAAGGGCTTCAAGTCCTCCTCACTTTCAGCAAGCAAGATTATGTCATTTGCATATCGAAGGCTGTTAATAAACCTCCCTCCAGTCCTGGAACTGCATTCTTCTTCATATAATTCAACTTCTCTGATTATTTGCTCAGCATACAGATTGAATAAGTGTGTTGAGCAGATTCAATACTGATGCATGCATAGGGATCTAATTTTATTTCTCTCTCTACATAAGAACTAGGAACCAGTTTTCCTAGTCGACCACTAAAAAGCCCATGGGGTACCACCTTTATCATGTATGAAGTTCCCATTTATTTTTATTTTATTTTATTTTTAAATCATTTTATTGGGGGCTCATATAACTCTTATCACAATTCATACATACATCCTTTGTATGCCAACACACTTGTACATTTGTTGGAAGTTCCCATTTATATAAGGTTTTTTAATTTGCAAAAAACCCCAAAAAGGCCTACATAAATGGCAGAACACAGTTCCATTTTGAAATCTTTGCATTCCATTCCCCTACTTGACTGTTTCTGAGCACATACTTTTTAACTATGCTGTGGTTTTGGTATCTCAATATCTGGTCAGACCAGTTTGCCACCCTTCGCTCTTCATTTTCAAAGTAGACTCAGGAAACTTTATCTACAAAAGTTTTAGAATAAGTTCACTGAACTGAAAAAAATCCAGCTAAATTTTGGTAGGGATGACATTAAATTTAAGAATATTTTGTAGTGAATTAATTTTGTCTATGACTTGTCATCTATTAATAAGGATAATGCAATTCCTTATTATTCAGAAAATAAAAAATATGTATTTAATAGAATTCAAAATGTGTTTCAAAAATTGGGTCAATTCCTAAAACTGTAAAGTTTTTTAAAAATTATTGTGAATTATCTTATTTTAAAATATATTTTTGTTGTTTATTGTAAATTAAGTGAATGCTATTGATGGCTTCTTTAAAATGCTTTTATTGAAATGTCATATTTATAATACAGTGTACAAATCTTAAGTGAAAAGTTAGATTTTTCTAAGTGTATATAAAGTGTAGCCTCCATCATGTCAACTGCAGACCACTTCTATCACCCCAGAAGGCCCTTTTGTGCCCTTCTTCTCATTACCCTCCCCCGGGGTACCTAATATTCTAACTGTCTATTTTTTACTTTTATATAAATGGACTGTATAGTAATATTTTCTTTGTTCTAACAGTTTTAATGTCACATAATTCACATTTCATAGTTCAATCTTTCAATCATATCAAGGTACAGTCACCACCACATCAATCTCAGAGCACCCATAAATCACCTTTACCATGAGTTTGGAATCACAATCAGTTCTAGGGCTCTCTCCCCACTAGTAATGTTCTTTTTGTCTCTGACTTCATTCCTTTAGCATAGTCAGGAAGATCCATGCATGGTGAATGTGTATCAGTAGTGATTTTTTGTTTTGTTGGAGGTGGGCTGTTTTAATGGTGTTTTGTCTTTGTTTTTCATTATTTTGGGGTATTCAATTGTATGGTATACAAAAATTTATCCATTCTGTCGATGTCATTTCAGTTTGGGGTAAAAATTTCTATAAAAAGTCTTGTGATAACAGACAATCAAAAAGTGGATGAAGGGAGACGTCGGACAAGGCAAGATATGACAAAATAACCATTTATAAACTATCAAGGGCTCATGCGGGAGGGGGGAGCGGGGAGGGAGGGGAAAAATGAGGACCTAATGTCGGGGGTTTAAATGGAGAGAAAATGTTTTGAGAAACGATGTACAAATGCGCTTTACACAATTGATGTGTGTATAGATTGGGATAACAGTTGTATGAGCCCCAAATAAAATGATTTTTTTAAAAGAAAAAAAAAAAAGTCTTGTGATGGACATACGCACTTATTTATTTGGGGAGTAAGGAGCCTTGATGGTATATGATAAAGTGGCTGCTAACCACTGGCTGCTCGATGTGGAAAAGATGGAGCAAAGATTCACCGAAACCAAATTCATTGCCATCCAGTCATTGCCATTGAGTTGATTTTGACTCATGTTGATGCTATAAGCCAGGTAAGAACCCTCCTTGTGGGTTTCTGAGGCTGTAACTCTCTACTGGAGTAGAAAGCCCTGTCTGTCTCCATGAGCGGATGGTGTTTGGAACTGCTGACCTTGTGGTTAATAGCTTAAAGAGTAACGAGTACCAATGGGGCAGTTCTACTTTGTCCTGACAGGTCACTATGGCTTGTAATTGTCTGGATGGCAAAAAAAAATTAATCCTAGATTGACTATAGGTTTAGTTAGTTCCACTTCCTGCCATCGAGTTGATACCGACTCATAGCTACCGGCCTAGCAGGGTAGAACTGCCAAGCCCTCCTTTCTCCAGGTTTAGTTAGGCATTATCAAGTATTTTTACAAAGTGATTGTACCATTGTCCCATCTACTATAATCCAGTTTACAATAATGAGAGCATACACCTTTCCATAGCAACTAAAAATTTGGAGTCCTTTTGGCTTCTATTCCTGGTATAGAAATTGTTGATCAGCTACACCTTCCATTTGAGGAACTAGAAACATGACAAAGTATATGAAGCAACATTTTAGACATTACACAAAAAGAAGCTAAGGATTCCGTGATGTTCACTTTCCCAACATGATCGCTAAAGACAAATGGGTGCAAAGCAAATATGGTGAAGAAAGCTGATGGTGCCCAGCTATCAAAAGATATATCGTCTGGGGTCTTAAAGGCTTGAAGACAAACAAGAGGCCATCTAACTGAGAAGCAACAAAGCTCACATGGAAGAAGCACACCAGCCTGTGTCATCACGAGGTGTCAATAGGATCACGTATCAGGCATTTAAAGAACAAAAAATCATACCATTGTGAATGAAGGGGACTGCGGAGTGCAGACACAAAGCTCATCTGTAGGCAACTGGACATCCCCTTATGGAAGGGTCACCAGGAAGACACAAGCCGGTCAGGGTGCAGTACAGCACTGATGAAACATACAACTTTCCTCTAGTTCTTTAATGCTTCTTACTCCCCCTTCTCCTCCCCTCCCCCCCAGTATCGTGATCCTAGTTCTACTTTACAAATCCGGCTAGACCAGAGCATGTACAGGAGTACAGATAAGAGCAGGAAATGCAGGGAATCCAGGACAGATAAGCCTCTCAGGCCCAGTAATGAGTGTAGCGATACCAGATACCAGGAGGGTACAGGGAAGTTGTGGGGAGAAAGGCGGAACCTATCTACATATAACTCCCTCCCTGGGGGACGGACAACAGAAAATTGGGTGAAGGGAGACATCGATCAGTGTAAAACACGAGAAAATAATAATAATTTATAAATTATCAAAGGTTCGTGAGGGAGGGGGAATGATGAGGAGCTGATATACTAAGGCCTCAAGTAGAAAGAAAATGTTTTGAAAATGATAAAGGCAACAAATGTGCAAACGTGCTTGACACAATGGATGGTGGTACGTATTGTGATAAGAGCTGTATCAGCCCCCAATAAAATTATTTTTAAAAAGGCTAAGGACTGTGATCCCCAGGAAAGGAAAATTAATGAGATCAACTCTATAATCTCTTTTCTGTCTGGAGGCGTATTCTGGACCCTAGGATAGAAACGGGAATCCTGCAGGAGTCTAATGGTCTTACAGAGTCAAGGAAATAGTATTTGAAAAGAAAAAAATTTTTTTCTTACAGGTATACCTTATTTTATTGTTTTGCTTTATTGCATTTCACAGCTGGATTTTACAAATTAAGATTTGTGGCACCTCTGAGTTAGGCATGTCTGTCACCACCATTTTCCCAACATTGTATGTTCACTTTAGGTCTCTGTGTCTCATTTGGTAATTCTCACAATATTTCAATCGTTTTCATAATATCATTGCATACTTAATAAACTCCCAACCCCAAAACCCAAGCCCCCGCCAGAGAGTCAATTCCTGCTCATAGCAACCCTAGGTAGGTTTTCTAAGCTAGTTCATATTTTTTTCCATTTTAGAATATTTTAATTCTTCATAATTCATTTTTTGCATTTTATTGACACCTAATGCACATATCAAACAATTCAATAGTTCAATCGTTCAACCATATTAAGAAGACTTGTACAATCATTACCACAATCAATTTTAGAACATTCCACTTCCCATGGTTAAATCTCCTTTAAAATGAATTATGTTATCACAATCAGTTCTAGTGCTCCCTCCCTTCTCTTGCTATCATTGTTTTCTCCCGAATACCCTCACCCTCCCAATCACCCACCTTCATTCTTTTAAAAAAAAATCACTTTATTAAGGGCTCATACAACTCTTATCACAATCCATACATACATCAATTGTGTAAAGCGCATTTGTACATTCACTGCCCTCATCATTCTCAAAA
>NW_022103958.1:42773214-42830453 GCF_000313985.2 Echinops telfairi | reverse complement strand
AAAACAAACAACAACAAACAATGACAAAAAAACAAAACAAAACACAAGAAAGAAAAGCTTGTAGTTAGTTCAACGACTGTTTGTTGGCCTTTAGGAGTGTTTTCTAGTTGAATCTGTTGGGGTGCCAAGCCCTGGTCCTAAAGTCTATTTTTGGTATTCCCTGACTTCATTGCTCTGTTCCCTGGCTGTTCTGTTGCACGCCCTTAGTGTTTTGTCTCAGTGTGGTGGGATCAGATTGGGCCGAATTCCCACACTGTGTCTCCAGTGTTGTCCCCTGTAGGGTTATGGGTCAGTGAGGGATGTTGTATCTCATAGTGGGGCCGGCTATGTGGTCTTCTCTGTGGATTGGAGGCTCTGAGCAGGAATATCGTCCTCAAGGCTTGGTGCCACCTTTACTCTTACATCCCCTATTAACCCTTGCATCCATCATTATCTCTATGCATACAACTCCTTCTGTGCTTCACAAACTGGGAAACCCAATATAAACAATAAAAAACAAAATTGAAATAAAATGGTAAGGATAAAATAATAATAGTATAAAGATAATACAAATAATGAATAAGAAAAAAAAGGTCACCCTCAATATTTGAAAAGCTAGGAAGAAATTTTTCTCATGGAACATGCAAGAGCTACCTGTACCTAGAATAAATTCAGATTGGGTCAAGAATGAGGTCAGCTGACCAAGTATCAAGTTCGATCCAGTATAATCAAAATTAAGATGATATCTGTCTGATAGTAAGGTTGTTTGAGACCCTCGCCTGTGACTAGTGGGTGTCTCCCAGTGGCTTAATCTAACAAGCTGCTCTGCAGATGGGTTTTGAGTTCTGACTGTCCTCCATAGCCTTCTACCAACTGGTGTTCATAATTTTAGCTCTGATATTTTTCCCTTTGTTTTATTTGAATATATTATTGTCATCCTTGGATCACACAAGCTGGTGTTCTTTTTCCATGCAGACTTAATTGATTCCTCACTTAGATGGCTGCTTGTTTGAATACAAGCCTTTAAAACTCCAGACACTATTCCTATTGATAGGCGGGCACCATCTGGTTTCTTCACCACACTTTGCTGTAGCACCCTTATCTTCAGTGATCATTTCATGAAGGTGAGCATTGAGCAGGGCCATATTATCAGAATTAACTATTCTTGGATTGGGTCTATAGTTAAGTAGGAGCCCAGAATCTATCTGTTTGCCCATGGGATATACATGACTGAGGTTTACTTTGGTGGCTATAGTAGGACAAAATCAAAACCCCATAAGTCCAACTACACCAATAACAGTAACAAACCAACCAGCAAACAAACAAACAGTAGGAAAACAAAAACAAAACAAGCTAAAAGTAGGAAAACAAAACCCCATATAAACGAAAATGTACAACATTCTCAATCATCTCCCGAGGGTAAAAGGTGATTGCAATGACCCAGCCTTCCGGACACTGTCGATATGAGGAGTCTGTGCAAGTACCTTTCCACCTTAAGCTGCAACCCATGAGTTGTTGGCCTACACAGTTCCATCGCCCATTCGGTTGTGCTCTGTTTACTCGAAGTATGGGGATTGGTGCCAGCGGGGACCTTTCTGGATCAATTCTTCCAAGTGCAGGTCCCTGCCCAACAGATCAAAACCTGTCGTGTCACTGCAAGGTGGGCATCAAGGTACTAAACATCTGGTGATTCTGGGTCCCTTTCCACTGAACACCCACTAAGCCAGGGTTTCCCCCCCAAATCCAAAGTCCACCAACTCCACATTCCTGGCACGACCACTCTCTGCTTCCTCTCCCGTTCAAGTACCCCAGTCTTCCGTTCAAGGGTACAGCAACTTGGAGGCAGGGCTCAGTTCATTCAGCTTGGCCTCTATGTTAAGTCCTTCTGGGGTAGCCCGTGTATTATACCATGCTGTCTGCAAAGTATTTGAAATTTAAGGAGGCTGAGGTAATGGCAGATAGCAGGGCAGGGTATCAGAAAGGAGAAGACTACAATAAAAAGAGCTTCAGAAATCTACATGCTGCCCCCTCCCTGAATCTTTAGTGAATATTCAAATATATATGCATAGAGTGAAATTTCAAAGATTAGATAAATAATAACCAGAAAACTGTAAGTTGAGTAGTTCCCAGAGCTTTTAACCAACCTTAGCGTTCCCACTTGCCTGACTAGAGGAACATTGTTGATCGGCTGGGCTATTCCGAGGTGTGGCTGTTCGGTGTAAGTAGAGTTGGTTCTAACTCATCGTGACCTTGGAAACATAGCAGGGTCCTCTGTCATCCTCAAAATTATTGTGATCTTTCAGTCCATCATTGAAGCCAGTGTGTCAAATCATTTCATTGAGGATCTTCCTCATTTTCACTGACCCTCTATCCCAAGCATAATGTCCTTCTCCAGGGACCGGGCCCTCCTGAGAACATTTCTGAGGGACTGTGAGCCAGTCACTGCATCCTCACTCTAAGGAGCATTCCAGCTGCCCATCTTCTGTGAGAGATTTGTTCGTTTCCGGCAGTCCATGGTCTATTCAATATTCTTTTCCAGCATCGTGATTTCTGGTCTCCCTTACTTATTGGTCAGTTCACACATACATATGAAGTGATTGGAAATAGCATGACTTGACTCAGGCACCTTAGTCCTCAAAGTGTTGTCTTTGATCTGTAACACTATAAAAAAGGTGTTTTGCAGCAGATAGGTCAAAAGCAATATGTTATTTGACTTATTGACTGCTGCCTCCATGAATAAATGTTAATTTTGGATTTAAGTAAAAAGAAATCCTTGACAACTTCAATGTTTTCTCTATCACGATGTGATGCTGTTTATTGGTCTAGTGGTGAGAATTTTGGATTTTCTTTACATTAAGGTGTAATCCAAATTGAACTCTCTAGTCTTTAAACCTCAGCAAGGGTACGCCTTAGCAATGTAACTAAACTAGCTGTTTCACAAATGTTAACCTAAACTTACTTTTGAAAAATTTATAAACAAGTATTGAAAATACCAAATCAAACCCCAAGTAAATTAACTATCAACCAGAACGAGTCTTAACATTCATTAAAAAAAATAAAACAAACCATTTTACTCAATAACATAAAGCTGACAATATCCAGCATTCAACATTACCAGATTTGGTAAGAAGTTATAAATGTGTGTCTTAAATCATTTGATAGAAAACACCACAGAAAATTCAGAGAAGATGGATTCAGCAGCCAAGAAGGTTGAATCATTATAGCTATTTATTTATGTGTTTAAATAAATGACCATTTGCGATACATGAAATATATAAAAAGGAACCAAATGAACACAGATATACCAATGGACAATTTAAATGGAAAGAATGGTGCAAAGTGAGAAATAAATGCCCACACCCCACCTCCTGTCCATTGTCCACAGGAAGTTACTTTTAACAACTTCTTTTTTAATGAAGAAAAAGAAAGTACACTTATAAAAAAAGGAACCAAATGAAATTATACAGATAAAAAATACATCTGAAATGAAAAATTTATTAGATGAACTTGACATCAGATTAGACAATAAAAAAGAGAAGATCAGTAAACCTAAAGACATAGAATAGAATAGAATAGAATCCAGCTAAAATGAAGCCAGAGTAGGGGGCAGAAACCCAAACACTTTAAAACTTTGAACACAGACTCAATGACCTATGAGTCAATAGTAAACTAATGATATATTTAAGAGGATGAGTTAATAACAAATATGTTCTCTGATCACAAATTAAATTTAGAATCAATAACATAAAAGTATCTGCATATGTCATAAATATTCCAGGATAAGCAATAGATGATTGTAAATAATCTATGGGTTAAAGAAGACTTTGTAAGAAAATTAGGAAATGTTTTAAACCATGAAAATGAAACACACTATATATATGCTTTCTGGAGGTAAATTAAGACAGTGCTTATGGAAAATTGAGAGTTTCAGTGCTTATATTAGGAAGAAAAACAATCTGAACACAATTATCTAAGTTTTCATGTTAACAAATAAGAAAAACAAAATTAAACCTAAAGTAAATAGATAAGAGTAAATAAGAAAGAGTGGATATTCAAAAGTCTAGAAAATGAACAATAGAGAATACAGTCAAACAGAGTCAATGTTTTATTTAAAAATCAGTAAAATTGAAAAACCTATAAGATTGCTTTTTTGAAAGAGCATAAAGCTTCCCTAATAATAATTTGTAGGTACAGTAGTTCTATCACCTATGTTCAAAGAAAGAGAAGATACAAATTATTAATATCAAGAATAAGATAGAGGATACCACTGAAAAGTCTGCAGACAATTAGTTGAATAAGCAAATGTTGATGTCTTTGAATTATGGTGTTTTTAAGGATTATTATATAGACTATAGCCTTCCAACAAATCTATGTTGGAAGAAGTAGAAGACAGATACTCAGAATCAAGGATGGTTAGACTTTGTCTTAGGTACTTTAGGGACATGTCAGGAGGGATCAGTTCCTGGAGAAGGATATTATGCTTGGACAAGTAGTGGGTCAACAAAAAAGAACATCCTGCACAAGAAGGATTGACATAGTGGTTGCAGCAATGAATTTAAGCAGAACAAATGATTGTGAGGATGCACAGGACTGGGCAGTGCTTGGGCCATCTAGGGATTCTTTTGAAATTATGTAGAAGGGGAATTTCATTCTGGTTTGGCCAACTACAAGGCATCTTTAATTACTTTCTTTCTTTCCTTTCTTGATTTATTTACTTACCTAAGTATTTATTGAACTCCTACAAGACATTTTAGTTTTTTGGTAGGACGTGAGGATACAAAGTTAAATAAAACAGCTCTTGTTTTCAAGACCTTAAATAGTGAAGCAGAAGAAAAAAACTTTTTTTTTTAGCAAAACTTTAAAACAGATAGTATCAGTAGAATGATAGAGCTATCTACCAAGTATTAGTAGGGAAATTTCATGTCTCTCATAACTTAAGTATCTTCTATGAACCTTGAGGCACCCTTATGCTTCAGTGTTGAGCTGCTAAAGGCGAAGTTGGAAGCTGGAAACTACTAGCTTCACAACAGCCGAATGACAAGGTTATCTGCTTCTATAAAGATTTGCAACCTTAAGAATACAGTCAAACAGAGTCAATGTTTTATTTAAAAATCAGTAAAATTGAAAAACCTATAAGATTGCTTTTTTGAAAGAGCATAAAGCATAGACCCTAAGGGGCGGGTCTACTCTCTGGTCTACTCTCTACTGTAGCCCCACTATGAGTCAAAACGGACTTAATAGCCATAGGTTTTCTCTGAACCTTAAGTAGCTCTGGTGGACCTGTGGTTAGCGCTTGACTGCTAACCAAAAGGTAATCAGTTCCAACCCACCAGTCTCTCAGCAATGTAAAATGTAAATATAAATATTTATAACCTCAAAAACCCTGGAGCCCAGTTCTACTCCTGTAGATTTGTAATTTTGAGTTGGAATAGACTTTGGGGCAATTGGTTTATCTAAACCTTTGGTTTTTCATTTGCAAAATAGGAATTTTATCTCACTTGCAGGCAGAAAACAAAACAGAACAACAACAAACAACATAAAACAAATGTCAACTGCTATTGGGTCAATTCTGACTCATAGGTACTCTGTAGGACAGAGTAGAACTGCTCTAGGGTTTCCTAAGCTGTATATGTTTACAAAAGGAGATAGTCTCATCTTCTCTGGAGCAACTGGTGGGCTTGAACTAATGACCTTGTGATTAGCAGTCCACTACACTACCAAGGCTCTTTTTTCTAGGCACAGTGGCTGTCATATGAGAGGCATTAATATTTTAAGACCCACCATTACAGGAAAATGATTTTGTGCCTCCCCCTTTTATGTTTTACCACATATGAGCTATAAAAGCCCCCAATAAAAAGATTTTTTTAATAATAAAAAATAAGTAAAAGATAATCTATAAACATTTCATATTTGAACTAAGCTTATAAAACTGTTTATGTAACTTCTATCACAAAATTTTTTTAAGTATTCCTGTTGTAGGGTACAAAGGAGATTTCATATCTCAAATATAATTTAAGGAGAATATTTATTAAGTCTTAAACAGGAAAAGACAAGACAAAGACACATAATTTGGATGAGAGAGACCATTAGCATGAGGTCAATGTTCTCCAAGGTTTTGGTGAGATTCAGGGACTTAAAAAGAGAGGGCAAAGGAAACTGCCCCAAAAGCATGATTGGTGGGACTTCAGGAGTGGGAGGGAAACTATGATTGGACATTTACGTTAGGCAGAAGATCAGTCCAACCAAGACAGTAAGTGCATGACTCAGAGTTTAAGACTTATGACAATGCCACCCCCAATGAAGAGCTCCACCAAGTTCACACCCAGGCAAGCCCTAAGGGAGGCTTTGCCTCCCTGGGTTGACTTGAGGGAGTGGAGGTAATCCACTAACAAACTCTGCTCAAGGGCAAGACAGATCACCTCCCTGATTGTCAGAAACAATTCAATGGACGCTTAAAACCCACGTGGGCCTCTGCATAGGAATTTATGGTGTTCACTATCACTCACAGCCTTCTGCAAAAGGAGCGCTCAAAATTTAAACTCTAATACCCTAGGGTCAAAGATTGTCAACATTTTTATGGTACTTAAAAACACATCTCAAATTGTTTCCTTAAGTTACACGACCACCAGCAATGAATTTTCATCATTACTGCATTAAATTAAATGTCTGGCCATCGGCATACACGTATTGTTATGTGAATAATATTTTGGAAGTGATTTAAAAAATGTTCCTTTTGTGAAGTACCGAAGTTTGAGAATGTTTCCTTTTCAAATATTGAGATGTCCAGCGGCGACAGCTCAGGCGGCCACGTGAGCGGTAGATTGCGTGTGCGGACTACAACTCCCGAAATGCTCTGCGGGCGCGCCGACAGGAAGTGGCCGGCGCATCTCCCGCCTCCTCGCTGAGGCAAAGAGGTTCTATCCGGGGCCTTGGCGCTTCTCTTTCCTTTCGCGCCGGTTGCCGCTGCGGAGCGCGGTGGGTCCATGTGCGCAGTGAGCGGCGCTATTCCTGGCCCACTAGCACCCGAGTCCCTGGTTTGCCAGAGTCCGCGCAGCGATGGACCCCAATACCATTATCGAGGCCCTGCGGGGCACCATGGACCCTGCCCTTCGAGAGGCCGCGGAGCGCCAGCTCAATGAAGTAAGGACGCCCGCCTAGCGGCGGCTGGCGAACGAACCCTGGCAGGCCGAGCCCTCCGGGCCTGCCCAGAGGGGCGGGCAGCGTGTCTGAGGGGCTCAAATGGAGGGGTGGGGCGGGAGGCGGACGGCGAGTGCCACGCTGGGGTGCCTCTGACGGCTGCGGCGGCCCCGGCTGCCTTTGCGTCGGACACCCCCCAGAGTTGGGCCTCTGGCTGCGGTCGAGGCGTGAGGAGCCGGCTGAGGCGGGCGTGAGGGGCCGGACACATGGCTGGCTCCGGTGGCCGGCGCCCTCTGGCTCCCTCCCAGCGCCCGGGAGGGGGCGAAACTCGCGGGGAGTTTTGAGTCGTTTCCGGGAGTAGTCTGGCTGGCCCCGAGCTCAAGGGGCTCCTTGCGAGTGCAAACCCGCTCCGTTGGGGGCTGTGCCTGTCAGCCTTGTCACTTCGCGGCCAGTGTCCCGTCTCGGTGGCACAACTTCCTCCGCTCCGGCTGAGATGCCAGGGAAGGTTTCAAATGCAAGCCCGCGCCTCTTTGGTCGGGCAGGGGGAGTGTGGGAGCCCGATCCACCCCTTTTCTCCTGTGACTGTCACAGGAGCGAGCCCGGGTGATCGAGCCAAGTGCACCGGTCTGGGTGTAGCTGTACCACTGATTTGCTGAGTGACCTTGGGCAAGTCGCTCACCCTCTATCGGGAGTTTTTCCCATTCATAAAATTAGGCCGCAGGGTTTCTCTGATGGCCCAATGAGATAGTAATGTAAGTCTGAGTGCCTTGAGAGCGCTCCCCCAATATTTATTAGGGGCTGCTTTTCGGAAAACACCTTTATTCCCTGAATATTTTACTGTATTCTGTTTAATTCTTTGTTTCTAAAATCATGCAGTTTTCTAAATATATTTAAAGGCTTCTGAAAGTGGGATTGAAACTTCATATGCTAGTGAGTAACCTGGTTTTTTTTCCTCACTAAAACTGTCAGTTTTAGTGAAGCGTAGTGGACTATTTTTCCTTCAACTTGGAAAGAACGAAGCTCTTTTAAATTTCTTTAAAAAATAGAAATTTAGTTATGTCATGCTCATTAGCTGGCAGGGAGATCATTTTAATGATTTTGTGATGATTCCCTAAAAACAGGACTATTCCTAATTGACTGTCTTCAATGTACACAGTTTATCTGGATATATCTGCAGGCAAGGAGCTTACTTACACTTTAAGACCAGTCACACAACCTAGACAAATGAAGATATTTAAAGATAAAAACTTGAAGCTCATATGTAAATGGATCAATATACCTCCCGTACAAAACATGAAGGTTGCACACTTATATACTAAGACTCAGAGTCACCGTGGGAACTTTAGGATATAAAATAATGAGTTAAAATGTATTCCTACTTTGAATAATTGTTAAAGTATCCAAAGAACTTTCATGTTTGCTTGTGATTGACACAGGTTATATATAATGAACATTATTTTTCTTATAAAGTATTAATGCAGATGTAGATCTACTCATAGTGATTACTAACACGAATTTTCTGATAGCATATTGTTCTAGCTACATATAATTGCTTGTAATTACTGGTTTTTAAAACTTATTTGAAGAAAAAGATTAGCTTTTCAAATTAGCTTTTTGCTAATTTGAAGTTCATTTATTTCTTAAGCAGTTATTGAATGTACTAACCATATTTACTAACATCTTAGAGAACTGAGATAGTCACAAACCAGTTTTTGGAAGGTAAATAATCGAAATAATATTTGAAGCATTTTTTGTACTTAACCAATTAGCTGTGATCAGTTTTGGAACATCTGCAATAGTGAGTACTACTTATTTATCGTTTGTGGAAGAAAATTTGGTGCCCACCTTACTTTTGTGATTGTTAACTACTTACATTTTGCAATTTCAATGATTAATACCTAGATTTTTTTTTAGTTGTTTGGCCATGGTAACTTTTTAATATTATTTACTCCAACCTTACATGTTCATGCACTGCCTCCCCCTCTTCTTCTATTTGAGAATTTTTTGCTTTGACTTTCTTGAGTGGTAGAACAGTGATTTAGGAACCAAATTTCAAATTCCTTTGGAAGGTGCTTGAGTATAGTGAGAGTGGGGAAGTAGTAAGATTTTATTTTTGGCTTGCTAGTGCTTCTGGAGAAGGTGGGTAGAACCCTCAGTGTACAGAGTCTCACACCTCTGAAGCTACTTTTTGGTTCACTTAGTTGAAAGAATAAGATCATTGGCATTTCAGTGAATTTCTTTAGCTGAGTGAAGTAATCACTATGTAAAAATTGTAAATGTTTAATATTCTAGTGCAGGTAGTTAAAGCAAAAAGACAAAATAGTGCTCTTGTTTCAGAGCACCCAACTATTCCATCTGCAAGGAACTCTGTTCACTTAGTTATTTCTGACTTGTTCTCTTGTTTACTTCACATTCTTGGTCAGATATCAATCACCTTATCACTGAGGAATTTCCCTGATTACCAAGCTCTGTCCTTCCTAATTTATTTCCCTCCACACCATCAACTTACATAATTTTCCCGCTATTGTCAAATTTCATATGTTGCATTAATACAAATAGAGAAAATTACCAAGATAACTTAAGACTGTTAAAGGTCATAATAAAGATTATATTTTTACCAGATAGAAGATATATCTGGTATCACCCGGCACAGATGCTAACCAGAGGTTGGCAGTTCTAACACCCTGCAAGCAGCTACTTGGGAGCGACTTGGTGATTGCCTCTATGAGTTGGAATTAACTTAAGGGCGCCCAATAGCAACAACATAATACTGATAGCTTTGTAGTTTCTTGGGCATGTAATGTCTGATTTTTTTTTTAACTGTTAGAATTTTTGAACTCAGTGTGATGTTCTCAATTCTAAGCATCTTCATGTAGCAAATTTAGCTGTAACTGAAAACCCCCTAAGTCAGTGAATTAATTTTTTTAATATATTTTACTAAATATTTCTGTTCTAGCTGAAGAGAATTTTAGTAAAATTATTTGACCTCTAAGTGCTAGTTTCCTTACTCGTTAGAAAGTAGTAATAGTGTATGCCATTGGGTTGTTACAGATTGAAATGATGCTATAAAAGTTTACAATATATTTGGCCTCTTCAAAGTCCTCGAGATTATTTAAATTGTGATATGCAGCGCTTTAAAAAGTTTGTGGCAAATGGAATTGTAAGACAATGGAATTTTTCCACAAACGTTTTGAAGACCTTATTTGTATGCCAGTTGATCTAACATTAATTCAGGGTAACAAACAGTTTTTTCATTGAACGTTTCAGTGGAACTGATCAGCACTAATGAAAGTTGGAACATGCATATTTAGACACAGATTCAGAATTGCTTGTTTCTAAGTTTGTAAGGTCTCTGGAACTTTGGACGCAGATTTAGAATAACAATCTTTTGACACTCATGTTAGCTTCTGGGCTTTTTCAGTGGAAACATTTCCATATACAAACCTTTATTCGTCCTGCTATCCCTCCTCATATTAACTTTTCTCATCTATAGATAAGTTTTTCCTATCTGTAAGTTTTACCAAGTCCACCTAAATGGCATTTCCAGAAAGTTTTTTTACCCCCATATTCCAGCTTATATTTACATTACCTTTACCTACTTCATCCGAATTTTATCTATAATAATATGAATTCATAACTTCACTACCTAGTTTCTATCTTATATTTTAACTAATTTAATTGGAACTAGGTGATTGACAGGTAAGAGTAGGCACTCTATCTAGTACTTGTTTCTTATTTTAAAATACATGCGAGAAAAACACCTAATAGCGTCAGTGCCTGTGTGGCAACATCCTTGATGCTGAGGATTCAGCAGTATACACACACAAAGCCCTGACTCTTGTGACACTTATTATATGTGAAGTGTCAGGGAGAAATATTTGAAATATTTCTCTCATCTTGGATCTGTGTGCTAACAAACATCTGTGTGCTGTGTACTGAGATAAATGATTAAAGGGTGGAAAGAAATAACAGGATTACTATCTTTCTGGAGCTTCACAATAAACATTCCACAGGTTCTAATTAGACATAGGATGAGAGGGTTATAGTAGAGCTGTATGTAAACTTTGGATAAGAAAACTCTAAGCTTATTTTGGTTCCCAGAAGCCATTGACGTTGGGTCAGTTTTGACCCATGTAGATTTGTAATGTTCCCCCAAACTGTCGATCTTTATAGGAGTAGGTAGTCTTTTTCTCCTGAGGAACAGCTGGTGGATTTGAACCTTTGGCCTTGTGGTTAGCAGACTAACTCTTACCTGACTTGTCTGGTTTGCGTTAAAGCAGATAAAACCTCACCATCAATGCCTTCTCTTTGGCTGGTTAGTGCTTGCCAAAAAAACCCCGGTGAAGCACAGTTGTACTCAGGCAGATATAGGGTGACCATGAGTTGAAGTCAACTCTGCCTCACCTACCACACAGCTGGTATGCTAGCAGCCAAGAAAAATGACAAAAGTGGAGTTAGGGGATTACCTAAGAGCCAGTTAAGCCCTCAATTCCTAAGCTTAATATGCTATAAAGTGGTCATATAGCAGGGGTGGGGAATGTCTGGCCCATGGATCTGTAAGCCCCAAATTCATCAATACTAGTTAACATCACATGCCTCACCAAAGAGAAGCAGCTCCAGCCATCACATTAACACATCTCACTGACATTCAGCTGATTCCGACTCATAGGGGCCTTATAGGACAGTATAGAAATGCTTCAGTGGGTTTCCCGTGATAGAGCAGGTGTTTTTGAACTGCTGACCTTGTGGTTAGCAGCCCAATGAGTAACTAGTCTTCACTTTAGGAGTGAGTTAATTAAATGTGACCTGTATGATAAAAATGCCCAAATGGCCCTTGGCAGAGAAAAAGGTTCCCTATTCCTGTTATATAGGGAGGAATACTTCTTTCTCATGCTTTGTGTGAAAAAGTAAGTAAACTTAGTGTGATAAGTTTCTTGACTTTTATGTTGAACCTTAAAACTCACAAACTACTACTAAGTCATTTCCAGGTTATTCACAAATAATTACTATTACTGCTGCGAGTGATGTGTAAGTGATTTTGTCTTATTAAAATTTATTTATTTATTTATTTTTTAAGTGGTTTTTAAAATAGTTTAACGAAAAATTATAGGTTGGGAAAAGTACAAAATGGTGGCATATTTGTAGAACAATTTGACATACCTAGGAATTCTACAATATATGAGTATAAAGAGTATTTTGGACAGTAAGTAGTTTGTAGTTTGGGTACATAACATTCCTTAACTAGGAATATGCAAAATACCTAATGTTCTTATGAATTTGGGAAAGTCCCAGGATACTTGAGCTGTAAAACAGGAAGTTATTCATGTTAAGATCTGAAAGATAATACCCTATTACTTGTAAGAAAGCAATTTTCTTTTTCGGATATAGTAGATGAATATATATATTATTTTGATTTAAGAGGTATATTTATGGTGTGTTTAGTTTTAAGTAGTCTTTGCCACCTTAATTGATGATTTAGAAGTTCTATCAGCTAACTCCATAGTTAGAAAGCATTTAGTAAAGTCATCAATAAAAGGTAGGCCACAACCTCACTATACCTCGTGTTTCATATTGGTAAAATACATCTATTTTTGACCTTTGACAAATTTCCTTAGTAAAAGGGAAGTTAGAAGTTCCTTGGCTCTTGAATTACCTGCCTATAATTATATGAAATCTGATTGTCACAGAACCCTTAAGAAATATAAAGTGCGGATGTATGAGTTGTGATGAGAGTTGTATGAACACCCAATAAAATGATTAAAATGAAGAAATATAAAGTGCAAAGGGCTCAAGTAGAAGGCAAACGTTTTGAGAATATTGATGGCAGCAAATGTACATATGCGCTTGACACAATGGATGTATGTATGGATTGTGATAAGAATTGCATAAGCGCCCAATAAAATGATTTTTTTTTAAAAGAAAGAAATATAAAGTGCATTAGTATATTGGCTTTGCATTTCAGCGAAGGAGAATAATAAAAGCGTCGTAAAGATTAAATTTTATAAGGTACTGACTTTAGGTGATTACATAGGAAAATATTAATCCAGAAGGAAAACTGATTTTGGAGAAAACACAGTTAAGGTTTGAGTGTTACTTGAAGAGCTGGTAAACATCAAAGAGGAAATGTCAGTAGGTAGTTGGAGATGGGCAGCTTAAGGTTAGAAGAGAAAACAGCAATGAGATCTGTTTATGGAGGATGGGAGTGTGACCCAGAGGTGTGGGGTAAACAGGTATACTCATTTTAGGACTTAAGAAACCTAGGGTAAAGGTGAGTAGAGAACTGTGCTTAAAAGTAGGAGAAAATCTTAGAAGAGTTCATTTAAGGCTGATTGTGGGTAATAGAGTTTTTCTTTTTCTTACCTGAATTTTGCAAATATTCTACCAGTGAGCTTGGATTACTTTCACAATAAGTACAGCATTCTTGGAAAAAGGACAGACAGTGTTGACACTTCTGAATGGGAGATTGTAAGGAGCATGAGACTTTAGGGCTCCATAAAAAGCGTTTCCAGTATTGGTAAACTTGGGAAAGTGGAATGCTAATGGGCTGGGAGTAGATGATAGATTAAAACTAATAGTCAAGGGAAATTTGTTTTTGTGGGTTTTTTTCTTATGGACTTACTTTGGAGCAGGTGAGAAGAAGCTTATGGAGCAGGGTTTTTCAGGCTTTTATTGTTTGTTATCATACTCTCATTCCTCACTTACTAGCTCTCATTATTTGACATTTCATTTACAGCAGTAGTAAAACATCTATCTCAACTATTTTGTTCATCAATGATGCATGTTTGCCAGTAATGAACCCTAAGGTCCTGTATGAGTTCCCTGTCTTGTCTTCTCCATGTGTATCTAGAAAGGAAGCTTTACTGTACTGTGTCACTTCTGGGAACAGAGAGGGGTTGCCTAGTAGAGCAGTCAGGGATGCTTATTGGATTCTGGGTGCCTACAAAGAGCCATGGACTGGGGGAAGCAGGGGGGAGTAAAAGGTTGTGCCTGGTCTGTGGTCAGAAAGAGCTGTACACATGGAGTGTGTCACCCGATTGGCACATGTGTAGCCCCTTATCCTACTTCTGGCCTGCTACAGGTGATGAGGGAAGGCTATCTCTGGGTCAGGGTGAGGTATGTGGGTAAGTGGCAGAGGCTGGTCCTGACCTAGCCTTCACAGCTGATGGGAAATGGCTGCCTATTGAGCCAGGGGGCTCCAGTGGACAGACTGACTCTCTCTCTCCCTCTCCCTCCCTCTCCCTTCCTTCCTTCCTTCCTTCCTCTCCTCCTCCTCCTCCTCCTCCTCCTCCTCCTCCTCCTTCTTCTTCTTCTCTCTCTCTCTCTCTCTCTCTCTCTCTCTCTCTCTCTCTCTCTCTATATATATATATATATATATATATATATATATATATTTACTTATTTATGCACATCCTGCAGTATTCAGGCTCCACTGCCTATGGACAGGGAGCCCCACCCTACCCCTGACAAAGCTATCCAAGTGCATTTTGGGACATTTCTCATGGTTTGAGATCTGTGGTGCTGCTTTTATTTTTAATTTTTTAAACTGCTGTGAAGTACTTGTACCAGTTTCTCCATTCACTTGTCAGTGGACACATATTATTGTGAACATAGTACTTATTTCTCTTGAATGTCAGCACCACAATTCAAATAATAGTCAACTAACTATTCAGTGCCAGTGAGATGATCTAGTTCAGGGGTCCTCAAATTACGGCCGGTGGGCCGAGGGCATTTATCCGGCCTGCCGGGTGTTTTTACCTCGTTTTGTTTATTACTTCAAAATAAGATATGTACAGTGTGCATAAGAATTTGTTCATAGTTTCTGTTTGTTTTGTTTTTTTAACTATTCCGGCCCTCCAACGGGTCTGAGGGACAGTGAACTGGCCCCCTGTTTAAAAAGTTTGAGGACTCCTGATCTAGTTTGGGTACTGGAAAGATCATTTCCCCCTTTTTTGCCAGTCTAAGATCATTGCCTATCTTCTTATTCAGTCCTTAAGTTTAGGCATTGTGTTAGTCCCAGTTGACTAGAGAAACATCCATAGACATTTATTTATGTATAAGATAAAGCTTTATATAAAAGAGCAATTGTATATTGAGAAAACATCCCAGTCCAGATCAAGTCCATAAGTCTGATATTAGCCCATATGTCTGATACTAGTCCATAAATTCCTCTTTAGCCTCACACAGCACATGCAGTAATACTGAATGCAGGAAAATCACTGGGCTGTGGGTAGGAAGGTGTTGTGGAACCAGTGGTTGTGGAAGCATCTCCAGAGCTCTGACTGCCATTATACTTGATTGCAGTTACCTATTTATTTGGTTATGTTATATTTCTTCATTAAACTTAAAGTCCTTGAGATCATAGACCTGGTTGTCTTGTTCAGCTGTTCTCAGCTTTTTTGTGTCTTGTGCAAGGAACTCCTAAGTAAATATTTTGGAGAGAGTAAAGTATTGCTCTAGGCTCTTATATAGAAGATTTGTATATTCAAGGCGGGAAATGTGCTTGTAAAAAATATGGGTTTTTTTAGAGTGTTTGGAGAAATATCTATTAAAGGGGTGGGGGGGAATCAATATTATTCATGTGCAAGTAAATACTAAAACTTGGGACTGCAAAGAGACTAATGTAGCAAGTTATATCGGGAGAGAGAAATGGAATTGGGAGGCCATACCAAAAGACCTTAAGTGAACATTTCAGTTCTTTTGAAAAATTAAAAGAAAATGTGACAAATTTAAGAGTTATTTAACTTATTTTGTATTAATACTGAAACTTGTCTAGGTCTGTAGTATAAGGTAATCATTTAGCATTTTAAATGTATTTCATTCTTGGCTGTATATACACTACATTGCATATTCATATAAATATTTGTTAGATTTTGATAATATGTTTTATATCCCACTTTTATTTTCTAAGCTATTAATTTTGAAGTTTCTATTGAAATACAATATGCACACTGAAAAGTGATCATACAGGTAGAGCCCATTCTGATTCATTGTGATCCTGCTGGACAGAGTAGAACTGTACAATTAGGGTTTCCATGACTGCAATCTTTACAGAAGCAGAATGCCACCTCTTTCTCTTGTAGAGACCCTGGGGGTTTCAAACTGCCTATGTTTTGGATAATAGCTGAACACTTAACCACTACACCACCAGGGCTCCTTCATTAAGGATCACTATTATTTTTTTGTGATTTCATTTATGCCTTGCCATTTAATAGATTATTATGGAGAATTTATTATTTCTGAATTGGTGAAATAGGTATCACAAGAGGATATTGATTTTGAACTGTTGCCGTAAGCATTTGGTTAAGACTAATAGCTGGTATAAATGCAAGTATACAGACAATTGCAAAATCTTTTAAGAGTTTATTAATTTGAGTTCGTTTTAGGGAAGTGAAGGGAAATAAGGTCATAAACAACTTCTGGGGTGTCTTTTGTGCCAGCCAACCAATGAGAGAATATTAAAGTTTTTTGAATCCGATATTTGAAGTATATTTATTTGCAGAAACTTAAAATGTATTTCTTTGTTTTTAGGCACACAAGTCTCTGAATTTTGTGTCTACACTGCTTCAGATTACTATGTCGGAACAACTGGAATTACCTGTGAGACAGGCAGGCAAGTTTCTGGAATTTTCTTGCATTTGTAAATGTGTTGTTTGAAAGTTTCATAGTGAATAAACAAGTATCTCGAGTTGAACCTTCCGTGATGTACTTCCGTGATGTACTTCTTTATATTTAGTAACAGAATTTAAAGAACCTGACTTCCTGCCATGGGAATTCCATGCATTTAGGGCAGAGTAGAATTGCTCCAAATATTTTTGAGGACGTGTTTTGTTTTAGAATGTAAATCTTTTATGGATGAGACAGCCTCCTTTTTCCCATAGAGCAGTTCATGGGTTTAGACCTTGTAGTTAGCAGCCCAATGTGTCACTAACTCACTGTTCCACCAGGACTATTTGAGAAATAATGTCACGTTTAGTTAACTTACTACTGCTTTCATGGGCATTGATTGTGGACCAAGATTGTGATATTGCCTATTGGTCCAGTTGTGAGGGGTTTTTGTTTTCTTTATTTTGAGGTATAATCCCAAAGTTGGAAAACACAAAATACACAGTGGGCTAAACATCTAGATGGGTTAAACTGTGAATCATGAAATCTTTACAATACAATCACTAGTTTTTATGTTTTGTGTGACCAGAAAGGGAAACTTTAAAAAACACCAACTCAGAATTGTATAAAAAGGTACTATAAACAGGTGGGGTTTTTTTAATCCATCATGACAAATAAATAATCCTGCATCCAGCAGACAAAGGAAATGTGTTTATTTCTTTGTTCCATTTTAGATCTGAAGGATCAGTTTTCTGAAAGTGGTGCTAATTTGGAATATCAGGGGGCTTCAAATTTTTAAAGAAAATTTTTACTATTCCACCAATTTTTTGAAGCACCCTTGCATATCAGCCTCACACACAGAATCACTGCTTTTTTACTGTATATATAATTTATTTCACAATTTTGAAAGGGTAAGTAAAGTTGTAGTTTTAATTTCCAGGGTAAGCAAAATATATAAATTTTAGTTGTACCTGTGACCTTTATGTAAAAAGAGGAGAATTACAGTTAGAGTTAGTTACTAATCAGAGAAGAGCCAGTGTTTGCAGGATTTAGAAATTAATTTTTAGTTACTTTGCTTTCTTAGACTTTTGTAATTGAACTTTCTTGTTTTAGCTTGTTTTTTCTTTTTAGGGGGAGGCTGAGTAAGAAAGCATTATTAGCCATTTAAAATTAGCCACATTTCAATTTAACTGTTAAAAGTTGTTTATTTCCATTAACATAATCTGACTTTCGGTAACCTCATATGCAGAGGAGAACGGCACTCCTTAGGGTTTTCAAGGTTGTGAACTTTTAGAAGTACATTGCCAGGCTTGGTTTATAGTATGCCTTGCGGTGTTGAGTCGCCAGAGCCTGCACTATCCAGGGATTCCTACTTTGTTAATGTTGCTATTTAATTGTTGGTGTAAAAAAAAAAGTAATCTTTTAATATTTATTAAAAGAGAAAGTTCTTCCATAAAATAACATGACTTTAAAGTTGGTCTTGACATATAGATTGAACCTTTATTACACCATTTTAAAGAAAAATAACAGCCTTTGCATTAATTCTGGGAACTGTTGGAACAGCATATGAAAATTGTCTCTCATTTAGAAAATGATTTTGTAAAATTACGTAAATAGCTTTCTAGAGAAAGAGGATAAAACTTTTAAATACGATGTAAAATGTAATTAAATAGGTTTTTTTCTTTTATTTTTAGGATATATGTTTAATAATAACTTTGGGTTGGTTGCTGCATTTGAATATTAAGCTGGGATTTGTGATCACCTTTTAAAATAGAAGATAATGGTTGGTCTGAAAGGGATAATTGAGATGTGGACATTTATAGAGACTATTCACAGTGCATCAAAGTAAACTTTTTCCTCTCAAACATCTATATTTCAGGTGTTATATATTTAAAAAATATGATAACACAGTATTGGCCTGATCGGGAAACAACACCAGGGGATATATCCCCTTACACTATTCCAGAAGAAGATCGACATTGTATTCGAGAAAATATTGTAGAAGCCATTATCCACTCTCCTGAGCTCATAAGGTGTGTGCTTTTTTGTTTGTTTGTTTTTTTTAACACTTTCTGTTAATTTTATTCCTAAGTATTTAATATTTTTTACTGTCATTGTAAATATTTTTTCTATATTTATTCCATTTAATTGGTTATTGTTTGTTACATAAATGTTATTCATTTCTGTATATTAATATCTTTTTATTTTGCCTTACTGTGTGAATTTTATTGTTTGACCTACTTTTTTTTTTTTAACATTTTATTAGGGGCTCATACAACTGTTATCGCAATCCATACACACATCAATTGTGTAAAGCGCATTTGTACATCATTCTCAAAACATTTTCTCTCCACTTAAACCCCCGACATTAGGTTCTCAATTTTCCCCTCCCTCCCCGCTCCCCCCTCCCTCATGAGCCCTTGATAGTTTATAAACTGGTTTTTTGTCATATCTTGCCCTGTCCGACGTCTCCCTTCACCCACCTTTCGGTTGTCTGTCCCCCAGGGAGGAGGTCACATATATTTCCTTGCAATCGGTTCCCTCCTTCCTACCCATTCTCCCTTCACCCTCCCTGCCTCGCCATTCACACTACTGGTCCTGTAGGGCTCATCCGCCCTGGGTTCCCTGCATTTTCAGTTCCTATCTGTACCAGTGTACCTCCTCTGGTCCAGCCAGACTTGCAAGGTCAAATTCGAGTCATGGTAGTGGGAGCGGGGAGAAAGCATTTAGGAACTAGAGGAAAGTTGTATTTCTCATCATTGATGTGTGTTATTTTTAATGTACTATAGCACTTTCTTGTTTAAGCTTCTATTTTTATATGATCTTGCAGAATTTTAAATAATTGTTACATTGATACTCTTAACTGAGACTTGTCAATTGATGATAGGGATGAAAAACAGGAATATTTGTATTTTTGACAAATGCTTATTTTTTAAAACAGGAAACCGTTTTTTTCAGAGTGTCTTGTCATCTGCAGTTTTCAGATTCAATAGATATTTTTTACAAATCATTTTATTAGGGGTTCTTACAGCTCTTATTACAATTCATACATGCATTGTATCAAGCACATATGTTGCCATCATCATTTTCAAAGCATTTTATTACTTGACCCCTTGGTATCAAGATGATTATTTTAAATTAGGTTTAGTGGTGTAAGACTTTTGTGAGTTACCAAAATCTTATCTGGGTATTAGCCCTTACTCATTGTGTGCACTTTTTTGCTTTTGTTTTTAAACTTTCAGGGTACAACTTACGACATGCATACATCACATCATTAAGCATGATTATCCAAGCCGTTGGACTGCCATTGTGGACAAGATTGGCTTCTATCTTCAATCTGATAACAGTGCTTGTTGGCTAGGAATTCTTCTTTGCCTTTATCAGCTTGTGAAAAATTATGAGTAAGTGTCTCTCTTCACTTTTGAGAAGTAGGAAAATTCGTTTTAACATCTAAAATTTAGCATGTTCAAATACTTTGGAAACAGTGAATTATATGCTGATTTCAGTTTCATTTTCTTTTTGAAGCCACATTCTTAATCTAATTCTACAATTTCTTCTGTTGATTGACTAAGAAACACCTCTTGCTTTTTTTCCTCATTCATTATCTTAGTTACATAGAAAATTGAGCTCTTTAGATGCTCTTCAAAGCCTTCAGATAAGCTTTTTTAAAATATGAAGGCAATCAATGGACATTGAGCCATTAGTGCTTTTTGTTTTGTCTTTCTGTGACTTTATTTTCATTTGTTCTGTTCTAATTCTGTAAGAGAATATAGAATCTCGTCTTTTAAAGTCTGTGTTTTGAGGGATTCGCACTCAACCTGTTGAGTTTTGAGCAAATAAAAGTTGATATAAATAGCATCAATAAGAAAGATTTTAAGTCAAGGGATTGCTTTTAGATATCAGAAAACAATTTTTAATCTTGGAATGGAAATTAAGATGTAACACTAAGAATGGTAAGCCATATGTTGAAGAGGTTTCTCTAAGTGTGGTGAAAATAATGAAATCAGGCACCTGAGAGTTAGGGGGAAATTATGAAAGGCATAGGGAAACATTTCATACCAAGATGGTGACTTTATTTACAGTCCTAGCAGCTACACAGATGCCATTGGGAACGTTCTTATTCTGGGGCTAGTCTTAGCCTCCAGTACCCTTTTGGAGACCCATCTTGAGTAGCTGATGAAGTGCTGCTTTGGTTATGAGCAGGGGAGAACTATACTATTTACAGCATTGGTACTGGTGTTTTCTTGTGTTCCCACCAGCTACCCATCTTCCTGCTAAGGAATGTTCCAGCTGTTGCTTCAACCTCTGTCAGAATGCCAGTTGTTAATAGTTCTGGTAAGTGAGTGACTAAAATTAGAGAGGATAACAATAAGCTGCCATTGTCATTGAGGAAGTTCCAGTCTCTCCTGACCTATAATCTTATCAGGAGAGTGTGATAGGATTTTATAACAGGAAGTACAGGAGGCTGCTCTAGCATTGAAATATGAGTTCATTTTCATCGAGTGTTCAGTTGTAAAGCACAAGGTGTTCACAAGGGATCTGTGTGGACTGGAAATCATGGAGAAATTGGAAATGGAGTTTGCCTTTATAGATTGTCAGGTTGTCAGTTAAAGGAAAAAAGGATTTGGAGAGGACAAAGATAGAGAAGTAGAAATGAGATGTTTTTAGTCGGTAGTAAGGAGACCATTAAATGGTATAGATAATTCATGTTGAGAAGTTGGGGGTGGTTTTGGACTGGTAAATTGGGACTGTTTTACAGAAGATTTGAAATGGCATGATGGGGAATTTGATTGTGATCTTTTATACTTAAAAAAAACCAAACAGAAAAGTGATATGAACTAGTTGGTATTTCAGAGTTTCCTTTAAGAATTGTCACCAGTTTGGCACATCATAGCCTTGTGGTAGTAGATGTTTGTTAGTGTCAGATTTTTGTGCTTTCAGGAACTTCCCCAAAGTCTTGCAAGGTATTAATTTGGTACCCAAAATTAATACCATTAGCTTAGATTTTAAATTGGTAGGGTTTGTTTATATCCAGTCAATTAAAGTCTTGATACTTTATATCATTAGTGATGGCTGTTCTATAACAATACATCCAACTTTCAGTCCACTATATAGTATAGTGTGGGAAGTAGGAGAAACAAACATCTAATGGGTTGTTCAGACTTACCTAATGTGGGAGGTCAACTGGATTCGGTAAGTGGTAAAGAGGTGCATAGTATGGTTCTCAAATTTACTGTTAAAAGGGAATTTTATCTCTAATTCCCATTGTCATGTTGGGCCAATAATTATATTCAATTTGATTTAAGAAGTCAAATGGCTTCCTTCTAAACGCAAAAGGAAAGTACAGATAACCTTTTAAGAGGTTTGTAAAATAACATTTCTGAGCATATTAAAATAATCTGGTGGTTAGTTATGTGAATAATTACTAACCTTAATGTTTGTATGAGCATTCTGTTGGTCTCTTTTTTAAAAGCTTTATTGTGAATTACCTATATACTTGAGTATAAGCCAACTGGAATATCAGCTGAGCCACCTAATTTCACCACAAAAACTGCATTTAAAATGTGCTGAAAACTCGGCTTATACACAAGTTATACAGTAGGTAAAGGTTTATAGAGCAAATAGATTTAGATTTCAATAATTAATACACATTTGTTTCATGTCCATGATTGCGATCCCTACAGTCTAACACCACTTACCTGACTTCCTTTATATAGTTCATGTTTTCATTCTTTCATTTATAACCATTCCTGCTTTCTGAAATTTGTCTTTGAGCATTTGTTACTATTCATTCACCTTATAAACCTGTTCGGTGAAAATTGAGCTACGAGGGTAATTCAGCTCCTGATCTGAAGGGTGATTAAGACCAGTCTTTATCTGACAAGTAAACATGGTCTTTTATGATTTTGAATTTTATTCCACAGTTGTAATATCCCATTCTATTCTGGAACTTTTAATGAGATCCCTTTCAGAATACTAGTTAAAGTGGTGCTATCAGCACCATCTAGTTCTGGTCTCAGGGTGATAGAAACTAAGTTTCACATGGTCCATTAGTCCTTTGTACTGGTTGTTTTTGTGCATCTCTGATTTTCTTCACTCTTACTTTCTCCAGTCAGGGAGAGACCAATAGTTGTACTTTACATGGCCACTCACAAGCTTTTAAGAATAGTAGGTACCAAGTTAGGCTATAGAATATGTATCAGTTGACTTTTAAGTCCCCCCAAGACTATAACTGAGTCCCCAGGCCCAGTGATGCACTCCCTGAAGGTTTTAAGTAATAGCTAAGAAAGAAGTTTTTATAACTTTGTCACCTGCGTAAAATATTATACTTGTGGATGTATTTTCAGTATATGTAAATATTCCATCCAGACATTGCAAACACACACGTGTGCATACGGGTATAGTCCAGTTACCCCTACGTTCCCTATTCTACTTAATGTTCATATGTATCTACTCATAGATTGTTGTTTTTATGGTTTTTTATTTTGGCTTATTACTTTGGTTATCATTTAACTAGTAGGGAAAAAGAATCCAGATTTTTGGGGAATGGTACCTTTACTTTTTAAAAATTTTTTTTGAGATACTCAATTATTAACTACATGTTCCCCCTTAAAGAGGCTTGGGAAAGAGGAAGACCCTTAACTGCAACAGTTGGCTAAGACATAGAAAGGGTTTTAAGACTAGCACCGGACTAGGCACTTTTCCCCCTGTTGTATGTAGTGTAGCTATGAGTCGTAATTGACTTGATGCATTTAACAAAAGCATGTAATCCATTTGCAAACTATTTGTGAATATTATTGTAGCAAGATTGTCTGTGTTCTAGAGATTACCTTTTTAAAAAATGCACACTGCCATCGTGTCCATTTTAACTGTTAAGGGCTTGAATTTCCAATACGGCAAGTTTTTATGCAAGTAGAAGTAGCACTTTATTCTTGGTTCTTGTATTCTTTTGCCTTGGTCATGTATATTGTGCTGACATCTCCCCATATTGTGGATTATTGCCACTCCTTTCACCTTTAATAATGAATACCTTCTGTCCAGTAGGAACTCTGGTGATGTTGTGGTTACTCGAGCTGCAATCCACATGGTCGTTAATTTGAAACTACCAGCTGTTTCCTTGGGGGAGAAATGGGCTTTCTACTCCTGTAAATAGTTACAGTTTTGGAAACCCACAAGGCAGTTGCTGTAACTCAGCAGTGGGTTTGGCAGTGAACTTGGGTAACTAGTAAGCATTAGACTGCTACCCACAAGGTCTGTGGTTAAAAGTCACCAGCCCTTGTGGGATAAAGATGAGACTAACTGCCCCTGTAAAGATTTATGTTTTAGAAACCCTATATAGGGCTGCTAGAACCAGAATTGACTCAATGCGCGGTGTGTTCTATATAGTTGGTAATCCTATACTTCTCCCCTTGCCCCTCATGTCCTTCATTTTCTTCTGTGTTTAAACTTTTCCTAGATTTTATTTATGTTTAAATAATGGTCTCATACAATATTTGTGTATTTGTAATTGACTTAATCCAATCAGCACAATGTTCTCCATGTTTCAGATTGATCATTACTCTTGCATTGTGTTTCGTTGTGTGTATGTACCAGTATGCACCAAAATATATGTAATGTGCACAATGGCTTGTACTTTAGAAGTAGTATTAAAATATTTCTAGCTGTACCATAAGAACCCCTAGTGATGTAGTGGTTACATATTGGGCTAACCACAAGGTCAGTAGTTCGAAACCATCAGCTGCTCAATTGGAGAAAGTCATATTATTTTCTTTATTATTTGAACTATTTTATTTACATTGCCACCATCAGTGGAAGAATTCTCATTTGCACGTAATGTCAGCAACACGCCATTTTCTGTTTGCTTATTTGTTTCTTGAGGCGGTACTTCATTGTAGTTGGAATTGCAGCTTTCTAATGGCAATCCCCATTTAATGGGCTTTGGCCTTTTGTTGAAGATTAGCTGTTTATAGGTGGCTGTATTAATGTTTTGTTTTGTTTTTTGGTTAATGTTTTGCATGCTCGGTTCTTATTTATTGCATCTTCTTTGTACCACTACCCAACTATTTTGACTTATCAAGGCTCTGCAGTTTTAATGGTTTACTTGATTTGAAGCCTTTTCCCTTCTAGTATAAAATTGGTGGCTAGTTATTCTATCAGGTTAAAGAATGCTTTTGGGGAATGACTTGTGATCCCATTATATCTATAGATCTGCTGCTTTGGATAGTACAGATATTTTCAGAAAATTGCATCTTCCTATCCATATGCATGATATATTTTCCATTTATGTAAGAATCTTTTGTTATATATATATATAATAGAGTGTGTAATACTTGTAATTTTCATGTACCTGGTCAGATTTTTTTTTCTTGAAATAATTTTTGTTGGGCTATTATAAATGGCATTTATGATTTCCTTTCAGAAGTTTTCGTTCTTGGTGTTGAGGAATCCAATGGATTGTGTGTGTGTTTTATCTGCTAACTTGCTGAATCCTTTTGTTCTGGTAGCTTTCTTGGGGTTTCAGCGCATAGCAATAGTTTTACTTATTTAACCAATTTAAATGCTCGTTTATTTCCTTTTCTTGTCTTCCTCCTCTAGCTAAGATTTGCGGTACAATGTTGAAGAGTGGTAATTAAAAAAAGATATTCTTGTGTAATTCCCTACTAAGGGGAATGTGTGCTTTGCCCCTGTAGGTTTCCAGGACTCTTTGGGATTAGAAAGCCTCGTCTTTCTCCCTTAGAGTGATTGGTGGTTTTTAAACTGCTGGCCTTGCGCTTAACAGCTCAAATTATAACCACTAGGCCTCCATTTCAGTCCTTTGTTTTATATTTCTACTCTAATCTGTGTTCTTTCTTTTCTTCTGGTGACTGTGAGCCTCCTTTGTTGCTCTATTTCCAGTTGGTTGAGTTGCAGGGATAATATTTTCACTTTTGACCCTTTTTTGGGTGTTTATTGCAGTAAATTGACCTCTAAGTCTTTTGGCATGCTGTGTTTTCATTTTTGTTTGGTTTTAGAATTTTAATTGTCATCATTGATTTTGTGTGTTTATACACCAGGTGTTACTCATATTTCATTTTTCCTTATTCCTGCCTGCTGTTGTTGATTTCCATTTTTATAGCATTAGGACCAGCTAAGCTCTCTGACCTTTAAATTTGATTAGGTGTTTTTTTTTTTTTTTTTTTTTTTGCTTTTCTAGGTTGATTAGTTTTCAAAAAGAAATCAGTATATCTTTCAGTAGTGTTACTGTTCGTGAATTAAAGTGCTAAGGACTCCATGAGCAGAAATTCAAGAGCCATAAGTACATTTCCACAAACAAATTTAAAAAATCACTGTTATATGAATAATATATTTTAATGAAACTATTATAGTTTATTTTCATTTTTTAGAATTGCATGCATGTTCTGAAAGAGCCCCTTACGATTTTGCCCTGGTCAGAAGCATTATTATTGTGTCCTGTATAAACAAACTGCTGAAGTCAAGGGGGGTTTTTGGCCACAGGAGTTACAGAAGAAGATTGGGCATAGAGTGTCTTTAGAAACAATATTTTCTGCTTTATAGAAACCATTTTTACAATTTGTTTAGTATGATAACAAGATCAAAGTATTATTGCTAAGATTCCAGCTCATAAATATACGTGTTTGTTAATAAGGTAACCAGATTTTAACATTGGTAAAGCGGGACACTGTTGATAAAACTCATATCCTGGAGAAATAGCCACATGGAAGCCGAAAACCACATGCCCTATCTTGTCATGCATTCTTTCCAAAAATCGGGACTTTTTTAAAACGCCGCTGGACGTGGGGAAAATTGTTAAAAATTGGGACTGTCCCACCAAAAGCGGGGCGTCTAGTTACCTTATGTTTGTACCAACATGTCTCAGACAAGTTTTCTTTTCTGTGAACTTTTCCAAGCACCTCTCATACACTTAGTTTCATTGAGTGCCTTCAAAAAGATTAAGTCCAACCAAAACAGAAGAGAGGTCAGTCCAGATGGTTGTGGCAACTCTTTTTAAGAATTCCGCAGGGGTGGTCATTATAGATTGTCACAACGGACACAGGGTGATCCCAGGCTTATTGTAAGCAAATTTTAAGAAAATGGAAAGCTACATAGATGAGGAAAAGGCCAAGACAATTACACCAGAGTGTTTTTTCCATCACAATTCTTTGAAGGTAGCAAGGATTGGCTTATAAAATAATTGCAGTGGGAAGCTTTAATCCATATAGCCTTGATCTTGCTCATCTCTTTGGTCCCCAAACTATTTCAAAGCAGCACAATTCGATACCCTTGAGGACTCGAAAACTTCCATGGTATAAATTTTAAGGGGCAGAATTCTTTGGGAGAAGGGTTAAGGCGATAGAATCATTACTTTCATAAGTGTTTGGACTTAGGTGGAGGATATGTCAAGAAACATAGCAGCTTTACCTTTTGATATTTTGCTTAACAAAGGTTTCTATGACTTTTATTCAACACCTTTTAACTTGTATATGAATTATTTAAGGAGGGTAATGTATCATCCAGTTTGTTCAGTAACTGCTACTATTGAAAAGCCAAATCATTATAGCTCCTCAGTTTTATCGATATTCATCATTAAAGACTAAGCTCATGCTAAGATGTATAATATTAGGAAGATAACTGAATTTCCGTGTGCCATATCATGTTCTCAACCAGAAAATTTAGGATGCAATAGTATTCTTGAAGCTATTGAGCTCATTAGTAAATGCTCAGTAAATGTAAGATAGCATTCTGTTACTGCTTTCTCAAGTTTGTTGCTTTTCTATAGAAAGTTTTTCTTTTTCCTTCTGGAATCTAAAGTTGGCTGCAAAATATTTTCTTATAATTATGTGAACAAAGGGATTGTTTAAAGCATGTTTGTATAATTGTGACATGAATTCTTAAGAGACTTAGTTTGTATTCCTACCCAAAGGTACAAGAAACCAGAGGAACGGAGTCCATTGGTAGCAGCAATGCAGCATTTCTTGCCAGTTCTAAAGGACCGTTTTATCCAACTTCTTCCCGATCAGTCTGATCAGTCTGTCCTCATCCAGAAACAGATATTCAAGATTTTCTATGCTCTTGTTCAGGTAAGTTTTATAGTTATTTACTGATATATTTATGTGTGTGTGTCAGTGTTCCCTCAACATGTTAGAATCTTTCAGCATCTAAATCTGGAGTAAAGTAGCTAATTTTCTAGGACAATAGAAAAGGCTAAAACATAACTTTGAAAAGTATATAAGCAATATGAAAATTTATAATTTATCAAGGGGTCACGGAGGGGGGTTTGGGGAAGAGGAGCTGATACCAAGGGCTCAATAGAAAGTAAATATCTAGAAAAGAATGATGGCAAAATATGTACAAACATGCTTGATACCACTGATGTACGGGTTGTTAATAATAGTTGTAAGAGCCCCCAATAAAATTATCTGTGTGTGTGTGGGGGGGGGTATCCAAAATCAGTCTGGTTAATTTTAAACTGTATAGCCATAAAATAATTGGGCTTATCTACTAGGACTTCTGGTTCAAGCCATACCTTTTTTAAAGGGTAGTCTAGATTTCCAGAAACATTAGCAGAAAGTACACCATTCACTTATGCCTCTTCTTATTGATGTTCATTTCTACTACTACCTTGCATTTTTGTGACGTGTTATAATTAATGAAGCACTAATTGGTGTATTAATCATGAAATTTATATACATTATGGTTTGTGCTTTTTTGATACAGTCCATTGGGTTTTGACAAGGAATCTTGAGTAAAGTCTGTGTGGAACCTTCTGTTATGCCCTTGGGCAGATTGTTGATAGTGATAACTGGGCACCATCTAGTTGTTCTGTTCTGACGTTAGAAGTGGACTAGTTTCTTTTTGAGCCTTTATGTTCTGCATTCTCTTTTGCTCCACACCAGAAAAGACCAATAGTTGTAATTTAGATGGCTGCTCATAAGATTTTAAGACCACAGATATTATGTCACATTTCCTTTTGTCAAAAAATCTCTGACTTCATTTCCACTATAAAATAGCTTGATTGGTTGGATATGACTTTTTAGATCTTTGAAAAGATTCTGGTATGAGCTTTGACCATCTAATGCTATGGGCATTTTAATACCATGTCATTGGATCCTTAATAAATCTTTTGTCACGTATTTTGCTTTTTGAGAATAGCACACTCTTCGTAGCAAAATAGAGCCTTGCCTTAGTTGTGAAAATAAATTCTGATATTCAAACTCACTCCCTTAAGTTTATCCCAGCTCATAGCAACCTTAAAGGACAGGGTAGAACTGTCCCTGTGGGTTTTCAAAAGTTTTTGCCATGGTAAATAGCCTTATCTTTCTCTGCAGAGCAACGGACAGTTTTGAACTGCTGACCTTATGGTCAGCAGACTAAAGTGTAACCTGCTATGACACTAGTGCTCCTGAGGGTGATATAGATATGTAATATTGGGTGGGGGTGTGTGGAGATATATATATATTTTTTTAATATATAATTTTTAAAACCTAAATAGAGTGTTGATTTCATCAACTGATTAATACAATTTGTCCTAGGGATACAAGAATGGATCAACATTTTTTGTTTGTTGTTTATTAACTCGTTGCACTAAGATTTGTAAGACTTATCAATGCCAACTAAAGATTTAACAATGATGCTTCTTTCCTGGATTAAAAACTTTTAACTGATTACACACAACACTGATTAAGAATCTCCTACCACTGGGGCTGGATTTAGGATAAAAGACCCACATCAGAGAAATTTGCCTGTCCACTACAAACAGATAATGTAGATTGAATGAAACAACTTTGATACCTTTTTGTAAATACTGTGAATGTAAAAGAAAGTCGATAATTTATTTGGGTAAGCAACTAAAAATATTACTGATTCTCAATTTTAACTTAGTATACATTACCACTGGAGCTGATAAACCAACAGAACCTGACAGAATGGATAGAAATTTTAAAGACCGTTGTGAACAGAGATGTACCTAATGTAAGTTTCTATGGGTTCTCTGAAATTACTAAATAGAAATGTTTACAATAATCATTTTAGGACTTTGAGATCTCTTATAACATTCTTTAGAAAATTTTATGATTGATTCATAACATGTGTTTTTAGATATTTGTGTTGTTTACATATATATGTGTATGTGTTTAATTCTAAATGAGTTAAATTGCTAATTCTATTTGAGATACAACTCATGAATATTCAATTCTGTGGTTTCGAACTTAGACATGGTAAAATTAAGTACTTTATTCAGGTAATGATGATATGACTGACAAAGATGAGGCTAGAATGCCAACTTGTTGTTTCCTCTGCCATAGGAATGTACCAGTTTGGTGTGTATTTTCCTGTGTAAAATTGAACTTTTTGAAAAGTTCATGTATACTAAGCTTTGGTGGTATAATTTATACACACGGGATATAAATTGTTGATTGAGTTTACAATAGTCATAGGTACTCATGTAAACTTTGCATATGAGGGAGCTTCAGAAAGTTTCTAGAAAAGGGATCTTTCTTTTTTGTTGTTTTATTTTTTTTGAGGTGACTGAAAATACCATGGCGTAGCATAGGTATACTTTTATACTCAAAGCCATATCTTTACTTTTTTTAATATATCGTTTTATTAGGAATATAACTCTTATAATCCATACATACATCAATTGTGTAAAGCACATTTGTACATTCATTGTTCTCATCATTCTCAAAACATTTGCTCTCCACCTAAGCCCCTGGCATCAGCTCCTCATTTTTTTTCCCGTCTCTCCTCGTTCCCCCTCCATCATGAACCCTTGATAATTTATAAATTATTATTTTGTCATATCTTGCCCTGTCCGATGTCTTCCTTCACCTACTTTTCTGTTGTCTGTCCCCCAGGGAGGAGGTCACATGTAGATCCTTGTAATCGGTTCCCCCTTTCCAACCCACCCACCCTCCACCCTCCCAGTATCGCCACTCACACCCACTGGCTTTAATTAAGCTATGACTTTTATGGTCTTAGGGAGCCCTGGTAGCACTGTTGGGTAAGTGTTGGACTTGCTAACTACGAAGTCAGGGGTTCAAGTCCCAGCCACTCCATGGGAGATATGCTAGAGCTTTAGTTCCCATAAAGACGTACAGCCTTAGAAATCTTATGCAGGTTCTGCCATGAGTTGGAATCTATTTGATGACGTTGGATTTGGGGTGTTTTTTTGTTTGTTTTTCAGTTTACTTGGCCCTAACCATATACTATTTGGATATCGGTTGAAAAAAATGCGTAGATTTTACCAATACTGTTTGTATTTAAGTCTTTATAAATAACATTTTTTTAAAGTACATCTTTTTTATTCAAGTAGTGAGAGGTGCTTTTGATTTTAAAAGGTTAGTACTTTTCCATGTTTAGCCTTCTATTATGAAAAGCCAACATGGGAGGAACATTCACTTCCTTGTGAATCTGTTCTCACCTCATGCTGTTCTTTTTAGATTGCAACAGTGCTGAATAACATCTCTTACTGGCTTTAAATAAATGTCTTTTTAAAGGAAACACTTCAGGTTGAAGAGGATGATAGACCTGAGTTACCATGGTGGAAATGTAAAAAGTGGGCATTACATATCTTAGCAAGACTTTTTGAAAGGTAAGTTCTTCATATATGGTGGTTTCAATTTATTGCTTATGCTTTATCTTTTATAAGTGCTGGTGTAAAGCACTATAAAGAACGATTTGGCATATTTAATTTTTTTAGATATGGAAGTCCTGGCAATGTTTCTAAGGAGTATAATGAATTTGCTGAAGTGTTTTTGAAGGCATTTGCTGTTGGTGTCCAGCAAGTAAGTCATGGTTTTTCTAAGCAGAAATATAGCAGTATTTGTTTGAGGCATTTTCTATATAAGCATACCTTGGCACTTTAATCAAGTATATAGTAGGGTGTCTTTGCAAAAGCCACTGTTTCTGTGTGTAGCTCAGTTTCACAAGTGCTTCTCTGCCAAACCTTATACTTTGGTACACACCAGTAGTATGTTTAGTGAAGTTCATATTGTTTTTGTTCATTAAGGGCAACCAGTTCTGTAAGTACTCGGGGGTCTTCAAAAATTCCACTGTCTTCTAATTCATTTTTCACAAACTTTTTGAAGCCCCCTTGTGGCTGTAAAGAACATCACGACAGTTTAGCTCCATTCCTTTGATGCATGCGGTTGCTGTTAGGTGTTCTTGAGTCAGTTGCAACTCCTAGCAACCGTGTGCACAACGGAACAAAACTTTGCCTGGTCCTGTGCCAGCCCATCTCATGGAAGGTCTGCTTTATACCTGATTTCTTCTAAACTTGATGTCCTTTGAGAATATCCTTCTCCAAATTACATGATCCAGTGTCTTGACTTCCTTGCTTCTGAGTTATGCATTCTGATTATATTAGGCACCAGGAACTTTACCACCATTGATGCAAAATGTCAGCCCCATGTAAATACCATAAAATGTCTTTGCATTATTATGAAAACACTAATTTTGACATCACAAATCCTCAGAATTTTTAAGACCACTAGAGGCTTATGGACCACACTCTGAGAATAACTATTGCACAGCATCAAGTAGAATTAGAACTATTAGCTATTAAATATAAATGACTCAAGAAAGCATTTTCTAGAAGATATATATATTTAAAAATATTTTTAAAGGACAATGCAATCAGAATATTGAGGTATATTCAGTAGACAACATAGTTTTCTTTATCAATCAGAAACTAGTCCTTGTTACTCATAGTATTGCTTCTGCTTTTGTTACCAAGTGCCTTGGTAATATTGCTCTTCAACTTATAATCATAAAATTTTTTTTGAAAGAATGTAACTTTATTGGCTTGTAAGTGGTTCAATTTTCCATTTAGATTTTTTTTAATCTCCCCCTCCCCCAAAGGTTTTATTGAAGGTGTTATACCAGTACAAGGAAAAGCAGTATATGGCTCCTCGAGTTTTACAACAGACATTAAATTATATCAATCAAGGAGTTTCCCATGCCCTCACTTGGAAGAATCTGAAGCCTCATATACAAGTAATACATTTTCTACTGGAATAATGGATTTTGTTGTTTTTCTTTTTAGCAAATGTAAATAACTCATAATTAAAGGGTAATTTTTTTTTTGAGTTTCTAAGTCTAGTTCTTTGAACTGAAAATCTAGCAGAAAAATACCATGTAACACCAACACCTAAGAGAAAGGTATTTGTAAGTACGCAGCTAAAATTAATTTGAAGCTATTGTCTTAACACTTAAAAATTATTGTAAGTTCCTGCTCCAGGACTGTATATAATTTACATAATTTGGAATGAACAAAAGTCTTAAGTCACCAGATTAATTTATCTATCTGCCACCCATAATGTATTTGCTTAGAGAGACAAACTTTAATCAAAATTTCATATTGTGTTGCCTTAGAATACTTAATGCTCATGAAGTCTTATTTTATAATACTAGTTACATAGAAGTTAAGAAAATGTAGGTTGATGTTTAGTCATACTAAAATGAAATACATAATTAAAGTTTGGTTTTAAGACTTAAGGACATTTTATGTGGTTGCTTTTGTGTTGAGAGCTGAGAGTACTCAAAAGTTTGGGGCAACTTAAGATTGTTACTTTTTTAACTTTTAAATTACAGGGCATTATCCAAGATGTTATTTTTCCGTTGATGTGCTATACAGATGCTGATGAAGAACTTTGGCAAGAAGACCCTTATGAATATATACGTATGAAGTTTGGTAAGGACTTTTTCTTTTAAGATAATTTTATTGGGGGGCTCTTAGAACTCTTGTTACAACCCATACATCAAATGTATCAGACATATTAGTACATATATTGCCATCATTTTATTTTAGACTTTTACTTTCTATTGAGCCCTTAGCGCCTCTTTTTTTTAAAAAAAAAAATCATTTTATTGGGGCTTATACAACTCTTATCACAATTCATACATACATCAATTGTGGGTAAGGACTATTAAAATATCCCCTCTTCTGTGTGTGTGTGTGTGTGTGTGTGTATATATATATATGAGTTATTCCTTGTTTTGGAAAATTAATGGATTAACCTTGTTCCATTGAAGAGTTAACAAATTTGAAGTGGCTTATTACAGAACACTCATCGGTTATGAGTATATGTAAATGTTGTTAAACTTTTATATTTAACTTTTAATTTCTTTCCTTTTTAAAAAAATTTCTCTAGATGTCTTTGAAGATTTCATTTCTCCTACCACTGCTGCCCAGACACTTTTATTTACAGCTTGTAGTAAAAGAAAAGAGGTAGGTTATTTAAATGTAGATACATTTTGCTATATTTTAAAATATTTGTTCATGTATACACTTTTAATAGTAATTGTCTACATTGTTTTCTTTATTATGTGCTTTATGGATTATTTGGAATATCCAATAAAGTGTACTACTTTTAAAATATAGGTACTGCAAAAAACGATGGGATTTTGCTACCAGATTCTTACAGAACAAAATGCAGACCCTCGGAAAAAAGATGGAGCCCTGCACATGATTGGCTCTTTAGCTGAGATACTTCTGAAGGTATATATGTGTCTGTCTGCCCATTCCCACAACTGGTTTTTTATTTTATTTTTTTTAACACCTTTCTTGAGATAGATTTCATATATAGTTTGCCCATTGAAAGTATGAAGGGGTACCCCTCAAAAAACCAAAACAATACAAAACAAAAAAGTTATGATAATGGGGGTTTTGTAGTATGCATTTTTCTTGCTTGGCAATCATGCAGCAACTCACTCTGAGTTAGTACACCCAGTAGCGTTACCTGGGAAGGTTCTCTCTGGTCACAGTTAATTTTTTCATAAAAGCAGTTTTGTTTGAACTTCGGGGTTTTTGTGTGTGTGTGTGGGCCAATTTAAGAGAACAGCATGCGGCTGTGAAATTTTGTTTCCTGCTTGAGAAAAATGCCATAGAAACTATTGTAGTGTTGAACACAGTATACAAGTACAGCACTATGGATAAAACTCAAGTTAGTAATAATAACTTTACACTACCAGGAACTTTGACCCATAGACTGGTCCATAGAATTTACCCCTATTTTATTATTTATCTTGCACCTATCTTTTTCACACTTGTCTACTATGCCCACTATTTATAATATATAAATTAAAGGTAATGTAATTATTATCTGGAGTACTGAAGCACAGAGCTATTGAATGAGTTCTTTGGTATGTGTAGATGTAGCATCAGTTGACTGAATTCCAACTGTGTGAAACCAGACCATCAAGTCTTTCTCACACAGAGCAGTTAAGTGGGCTCCAACTTCCAATCTTTCTATTTGCAAAATCAGTAGCCATCCTAAATTAGCAGAAGTTCATTATGAAACTATTTAACAAATTTTAAATAATCATAGTCTTAGAGAAAAATCTGTTTTTAACAAGTAGTTCCTTTTCCTTTTCTGTTGATAGTTCCTCTTAACTCTTAGCATAGCTTCCTATGATACTTGCACTTTCACAGACATGGTAAAATTCTTAAAATCAGGCTATTGATAGAATACAACTCAGGCACAGATTTTAAGTTTTTTGTTTTAAGTTTTTTTTTGTTTTTTTTTTAAGATCATTTTCTTGAGGACTCGGGCTCTTACAACTCTTTTTTTTTTCCAACCTTTTAAAAAATTATATTTTTTAATCATTTTATTAGGGGCTCACACAACTTTTATCACAATCTATACATACATCAGTTGTGTAAAGCACATTTGTACATTCATTGCCCTCATCATTCTCAAAACATTTGCTCTCCACTTAAATCCCTGGCATCAGGTCCTCATTTTCTACCACTCCCTCCCTATTTCCCCTCCCTCATGAGCTCTTGATAATTTATAAATTATTATTTTGTCATATACTGCCCTGTCCAATGTCTCCCTTAAGGCTTTTTATTTAACGGTATTTTCTACTACTGTTTTTCCTCATCCATGATCTAGTTCTGGATTCCATATTGGATTAAATTGTACCTCTTCTGTCTTCTCCAGTTTGTTTATATCATTTTAATGTTGGTTCAGAAGTTAATCCAAAATATAAACTTAAAAGTGCGTTCTCATTGAGAAAATATACTACTTGAAGATTTAATAGGATATCTTTTTTAGTTATCGGTTTATTACTGTGAAAGTGAGTGTTTTTTCAAGTTCAGTTATGTTTAAGACTTATCAGAGGTTTTTTTTTATTATGAAAGATTTTTGAGATAGAAAAGTTAATTACATTTACCTTACTAAACTACAATTGCTATGAAGACGTGATGTAATTGTTGTGTAATAATACGATATAAAAGGATCTAAATGAGGCAACCAAACGGTTTTTATAGTAAAGTTCTAGAGTAGTACTGGTTTTGTATCCTATTTATAAACATACATAAATGTATTGCTTAAGAACTTGAAATGATTATATTAAAAAAATGCTGTTTCTATTTACAGAAAAAGATTTACAAAGATCAGATGGAATATATGTTGCAGAATCATGTATTTCCACTCTTCAGCAGTGAACTAGGATACATGAGAGCAAGGGTATGTTTATTAGTAGTAGTCTATACATCATGTAATCAGTGGCTTAGATAGGCTTTTATATTGAAATGTTAAGTGTCCCCAGGTTAAGAACTTACAAGCATGTCCTTTAATGCTATGTAAATTGATCCTGGCTTTGAAATGATTAATCCCTCAAACTCCATCATTGTCCCCTTCAGTAGCTATATTAATACCTTTTTCTAACTTACCAATAAATATCAGTAACTCCCTGTTACAATTGACTCTCCTTTAAGCTCTGGGAACTACCTGCATTTTAGTTTAGACTTTTGTTTAATGTCAATCATTAACTGGCTGCTGTAATGTGTGCATAGTTTTCATCTATGTCTGGTAGCAGTATCTGTTTGTGTTTTACATTCAGATCTTGCTGCCCACACAAATACTCTGCAGCCATAGAGTAACTTGGGATCATAGTACTGGTCTAGTGCTGTCTCTTTGGACACATTCGCCACTGGCCAGCCTCCAAACTCCCGTACATACATAGTCTTGCTACAGAGCATTACTTATGGAAAATTCATGTGTGTGTATAGTAACTCACTTTATTTTTTTAAAGGCTTGCTGGGTCCTACATTATTTTTGTGAAGTAAAGTTCAAAAGTGACCAAAACCTTCAAACAGCCTTAGAACTGACCAGAAGATGTTTGATAGATGATAGGGAAATGCCGGTGAAAGTGGAAGCTGCTATTGCACTTCAGGTGCTGATCAGCAATCAAGAAAAAGGTAAAGGTTTTTCTCAACCAGAAATGGTGGGCTGTTCTTGCATAGACTTAGGCGGGGAGCCATCATAGTCTGGCACTTCATCTCGCCCCTTTTGGTGCAAGTATATTTTCACACTGGTGGTGGTTTCACATCTTGATAAGCCGTGGCCAATATGTGTTGGTTTTTCCTTTACAGCTAAAGAATACATCACACCCTTCATTAGACCTGTAATGCAGGCTCTTCTTCATATTATAAGAGAAACAGAAAATGATGATCTTACAAATGTAATTCAGAAAATGATCTGTGAATATAGTGAAGAAGTTACTCCTATTGCAGTAGAAATGACACAGCATTTGGTATGTTGCTTGATTCATTTATTTACTTGTTTTTGTTTACCATTCAGTATTTTTCCCCCATTGTGTGACAAGTGTTTGCATAACTTACCATATAGCAAATAACACTATTTACTCTCTGGCAAGTATTTTAAGCGTTGGACACATAGATCTAATTTATTCTTCATATTTGAGGAATAGTCTTATTTTGCAGAGAAAATGAGGCACAAAAAGGCATCAAAAACTTGCCAAGGTGAGTAAGAGGCAGGCTTGCTCTTCAAACTTGGACTGTCTGTCTCTGTTCATGTTTTTAATTATTGCCTCATGCTGTAATGTGGCTGTTTGTGTAGTTTGCTGAGATAATTTGGACCTCTTTAAAATTGAAGTTGTCATGAATTTATTTAAACATAATTTGTTATTTCATTTTATAATGGAACTTTATTTACTCAGTTTTCTTCACTTTATGGTAAATGGCAAACTGTTACTGCACCTAACCCTAACTTGCTGAGAATTGGCAGTTTACATTACTTAAGGGCAATGAAAATTATAAACGTATATCCTGCAGTTAAAATTCATAGTCCCTGGATAGAGATTTACTCGATGCAATTTCTATTCACTTTTGTCAATATAAAAGGCTGTTAGCTATAGTTATAAGATAAAGTGCTATACTTTAAGAATAAACGTCGACAGCTAATTTTGTAGTGGATGAGTACATTTAAAGGTGAGGTGAGCTGGTGCTCAGTGGCGGTCTACTAACAAAAAATGAGAGGGCTTAAACCCAACAGCCACTATGGGGGGAGAAAGGAAAGGAGAAACAGTCTGCTTCCCCGAGGATTTGACTGCCTCAAGTGCCTGGAGGCCTGTCTGCATCTGGATTCCTTCAAATGGGATATGTAGGAATCAAATCTACCACAGTTTTGGAGAGAAACAATGAAAACAAATCCGTTTCAGGGGCCCAGAGACTGGCTGGAGCAAACCATTGATTTTTCTTATGCAAATCCAGGCTGAAGATGAAGAAAATCAAGAGGAGTAAAGTAATGATAACCTAAAATAATGCAACTGTTGTGAAATGGTGACTTGAGAAGACAAAATATTGTAATGAAATATAAACCTACTAAAGTAAAAACCACAAGGGGACAATACACCCAGCATTTCTAGTGCTGAGAGTTGAAGAAAAAATTTATATAAGTCAGGAGTTTCAATAATGAAGGATTTAGGGGAATAAGTTTTGAAAAGCATCAAAAGAAAATGGAATTGACAGAGGCATCGTTATCAAAGAGACTGATCAGTGTTGGGCCGTTTGTGAAGGAAGCTTACAACAAAGAACCAGTGGCAATAAAGAAAACCATCCAAGTTGCACTGAAGGCATTGGTGGAAAACAATTCCAAATACGAGGGTAGGAAATTATTGGACAGACACAATATCACGCTCAAGTAAAATTTTGTTTTGGATAGTTTAAAAAAGGTTGCAGTCATGTAGCAACAGACAACTGCTAGAAATGTAAGCCAGATTCAGAAGATGACTAGAACCGGGTATATTACTGCTGATACTAAGGTGGATGTTCCTTAACAGGAGAGAATACCAGAAATGTTTGCCTATATTTTTTTATTGACTTGGCAAAGGCATCTTGTGGGACATGTAAGTATCAGAACACTTTTGCTTATGTGGACCAAAAGAGGCAGTCGTTTGAACAGAACAAAGGAAATGCTGTTTGGTTTAAATTCAGGAAGCACGCATCAGTGTTATATCCTTTGACCATACTTAGTTTGAGAAGTCTGGACTACAAGAGGAAAAAGGTATTAGAATTGGAGGAAGACGGCCCAAAGTATGTATATGACATGACCTGTTTTGTTGAAAGTATAAAAGAAACAGTGGTGAGGATTGAAGACTTGAGTTAGGATTATGCCTTAGCATAAGAAACAGATCTAGGATTACGGTTTTCAGTTTGGATTATAACTTGTAAAAAAGATATCTACAACTGGAACCCTAGGTACAATCATGATAAATGGAGAAAAGATTGAAATTGTCAAGGATTTCATCTTGATTGAGTCCACAATCAGTTGTCATAGAACTAGCAGTTGAGATTAAATGACACATTTTGTTGGGTAAATATGCCTAAGAAAAGATAAAGTATTACTTTGTAGACTTAAGTGCACCTGAACGAAGCCTGGTATTTTCATTTGCCTCCTGTGCTTGGTGAAAGTTGGACTTTGAAAAAGGAAGGCTGCAGAATTGATGCATTTTATGTATGGTGCTGGTAAAGAATACCATGGACTGCAAAAACAAAAAAACAGATTATTGTCATCAAGTCAATGCCAATGAATAGTGACCCTGTAGAACAGGGTGGGCCTGCTCATGTGGGGTTTTAACTCTTTATGGCATTGGTTCTCAACCTTCCTGATGCCGCGGCCCTTTCATACAGTTTCTCATGTTGTAGTGACCCCCCAACCCTAGAATTGTTTTCATTGCTACTTCATAATTATAATTTTGCTACTGTTATGAATCGGGCAACCCCTGTAAAAGGGTTGTTCGACTCCCAGAGGGGTTGCGACCCACAGGTTGAGAGCCACTGCTTTAGGGCAATAGACAGCCTCATCTTTGTCCCACGGAGCAGCTAGTGGTTTTGAACTGCTGACTTTATGGATTAGCAGCCCAACTCATAGCCATTAAACCACCCAGGGCTCTTCTGTACAGTCAGAAGAATAAACAAATCTGTGTGAAAGAAGCATGACTAGAATGCTTCTTAGAGTCAAGGATGCCAGGACTTTGTTTCACGTATTTTGAATATGTTGTCAATAGAGACCAGCTCCCGGAGAAGGACATCATGCTAGGTAAAATAAAGGAGCAGTGCAAAAGAGGAAGGTCCTCAACAAGTAGCTGTAACAATGGGGTCAACCATAACAATTAGGATGATGATACAGGACCAGGCAGTGTTTCATTCTGTTGTACATAGGGTTCGTACGAGTTAGAGACAACTTGATAGTATACAACGACACATCTGTCTTGTAAGAACTACAGCAGATGCTTGATGGAAGAAAGGATGCTAAGGCTGGGAAAAGGAGCAGCATATTTATTAAATGTTGTCAGTAAAAAGAATGTCCTCAGGGAGATGGTGGATTGACATAGTGGCTTCAACAGTGGACTCACAGCGATTTTTATGAAGAAAGCACACGTTTGGGGTTGGGTTTTATGTTCATGGAGTCTTTATTAATAAATTATAGCGAATAATTTGGTAAAATTGAATTGCTTTGCTATGCTAGTGAGAACATGATTAATAAACCAACGTAAGTTATATTCTCTTAATCCAGGCAATGACGTTTAATCAAGTAATCCAAACTGGGCCAGATGAAGAGGGAAGTGATGACAAAGCAGTGACTGCTATGGGAATCCTGAATACAATTGATACACTTCTTAGTGTAGTTGAAGATCATAAAGAGGTAAGAAAATTACTACATGTTGTATAGGTTTATGAGATATTCAAACTGGTTTACCATGTACTTTTTGTTTTTGGAGCACCCTTACTTATATAGCTGGTCATCTCAGGCACGTTGGATTGTACTATTCTAAGATAAAGGTTGGCACTTCATAAACATCTTACTTTCTGGAGCACAAATGGAACTTTGACTTCTCTTTACACAGAGCCTCTTGATTTCTTTGGAATACAGTGAACCCTCGTTTATCGCGGTTAATCAGTTCTAGACCCTACCGTGATAAATGAAATTCCGCGAAGTAGGATTCCTTATTTGTAAATAAAATATTTTCATAGTTAGAGCATAGAGGTCATGAAAAAACACCCTTTAGTCACCATTACACTCGTATTACCCAATTTATTAAACGAAAAAGGGAAAATACAGTAAAACATTTTGGACATTACAATGATCCAAACGGCTAGGACAGACTCTGTTTTTACTATGAACTTATTACGACTTGTCACGATGCGCTTTGCTTCCTTGTTGAAAGTGGAAGTAGCCATAGCACGGGTGTTTTTTTCCTCTTACGGATGGAGCGAATGGAAAACTCATTCAAGTCGAAATGGCGTGCAACCTCCACGATTTTCTTGCCACTTTGATCATATCCAAAAGTTTTACCTTTTCCTGGATGGTGAGCATCTTCCTCTGGCGCTTATTTTTATTGTCAGAAGGCTTAGAAGAAGAAGCTCGTTTAGGAGCCATCATAGGGCTTAGATAAAATTTCTTAAAAATCGCAAACAATTACAGCACACTGTACAAAAGCAAAAATGCATCTGATACGTAGCTCCGATACGTAGCGATGCAGACAGAAGCATGTACAGTATGAGCCAATCAGTGGCAGTAATGACAGAGCATGCGCTGTTACGCAAAAACCGCGATAGAGTGAAGCCGCGGAAGTCAAAGCGCGAAGTGGCAAGGGTTCACTGTACACATTTCTAGTAGTTTTCCTTTAGTGTTTTGGAAAGATTCTTATAATTATGGATTTTGGAAAAGGAAATGTTAGCTGTCTCCACAACTGCCATCATGTTTGTGCATTTGCAATGGATGGTCATGTGGGCCTGTTCCAGTTTCCTGATGAAGGGAACAAGCAGATGTAAAGCACTGAGCCAAATAACCTGGAAGTTCACAACTCCTCCTACATGGGCTGATTAACTGTAAGATCTAGTGGGCCACTGATGGCAAGGGAGTGGTATGGTGGTCCTGAAGCAGAGGTTGTGTCAATGGAACCTGGCTGCCTCCTACTTGCAGACCACCATTAACAAAAATGCCCCAACATATACATGGCTCCCATCTGCAAAGCTAGCAGCATTCTACGCAGCCAGAAGCCCATGATGGTAAAGCAGAATTAGCCCACCAAGTACTTCTGAGCACCCCTCGCCCCAGAGCAATAAAGAGAACTGCCCTTCCTCCTCCACCCCCCAAAAGAAGAAAAGTAAAACATGCCAAAAAGTGTAAGGAACAGAACATTATGAATGTCTTTATTTAAAAAGAAACGTTTTACTGGGACTTAATCTACATAGTATCTAATTCACTAGTTCAATCATTTCAACAAGTGTTGTGTAATCAATTTTAGAACATTTTATTTCTTATACTATGTTAATACCCCATATTTTTCCCAAATATCTCTGTCCATGTAGTTACTGTCTATATATTCCCCTATCCTGGATTTCATATACCAAAAACAGAAAAAAAGTAAAATTAGAGGAAAACTTCACTCAAAAAGAAAAAATATAGTAAAAACTAGAACAACTTTAAGATATATCAAAAAGAAAATCCAATGATGAATTGCTGAATTTTAACCCAACTACATCTGCCGTAATCCATTTTCCAATACTCTTCCTTATAACATCAGATCCCGGGTGAATGACCACATAATTTAACATTTTTGCAACATTTGCTTTAGACTTGGTTCATTTGAAACAGAAAAAAACATTATAGATAATGTAATTGGAACTCTTAAAATACCACTTTGTGTTTCTTCCCCTAGAAGTAACAATGGAGATCATTCCTTGATAATGTGTGATTTTTATGTTTTCAGATCTTCGGTGTCCTTTTTTTCGAAAAGACACTACTAGTAATATATTTTTGTATTATAAGGTAGCATTGGAATAGATCAGTAGAAACTATGAGAAATCCTATTTTTACTCTATTTTCCTAGTAGATGAGTTGAAATTGTATTTAGTACTGTGTATTTCAAATGGATGTTCTTATAGATCTGATTGCTGAGTTTGATTTATGCTTTAAAAAGTATAAGACATGACAAATTAATAATTTGCAAATTATCATGGGCTCATGAGGGAGGGGAAAAATGAGCTGATACCAAAGGCTCAAGTAGAAAGCAACTATTTTGAGAATGATGATGACAACAAATGTGCTTGACACAATGGATGTATGTATGGATTGTGATAGGAGTTGTACGAGCCCCCGATAAAATGATTTTAAAAAGCATTATAAACTTCAGGTGGTTGAGATCTAATTTAAGAACTATAATAAAAATTGAAGATTTTCTGTCAGTTCAAATCACTCTGGTTTGTCCTGCATTAATATTTTCACATAATCGATCTATCATTAGTCTTTGAAAATTGTAATACTTTTCAGGCATGGTTTTATAATTTTACGTTTATATAATGATGCTTCTCTATAATGCATTTATTAAGTCTTTTTTTGGTAACACACTAGTGAGTGTCTGGTTATAAAAATGGTTACTTTATTAAATTGGCTGCTGATTTCATAATATGCAAATGTAAGAACAAAAAGTTTACTTTTTTAATAACACTTTTCTACTTTAAATGCAGGGACAACTGCTTCATTATATTTTGTTTTTTCTTTTAGATAACCCAGCAACTTGAGGGAATCTGCTTACAGGTCATTGGTACTGTTTTACAACAGCATGTCTTAGGTATATATCTCTGTTTGTACTGAGAATTTTTTCTTTGTTTTACATGAGCACACATTGTTCTAATGACATTCTCTTTCAGAATTCTATGAAGAGATCTTCTCTTTAGCACATAGTTTGACATGTCAACAGGTATCTCCACAGATGTGGCAACTCCTACCACTGGTATTTGAGGTCTTTCAGCAAGATGGCTTTGATTATTTCACAGGTAAAAATCAGAGTGAAAACACTTAATGGATTCTCCTTGCCCTTATTTTGGTTTCTTTGTAGCACATTATTTGAACAAATATTTTAGTATGTTCATCCAAACTCTTGCTTGAATTACTTACCAGTAGCAATTTGTCTATTATAGTGGTTAAGGTTTCATATCTACTTGACTGTGCCATACTTGTCAGTGGCTTGGCCGTTATGCAACAATGTAGTAATCTTTATATTTTAATTATTAAAAATAAAAGAATTAGCTTTAATAATAGGTTCATTTCTAATTTACTTAACTTGAGGAGCCTTGGGAAAATTCATTTTATTTTCATTCCTGTTTCTCACCGTTTTAAATTCCCCTTGTAAATGAACACTATTTTAAAGGAAATGTTATAGGAAAAATTATCAGTTTGCTTTTCTGCAGCAATTTTTATATAAGTTAAGGTTATAACTGATGGTTTTTTTAAATACAGATATGATGCCTCTGCTTCACAATTATGTAACAGTTGATACAGACACTCTTCTGTCTGATACAAAGTATCTTGAGATGATATACAGTATGTGCAAAAAGGTAAGTCACTTCCTTTTAGGTCATTTAAGTTTTATACATAAAAGGGCCAGATTCTCCTGAGAAAAGTGAGGTGTTTTTGCTATTGTCTTTGTTGTAATTCTGATTTGTGATAAGTCAATGATTGTTAGCATGCAATAAGCCAAAAGAGCACACTGCAGGGTAGCTTCTTTGATTATGTGTCTCAAGCTGTTAGAAATAGAAAGCTGGGCTATGACAAAGGATTGACGACTTCAAGCCCTCACAGGTTCATTGAACTATTGTCTTTATATTCAATCATTTTGCGTTCGTATTAATTAGAATATGTTATGGTGGATACAGGCAGGGGAATATGCTTTTTATGTACTTGGATTATAAAGGTTTTGTGAAAACTCATTGCAATTTTACGTTCAATTTTTATGTTCAATTTTAATCAGGTTCTCACAGGAGTTGCAGGAGAAGATGCAGAGTGTCATGCAGCAAAATTATTAGAAGTCGTCATTCTACAGTGTAAAGGGCGTGGCATCGACCAGGTCAATGTGGCTAAGTATTGTTGATTTGTATTAGATTCAGAAAGGCAATTATTTTATTCTTGTTAAATATTTTGTATGTCTTGGCTACTGTGAAACTATTTTAACAATCAGATTTTTAATTGCTTTAAAGTTTCAACCAAAATATAGTAAAAGTTATATTTAATGGGTATGAATTTGTTGCTGGTAAGATTTAGACAGATAATGTTGAGCAAATTATATCATGGTAATAAAATAACACTAGTTTTTGCACGCCCAGGCTCAATTGCAACAAGAATGCTGTGGTTTTATTATTTTTGTCATGGTAAGACCTTCTTAGTGAAGATCTGACTTTCTTTACAACCAGATTTCCCATTCCAATGTTTAACATGATTGAATCAAATCTGAATCATGACGCAGTAAATGAGGCTAAGGTTTAGTCGAGGCAACCGTGGGTATGGGCAAGTAGTGCAAGTAATGCATTGTCAATTCCTGCCCTGAAGTTGGTGGCTTAAATCTACCCCATGGTCCTACAGAAGAAAGGCCTGGTGATCAATCCGATCCCTTAAGATTAGGGTGATTAAAAACATTAGCACTCAACTCATGCTTTAAAACACAAGGGTCACCTTGAGTCAGAATTCATGTAGTTGCTGTGAATACACACACACACATTAAATACTGTTGATTACAATTTTGGAATATTTTGCTACTTGTCTTTACAGTGCATTCCCTTATTTGTGGAAGCTGCTTTAGAACGACTAACCAGAGAGGTTAAGACAAGTGAACTTCGAACAATGTGCCTGCAAGTTGCTATTGCAGCTTTATATTATAATCCTCATCTACTGCTCAATACTTTAGAAAATCTTCGGTTTCCTAACAATGTTGAACCAGTTACAAATCATTTTATTACACAATGGCTAAATGATGTTGATTGTTTTTTGGGGTAAGTGATATGCATTGTGCCTTTGCTTACTACTTAAACATTTTGAGAAACTCTGCTTATTCAAAGAGGAAAGGGAAAATAAAGATCTCTTTTCTTTTTAGACTTCACGACAGAAAGATGTGTGTTCTAGGACTATGTGCTCTTATTGATATGGAACAGATACCACAAGTTTTAAATCAGGTTTCTGGACAGATTTTGCCAGCTTTTATTCTTTTATTTAATGGATTAAAAAGAGCATATGCCTGCCATGCTGAACACGAGAATGATAGTGATGATGATGATGAAGCTGAAGATGATGATGAAACCGGTAAGGGTCTTATGGCAGAAACAACCCAAGCTTAGCCATTAAGAAATAACCTGGAGTGAACATATTTTGTAGCCTGTCTCCCCAAAAGAAGTCTTCATTATTTATTCTAGGAACATTATCTTCCCTTGACAGTGTAAGCTCCATGAAAGCAGGAATGGTTCTATGCATCTATTAACACAGCCTATGTAGATGTGCTCATTGTGAACATACATAGCACTACAGATAGATAAATGAGATGACTTCATATGGATGTTACTAATGTAGCTATTCGCTGTGCATGTGTATGATTTACATCACTGTAATAGAAGTAGGTCGACAATTGTTTGAGAGGCTTTAACTTAGGACATATTTGACCTGCATTGGAGTGCTTGATACGGTAATATTAAAGAATTAATTTGTTAATTACCACCATACAAATTATTTTAAGATTTACGGGTTTTAATGCTTCTGGATCTACAGTATTAGCACTAAAACATAAGTATACAAAATACTATATAATTACTAATTATGTGTTGTCTAATAAGTTTGATTTATAAGACATTGTAGATTAGCCAAATTATAAAGTGATTTAAAAGGTTGATGAAATATTGCAACCACTAAAGTTGTTGGTTTGTTTTATACCTGAAGGCCCAGAGCATTCCTAGGACTGACTCTAATAATCTTTAATCAATCCTAGTTTTTAAGAATGCCGTCAATCATGGTTGAGTTTCATGTACTTCCATGAGAATCTTAAGTTTCAATTGCTCCGTATGTGTTTAACACCCTCCTCTTGTACTCTTCCTTGCATTTATTCAGTTGTGATTTCTAATGTCTGAGTAGCAAGCACACTATGTCAGTATTAACAACAGTACCTACTACGGCTTTGCAGAGGAACTAGGAAGTGATGAAGATGATATTGATGAAGATGGGCAGGAATATTTGGAGATTCTAGCTAAGCAAGCAGGTGAAGATGGTGATGATGAAGATTGGGAAGAAGATGATGCTGAGGAGACTGCTCTAGAAGGTTATTCCACAATCATTGATGATGAAGATAACCCTGTTGATGAGTATCAGATATTTAAAGCTATATTTCAAAGTAAGTCAATTTGGTATATATAATTCAAAGAGTTAATTTGAATCTTTTTTATTGAACCAATAATTTTTTTGGCTACCTCTAACACAATGAAAGGATATCAAACCCAAACCTAGAATATAGTTTGATAACCAAAATCATTCCTATTGTTGCTGTAGAGACTATTTTCACCCATTTCTATTCTTTTATTACATTTGTAAATTTTAAGCCAGACATATTAATAATTTATACAGTGACAGCTAGACTTTTTTTTGTTTTTTAACACGTATCATTCATTGTCTTGAAATCCCTTCACTCCCACTGCGCCTGTGTTTTTTATGGCACATTAACCCACTATATCTGGTGTCCTTATCAATTTAGCACTTTAGGCATAAACAAAATTCTGAGCTTCAGACCATTTAAGTTTTGTGGGGTTTTTTTTAATGTCAAATAGTTCATGAAAAAAAATAACTTGTCACTTTTTCTTTCGCTTTTCATTAAATTTGGCTGAGGATTGCATTTCAGGTCAACTTTTATTTCAACAGTTTAAATTAATCAACACCCCACCCCCCAAAAAAGTTTACAGTCATCTCCTTGATCACTCTTTTCCCTCTTGTGGGTTACCAAAATTAACACCCATTCCCAGTCTAATCTGGTTACCGTTTGGCAGTCTCCAAAGCTTTTTTCCTTCAGTATGATTTTTTTTCCTATTATCTTTTTATTTCTTTTTTCACAGTTATGTACTCCTAAGTAGTTGTAAATTACTCCTGGAATGTGTTACTGTTGTGGCTATAGACGTGCTAGGTGTCATTTAAACAAACAATGCATTTGTTGCATTATTCAGCTTAAGAAATCAAACTTAACTTTCTTCATTATATCCTCTCGTCCCCTAAAACTACCCATCGTTCTTCATCTGTCTCAATCAATCAGGAACTTTTATTTAGAGTAACAAATTCTATTTTCAATGCTTTAGTTCCTCAAGCCCCTTACAAAGAAGTTTTAATAACCAGAACTATTTCTGCGCTTCATGTTAATTTATTTAGATGCCAAGAATTACTGTCTGTTCTATTATTATTTGCAGATTTAAATACATAGTTGTGTGTAAAGGGTACTTTATTTTAAAGAGAGCCCATGAACAGTAAGCAAAACATTTAGTAGAAATTGTCTCCCCCCTCTACCCCATCCCCATATTCTTGGTAAATCTGTTTGCATTCTCAATTCTTTTTCTGTGAATAATTTTTTTGCCGAAACATAGTAATAGGGAACATTCACACATAAAGAAATAAATATTTATATGAACTACAGAATTATGATCAGAATTAACAGCTATATGCATCATGTATCTACTCCTCTTTCCCTCCCCCTCTCCCTTTTTATTTTAAAGACTGAGTTGTATATTTGGGGAAGTGAATAATGTAAACCTATGCTATGGAAAAGTAATACATGTATGTGTTTCAGTAGGTTTATTGAGTAGGCAGGGCATTTATTGTATGTCATGGTCTTGGGTCCCTACCAACAGCAGAGGTTTAATTCCCAGCAACAGCTTCTCTTGTGGGCAGGAATCCTTTGCTGAAAAAAAAACACTGTTCTCCAGTGCAGAGAACTGGTGCATTTTTCAGGTGTGGCAAATCAGGCAGGAGAAAGACAGCTCCATGGCTTGCACACTGCCAACAGGCTCGGGGTTGGCCACCAACTGGCAGAGAGCAAAAGCAGTTTCCCATGATCTGTTTTACTGGCATTTGGCCAAACTCAATTCATGACTTAAACATTGCTTATGATTTTTATACAAATATCAAATGTAAGTCTCAGAATGCTGTAGATTGCCAACTCCAGTCATTTCTGGAAATTTCCCAAGACATAATTTTGTCATTTGTGCCTAGTATATATGTGTAAGTATTCACATGTATGGGAGACTTGCAAAAATTGTGAGTGCTACCGAGATAGATTTTGAAAGAACTGAAAGGGCAGAGCGATTTGTATTGGAAGAACTAAGGCTAGAGTGCTTCTTAAAGGCAAGGATGGCAAGAATTCATCTGACATGCATTGGTTTTGTTGTCAGGAGAGACCAGTCCCTCGAGGAGAACATCATTCATGTTTGGTAAAGTGGAGGGGCGACGATAATGACAAAGGTTCTCCCCTCGGTGAGATGGACTGAACCTATGGCTGCATCAGTGGGTTCAGGCATAGGAAGGAACAATTATGAGGATGGTATAGGACTGTGCAGTGTGCCCTTCTGTTGTACATAGCATTGCTATGGGTTGGAGCTGACTGGCACCTAGCAAAGAAATTTTGATAGGAGTGTACCCCACACAATATATTTATTAAGAAAGAAAATTCTGTGCTTAATTGCTTTTTTTATTCCTCTATTTTCTTTATGAAAGCTATTCAAAATCGTAATCCAGTGTGGTATCAGGCTCTGACTCATGGTCTTAATGAGGAGCAAAGGAAACAGTTACAGGATATAGCAACTCTGGCAGATCAAAGAAGAGCAGCCCATGGTATGTTATTGACCCAAACCGTCTTTTATGCAATTAGTAACTTTATAATCGTTTTTATAGGTAATAGAAATTGATTCTGTTCTGAAAGACTTCATGAAGAATTGAAATGTGTTACAGCAGTGCTTTCTGTAATTTTAGTCTATGTTTCGGAATAGCCCTTTGGAGAGGGGATCCTATTAGCTTAAAATGTTCAATAGAAAGTGGAGGTTGGCTAAGAAGTGTGTGTCATGCTGTAGGAGAGTTCTCTTGCATAAGTATTGCATAAGGAACAAACGAGCCACTTACATTATGTAGGGAGAAGAATGTGTCATCTTGAGCTTCCTGGTGGTTATGCAGTGGGTTTAGCTCCTTAAAGTAGTAAAGCATTTTGGTTGAATGCCCTAATAAAACTGCACTTCGTTTGTTTTCTAGAATCCAAAATGATTGAAAAGCATGGAGGATATAAATTCAGTGCTCCAGTTGTGCCAAGTTCTTTCAATTTTGGAGGCCCGGCACCAGGGATGAATTGAGTTGTTACTTTCTTTCCTGTTGTGTGCTTGTAGTGAAGAGCTTGTGTTCCTCCTAGTAGTGGTTCCAGAACTGGTTCAAGTTATCTACTCTAACCTAATTGATCAATAGATTGGACAGAAATACCCCAGGATGTGGGGACCTGATCATGCAATCTGGCACTGGAAAAGAAACCAGAGGGATTTTTGTGGGGGAAAGTGGGAAACAGAGGGAGGGGGGGATTTTCTTTGTTTTTTGAAGAACGTTAAGAATCTGACTCTGAAGCTTCAAATGACACTGTGGAAATCTGCGGCAAGAGGGGATGTCATGAAGGCAGCTTTTCTTTTTCTGAGGAAAAAATAGGCATGGGCTACAGGACTATTTAAAATGTCTCATTTACAGTATAAGCTCAAAGGTAGATGTAATTTTTACACCTTATGAGTATTTGTCCGATTTCTGTCTCTTCCTCACCATTGGGTATCTTCTTTATATGTAAATAAGATAAGGTAATCTGGTAGCCTTACTCAATCTTCATCATTTTCATCCATCAAAGATTGTTCCTATGTAGATTATTGGACATTTATTGTAGCACTACATAACTAATTAAAAAAATCTGTAAATGAATTAGCACTTTCATATTGAAACAAGCCTGCTAGCCTATGTATAAAATAGCAAAATGTTTGCTGTTTATAAAAAGAAGGGATGTAATGGGGTGGGGGGCAGGGATAATTTCAAGTTATTAATTTAAAAATGAACTAGCAATTTTGTACCTGGTGACTTTGTGGTACACTCACCTCTGATAGTGACTTGAATTCGGTATGTACGAAGGGGTTAGTGATTATTTCATTGCTGCTAAAAATGGCAACTCCCTTCATGTCCTCTGTTTGTTCTTAAAGCTCAGTGTACAAGTGGAAATTTGGATACATGACCTTACTGTAACAAATAAGAAAAATGTGTCTTATTTGAAGCATGTAAATTGGACATAAAGTTCTACTCTTAAAGAGTCGATCAGAGTGGCTAAACATCTATATATGCAATCTATTAAAATAATTCGGCCAATATGTCTTGATTTGATTACAGTTTTTCCTGATTATAGGATTTTTTCCCCTTCATTAGCCTGTTTATATTCTGTACCTAGAAAGTGTGAACTACACACTTAAAAATTTGACATTTAATGCCTGCCCAGTCCTTCCCTCCCACCACCCCCCACGTTTCCCTACCCCTTGTGCTACTACTACCCCTTATGTTAATTGGGGTATCTGATCTTTTCGTCTAGATAGGCTGAAGGCACATGGTTCCCTCCCAAAACCACTATTGATACCACTGCAAAAACAGGCCAGCACAAGACAGTGTAGAGAGGTTGGCTTGCTTCCCCCTCTCCTAACTGCATGTTCAAAAATAGCCTTTATTGATCTTAAGAATCTATCAGAACAGTCATATGTTGGGTTATTTTTTTATATAAATATGTACACACAATGTTTCTAATTGAAAACATCTCCTCTTACTGGATTCAAAACTATTAAATGCTGTTGTCAAAACAGACCAGAAAATTTATAACTGTAAAAATGCAACAAATGCACATAATGATATTTAAAATGCAAAATTAAGAAAACCCATTGGTGTTGTGTTTTTCTTGTATACCAATAACTAAGCCAGTACTATTGGCACTGTTTGGTTTTTTTTAACACTGACGTAATAAAGGTATGTCCTAGATTTACGAATTTACTACTAAAATCTTGGCCAAAAGAATTGTCTAAAAATGTGTGGGTGAAAGCTGTTACTCAACTGGGCTTCTCTTCTTCCTGTACCCCACCCTCCAGTGGAGACCATTTGTGTAGGTTGTTCAAGGGGACTCTCCACTATTACATGAAGTCAATAAAATGAAATTAGAGTAGTTATATAGATACAACATTGTGTACAGAGGGGAGATGAGTTAGTGCTATTGAAGAAACATTTTTGTCTTCCTCTATCTTTTAATCCTTAATACCTGGTCTGCTTTTTTAATCTTCAGACTTCACTACTCCTTGAATTGATGATTCCAACTTTTACATTATTTATGGAAAGCCCTATGTAATAAAGGTTTTAGTTATTCCCATGCATAGTATGAACATCCTCATTTGCTGAGATTATGTTTAAAGAAAATATTTTGGCATGTCTTACTGTCTTCTATCTCATACAATCCAAACTAATCTCCATTTACAGGTTCTAACCTGAAATGAGACCTGGTAGTTTCTAGTTAGTTTATAATACATCAAATATATACCTCAGTTATTTTCAGTATTTCTTTAAATGTTAAATTATCGTCATAGATCTTATATATGTCAGTATTTCTAGATAACATTGTAGGGCTTTTGGAAAAGGTTTTGAGTATTTACAAACTTGTAATTAGTTGCATATAGATTTTTTTAACACAACTTTTCCAAGTTTGCAACTATCTTACTAACCTATAACTTATTTTTTAATTTATAGTTTATTCCATTATGTGTGCTTTCATTATTTGTCTTTGTTAATGGCAGACAATAACCTAAAACTAACTCTTGTAAACTAAAGCCATACAGCCTATCCATTTATGATTATATAAAGGGAATTAATCTTTTTCTGCAGGTGATAAAATGGTCACTGCCAATCTACACGACCACATCAAGATAGTGGCTGCTCTGCTTACCTCTGGAGTAGACCAGAGTGCAGAGCCGGTGTGGTCAACCTCAGCCCCTAGCTGCTGTTCAGCCCAGGATGTAGTCCCTGAAGCAAGCATGGAGAGAAATAAAAATCACTGAGAATTGTATTAATTAATATGACTATAACCGTGTCTTTGGGAACATCTAGCACAATGCCTTAAGAACAGCAGGCATTCCATAAGTGTTTGTAAAATGAATGACCAAAAATTAATTAAAACATAGTTGTAAAACTGTCAGTTTTGTTCTATGTAATAATTTAAATATGGGTAAACATCAGAGTCCTTGCTGAAGTCTACCCTCCGCCCTTTCTCAGCGTGGCCACCCTTATTACATAGTACTCTGCATTTTAGCATAGTAAAGAAGGTGTTCATGGATACTACCTGGCAAAAAACATGTAGTGTTTTTGAAGTGGTCTTTGAGATTCCCAAGGAAGAAAAGGCTCCTCAAGAATACAGGAATCATTGTTCATTATTGCCTTAACAATTAAGATTTAAGTCGCATGTAAGTATTAAAGGCGAAAGTTAACAGCTTAAACAGTATTTAACTACGCTTCTCCAAAAGAAGATAAACCCGGCTTTAACTCAGCCACCTAAGGTGTCCACTCCAGACTTGGTTGTGTGGGCGCTAGCTAGTCTACATGGTGAAATCAGCACCCATACGTAAATTTTAAATAAAGTTATAAATGAACAGAAGAATGCCACCAGCCTTTTAAGGTCCACCACAGCAAACGACGTATTGCTTTATCAAGACTGGCATGTATTCATAGGGTTATTCCTATATCGAAGAAAATTCAGCAGTTCGGTTCTGATAAAGGTGAGTCAGCTGCCCGATGAATCCTGGGATTTACCAATGAGTCTGGAATTGCTGTTGAGAGTAATTAGACATGATTGACAAATATTAGATATTTCATAGCTTCTGTTGTGCACATAATGAAATAATCAACAGTTGAACCCTATGTTTAAAGACTTCCCATCAGACTTTTTTTAAATTCCTTTTAACAAACTAAAGGTTTCTCCGCTTTATACAGAGCAGCTACTAAAACCTCAGTGAATGTACTTGAATGGTGAAAGACTGAAGCTTTGCCTTTGAGATCAAGGGCAAAATTGCGATGCCCGTTCTACTTGTATTCATCATTTACATGAGGTTCCACTCTGGCCAGTTTTAATTTCATTTTGTATCTAGAAAATCTTGTCAACCCTGTTCCCTCCCCCTAAGAAAATCTCAACTGCTTTAGCAAGATCGCAGGACCACGTGATCAATATACAAAAACTAAATGGTCCCTAGTCAGCAGGGAAATTAGAAAAGCAGTTTACAGCAGCGTGGAGAACTTACAGTAGAAACCAGAAAAGATTGTTGAAAGAGTGAAGACTTTTTAAAAAATACAATTTTGTTTCTAGATGGCAATGTCCCCCAGTTGGTCTACAGATTTAACAGAACTAAAAATTTTTCTTGGATAATGACAATGATCTTAAAGTCACTTGGAAATGCAGGCAGTTCAAGACAATGAGAATCTTCAGTTGGTACAGAGCTGGATACATGGAAGCACAGGTTGCAGTTTTGTACCTACCAAAGCAAACCTGTGACAGCTGGAGCTTGATACATAGCTTTGGTTCTCTGAAAATTAAAATTGGTCAAAGGCATAAATCTTTGTGATTATTTTAATCTTCATGATTTTGGATTAGGCAATTTATTAAGACACCAACACAAAAGAAAAATAGGCATATAGTTGAACTTGGTGTTTTAAAGGACATAGCAAATAGTGAAGAATTGCAAATCACTTGATTAAGTTATTCATATCCAAGATCTTCAGCACCCCACACCCCCAAATCAAACTGCCAATGAATTGCTTCTGATACCTGTATTGTACAGGGTGTTCCACGGCTAAAAGTCATGACAGGAGCACCTGGTGGGTTTAAGCCACCAACCTAACAATCCAACACAACCCAACAGTGTGCCAGGATTCTGAGGATACACAATGAGCTCATGAGAAAATGACCCAGTTTTTAAAATAAGCCAAGGATCTCAACATATCATTAGTCATTAGGGAGATGCAAATCATTACCATGGTGAAACTACAATCTAAAAGTCCAGGCCCATCACCATTGAGTCCACTGAACTCAGTGACCCTGTAGTGCCGTTTCTGAGACACGGGAGTTAGCAGCCCTGTCTTTCTCCCATTGGACAACTGGTGGGCTTGAGCTACAAACCTATGGGTAGCGATCCCACTGATCCCTACTCCACAGTGCCACTAGTGCTTCTTAAACACTTTTTAGAATGGCTATAATCAAAGCGGAAAAGTACTGGTAAGGATGTGAAGTTAGAACATCCATTGCTGGTGAGATTGTAAAGTAGTGTGCATCTATTACAGAGAACAGTCAGCAGTTTTTCATGAGATTGGACAGAGTACATAACCTGATAATTCCATATTTGTTTAGACTCCAAAGAAATTAAAACATCCACAAGAAACTTGTACAGGAATATTCACAATAGCATTGTTCATAATAGTCAAAGGGAAGAAACAAGCCAAATAATTCTTCATACAATGAGATATTACCTGGCAAGCCTACATTATAGCAGTTTACTATTAGCTGTTTTAGCCATAACCTTTGTTACTCCCATTCATAGTTTATTTGGCCTACTGCCCCTTTTCAAAAAATAACTTGCCATACCTAAAAGTTTTTTGTACTAAAAAAAAAATTTTTTTTTTTGTACTATAGCTAATAATCCAGTATATTACCACCACCCTAATCATCCCCAGAGCCCACTTTGGAAAACACTGCACCCATCAAATAAGCTTCGGTTTTTCTAATAGGAAAGAACGTAGAGGAAGGTAATGGATTATGTGATTCAGCTGTGAATGGTTGTTATAGTTGTGAATGTCATCGTGCTAGGAGTGGATCCTGCCCTTTGGGCCCCCAGATCCCTATATATTGAACGTCCTTTATCCAGAAGGTGGCTTTGACACAAGAGGAGCCAGGGTATGAGATGAAGCCGTGTACTTCCAAGCCCACAGAACAAGCTGAGTGCTTTGGGGCAGGAAGCTGAATTATGGAGTGTGGTGCCAGCACTTCATCGAAGTTAGTTTTGCTGGCCTATCAAGTGGGAGCTGAGTGCCTTTGGCCTGGGTTGCTTAAAGCAGAGTAGCATGCCCGCAGGGATTTATTGCCAGCCCTAAAATTGCTTTGTAACATTACCCAAGCAGGGCAGAAGCCAGGCCAAGTGGCTGAGCCCAGAGAAAAGCCACGTGAGCATGGCAGAGAAGAGACTGTCCTGACTGGGCAAATGTATCATGAGCTTTTCTCACCTGAATTGTAACCTGTTAAATTCCCTAGTAATACTCATAACCATATTGTCTCAGTTTTGTGTGGCCACTGCAATGAATGATCAAACCCAGTTGAACAGTAGTATGCTGTGGTAAGGATTGTTGTGATCAGAACAAGGTAGAAAGGCTAGAGGCATGTCTGACCTCTGCCTTGTGACAATCAGCCTTGAATGCCAGAGGAGGTCAGACATGACACCACCCCCCACCCCCGATGCCATTTTTCTTACAGGTAATAAAAAAATTGTGTTCAATTACATGGCAAAATATGAGTGAGTCTTAAAAACATGATGCTTTTTAAAAAAAGATGCTAAGAAGTCACACAAAAGACCATCTTGCATCATTTCAGTTCTAAGAAGTATTCAGACTCAGCAAATCCATAGAAAATAAATAGTAGTTGTTAGTTGGTATAGCGTGACTGCTATTTAGTTAATCTCTTGGGGGAAGATTAAAATGTTTTGCATTATATAACCTTGTGACAGCACTAAAAACCACTGGAATATATACCTTTTTAAAAAAAAAACCTCAGATGCAAGCATCTCCCGTCTACCAGTTTTATTGGCATGTGATTCATGAACCATATAATTTAAATGTTAAAAGTTGTGCAATTTGAAGTGTATCCCTTTTTAAATGGTCAGTTTTATGGTATGTGAATTACTTCCTGAATTTTAAATGATGCTAACCGTTTTCTTAAAAGTCTTAAACTTGTTTGGTTAAAGTCTAAATTATTATGAAATGATTATGGCTTTAGTATGAATTAAGATAGCTGTACTCTTTTTTTAAATTAATCATTTCATTGGGGAGGTTCTTACAAGTCTTTTAACAATCCATCATTCAATAGTATTAAGCACACTTGTACACATGTTGCCATCAACATTTCCAAACAATTTCCACTTGAGCCCTTGTTATCAGCTCTTTTTTCCCCTCCCCACTTTCCCACCTCATGAATCTTTGATCAATTATCTATTATTGTTATTTCATGTCTTACACTGTCCGTTGTCTCCTTTCACCCACTTTTCTGCTATTTGCCCCCTGGCAGGGAACCTATATATCCAACCTTGTGATGGGTCTCCCCTCCCCTTTCTTCCTCTTCCCCTCTCCCCC
>NW_022103958.1:42769074-42773114 GCF_000313985.2 Echinops telfairi | reverse complement strand
ATGATATCACTACTCCCACTACTGTTCCTGAGGGTTTTATCTGTCCTGGATTCCATGTGTTGAGAGCTCATCTGTACCAATGTGTGTACTCCGTCTACCGATCTAGCTGGATTTGTAAGGGGAAAAAAGCTTTTATTTGGAAACATGAGTTTTATTTTTAAGAAAAAAAAACACTGATTTGTCTCAATGTATGTTTTCCCACAAAAAATAAAACCATGTTCAAAATAGTGGTTTTCTTGTAATAACTACTACATAACTGACTGCTCAATGATCTAGACTTCCTAGATATATTTACAAAACAATCAGTTTTTTCTGCAATATTCTATATTTAAGCAAATATAGTCAAAAGCCAAAATGAAAACTAGAGACTTCTGAATGTAAATCCATTTCAAAGAGACTTCTACAATCTCCAATGGCTTTTAGTGAGCTAAAAATTTTATAAATTTAGTAAGTTTTCTTCCTAATTTATAAGTAGCCAACCTTAATAAATGTTAACTAAATGAGTAAACTTTGGAAGTTCACTACTAGAGAAGCGAGTGATATTTCTTAAAATAGGATAAATAAGGTCGATCTATTAGTGTAGGAACTCATCATATAGGAATTACTATATGTTACCTCAAAATGATAGGAGTCATGCAATCAGCTACTAACAAAATATTAGTTATTGGGAATATACATATGCTGTATGTATATATACATACATTCATTATATATAATGAAATTGCATAGCTGAGACAGAAGTATAGCAACAATTTCCTACATGGAAATTAACATAAGACTGGTCCCAAGAAGGTGGCTGTTAAGTGTATCCCAAATGTTCCACCTTTCTGCACTGCCATACCACTCCGTTCACAGGATACTTCCTATGTGCCAGGGTCCTGCAATAACCACTCAGAACTCACAATGTAAAGGAAAATGGCTCACATCCTGTGGGTGCTGCTAAATCCCAAAACACACACCAGGCTGGAGGGTCCTCTTCATCCCCAAGGCTGTGGAACCTGGTGAAATCAGGTCCAAGAAACATGCAGGATCCGAAGCATATGTTCCACTCGGTTTGGGCAGGTAGTGAGATCCACTTGCCCACTTCTCAGAGGGTTCATTTTATACCTTGCAGGATGGCAATCCCTCTGTAGCCTGTTAACAATTCCTCACAGATGAGTCCTATCAATATTATCAGTGCCTTCCCCTACCTTTTTACCCAGACCCATGCAGGACAAGGCCTTTGGTGGGAGTTACAGAGACATTTAATATGGCTAAAAGCGCCACATTAAATAATTCATTGCCCTTGCAGATTGCTTTAAAACAATCCCATGCGTTCAAGAAATAGGAGCTAATTAAATTTGGATCAGCTATTGGAAGTTCAATAGCCACTTTCAGTGTAGTACCCATCTAGTATAAGTAAGATTAAGTAAATTTAAGTCCACCCTGAGTCCATTAGCCCTATGCAATCGCAAACTTTTTAGTTTATTTTTCACATTTCTATCAGCATCTCAAAGGGATTAAAAATCCCTTTATAGTGCTTAAAAATTAATGCTATAAACTACAACATTGAGATTGGGAAGAAATTGGGAAACCATCTCATCTCTGACATGCGTTGTGCTATTTGTTCATTTACCTCCTCAGATATATCCCCCCTGCCCATTGTGAAATAGGTGATTTCACCTTGAGGATGAAGAAACAGGTTCTAAGACACACAACCTATGAGGGGACTGCAATTCTGCTTTCCCACAAACTTTCTGAAGCGCACCCTCTTACCTCCATCCATAGCTACCAACGGAGAATAAGCTACTGATGTGGTTGTAATATTGTTGGATGTGTTAGGGTGTTTGTGCCAACATGGCACCTGTAAGATATGGGTTAGAGTTTAGCTGAGATCTTCACGGGCCCTGTGATGTGGCCACCATTGGAGCCACATAACTCTTCACGCACAGGCCTATGATCTATCTGTATTCTGCATCATTGCATGTGGCTGTGTGAGTCTGTCTGAAGAGGGACTTAGAGACTAGTATTGGACGTATGGACTTGATCTGGATTGGGCTGTTGTCTTACTATATAAAGCTTCTCGATATAAAACGCTTACACATATCTGAGTGTCACTAGATTTATTTCTTTTGTCAACCTGGCCTAACACATTGAGTTTACAAATGCGCTTTACACAATTGATGTGTGTATGGATTGGGATAACAGTTGTATGAGCCCCTAATAAAATGTTAAAAAAAAAAAAAAGAATCAAAAGAGAATAGAAAAAAAAAATCTGCAAATCTGGGCAATAGTTGATCTCTTCCTGTCAGGAGCAAAGAGTGAAGAAAATACTGAAGATGGTATGGAAACAAAAACAATTAGTCCATTGGATTACTAGGGCATGACCCTGGTGCCAGAACTGGATGATGCATAGCCGCCATTCCCAACTGCTCTGAAAAGGATCGCATAAGATGGTCCATGATAGAATGGAAGATAAAAGTGGAACAAAACCCAGCAGCACTGGAAAAAAAAAGCAGGCTTACTGGTAGCATAGAGACCAGTGGAGCATGGTCCATAGCCACCCTTCAGGCTTGGACCTGAACTCGATTTTCAACTGTAAAGCTGACAAAGAAAATTAAAATTATCGTGACTGACAAAAGAGCAAACATATCTAGGAAGCAGTTTTTGTTTCTTAGAAGGGAGGATGGCAGGGCTCCATCCTTCATTGACATGTTACCAGGAGGTACCAGTCCCTGGAGAAGGGAATCATGTTTGGGAGCAAAAGAGAAAGACCTTCAACAAGATGCACTGACACAATCGCTCCAACAATGGGCTCAAACATACAACTGTGAGGATGGAGCATGGCCGGCAGCGTTTCGTTCTGTTGTACATTGTGAGGCTGAGAAATGCCTGATAGCATCCATCAACGTAAGGTGAATAGTAGTAACAACACGGGAGGTTTGCACTTTTAGAATTATCAACCATTTGACATCAAAAGAGCAGCACTTGCTGAAGGACACAGTTTAGAAAGTAGGAAAAGGTAGGGAAGGAGAAACAATGAAAAGGTGAAACAGGGTGCTAAAGTGCATGTGATAATACCTTGTGGGGATTGCAATCACTGACACGGAATAAAATATGTATGAACTGAATGGAAAACTGCTTTGATCTGTGACCTTCACCAAAAGCACAATGGATTTTTTTAAAATCCATTAGAAAAAATTCATATATATTATAGAAATAATGTAATAAATCAAAGCTACCTATAATCTCTTCTCCCAGAGAAAATAAATTTTTAAAAATAATTTTATTGGGGGCTCATACAACTCATCACAACCCATACATCCATCCATTGATTGTGTCAAGCACATTTGTGCATTTGTTGCCATCATCATTTACAAAACAGTTGCTTTCTACTTGAGTCCTTGGTATCAGCTCATTTTTCTTTCCCTCCCCACACCCCCTCCTTCACGAATCCTTGATAATTTATATTTTGTCATGTCTTACACTGTCCGACATCTGCCTTCACCCACTTTTCTGTTGTCCATCCCCCAGGGACAGGGTTATATGTAGATCCTTATGATCGGTTCCCCCTTTCTACCCCACTTTGCCTCCACCCTCCAGGTATCGCCACTCTCAACACTGGTCCTGAGGGGTTCATCTGTCCTGGATTCCATTTCCAGTTCCTACTGTACCACTGTACATCCTCTGGTCTAGCCAGATATGTAAGGTAGAATTGGGATCATTATAGTAGGGTGGGAGGAAGCATTTAGGAACTAGAGGAAAGTTGTGTTTCATTGTTGCTACACCGCTCATCTCCCTGAGACCCTTCTGTAAGGGGATGTCCAGTTGCCTACAAAAGGGCTCAGGGTCCCCACTCTGCACTCCCCCTCATTCACGATAGAATTTTTTGTTCTTTGATGCCTGATACCTGATCCCTTCGACACCTTGTTTTGTTGGTTTTTTTGGACTTTCTTTTTTTTTTTTTTATCTCCACGTTTTCTTTTTTTTTTTTTAACATTTTATTAGGGGCTCATACAACTGTTATCCCAATCCATACACACATCAATTGTGTAAAGCGC
>NW_022103958.1:42736026-42765181 GCF_000313985.2 Echinops telfairi | reverse complement strand
ACCCACTCTCCCTCTACCCTCCCAGTATCGCCACTTACACCTCTGGTCCTGTAGGGATCATCCGCCCTGGATTCCCTGTATTTCCAGTTCCTATCTGTACCAGTGTACATCCTCTGGAGAAAATAACTTTTAACAGTTTCATGCATCATTGCATTTTTCTTCTTTATAACTTTACATTTTTTTGGTAGGTCAATGTACAAATATGTTTGCAATCAGTTCCCCAGGAAGTTTTGAGTTAGTGAAAGAAATGTTTTTAAAAATACAGTAACCACTCTTGAACAGTGCTAGAAATGTTAAGAGTCACTGGGTGATGCAAACGCTTAAGCACTCAACTATTAACCAAAAGGTTGATGGTTTAAACCAGTGGTTCTCAACCCCTTTGGGGGTGGAACGACCCTTTCACAGATGTCCTCTAAGACCAGTGGAAACACATACTTGCGATGGTCTTAGGAACCGAGACACTGCTCCTCTATCTATCTCTAGGCCAGTCCGTCCACATGCAGATAAGCCCATATGTGAGTACTTGTCGTGAAGACTGTTATCCATAGTACACCATGCTTCAAGACAAAATTTCATTTGTCATTAGAAATATTTCTCAATATATAATTACATATTGTTTTTGTGATTAATCACTATGCTTTCATTATGTTCAATTTGTAACAATGAAAATGTATCCTACATATCAGATATTTACATTGATTTGTTAACAGTAGCAAAATTACAGTTATGAAGTAGCAACAAAAATAATTTTATGGGGCATTTATAGAGGTCTAAATAAAGGCATGTATATATGCAAAAATATTTATATATGAGGATGGAGAAATAGATCTATGTGCATGTATTAAGGTAGCAGAAGGACAGTGGGCCTCCACTCAAGTCCTCTCTAAATGCAAAAATACTTTATTCTATTAAATTGGTGTTCTATGATGCTCACCTTTCCCAGACAACCATTTGTAGTATTAAATTAAAAAACTGGCGCTGGGGGATGAGGGGCCAGCCCCCACCCGCTGATATTCTCTACGAGTTCAGTAATACTACTTCTGGGTTCAGTAATGCACAATTGTTACGGTTGAGATATATAAGCATTATATTAAAGTCATTGAGAGCATGAGAGATGATACAATAATACAGTCAGGCATGTTACATAGTACCATTGCTCATCTCAGCCCAGCTTGGTGGTCCACGTGGAGAGAGGGGGAATGGAAGGAGGGTAAGGTAGACAGGGGAGAGGGGAGTAACCAGGGAGTGAGGAGCAAGAAGCTGGGAGTCAGAGAGAGAGACCTATATTGCTGGCTCACACCTATATACCTTTTGGGGGCAAGCCAGCCCACTAATTACAGGTAGAGACATACGTCACAGGAAGGGGCTGCACTATAGGTTACACAGCAATGAGAGGGTGGTCTAGGGGGTGGTCTCTGGGTCTCCATAGGAACATTATCAGTAGGGTGAAAACTCCGCCTACAGGAGCCAGTCCATTGTCCCCAGGGGCAGGGAGGGATGAGACAGCTGTCTGGCAACTGATTGCCCTCAGTGGGGGAATGCCTGTGCATCTGACCTCCCCCCACAACCATTGAAGACAAAGCAGGTGAATAAGCAAATGTGGTGAAGAAAGCTGATGGTGCCCGGCTATCAAAAGATGTAGCATCTGGGGTCTTAAAGGCTTGAAGGTAAACAAACAGCTTTCTAGCTCAGAAACAGCAAAGCCCACATGGAAGAAGCACATCAGCCTGTGCAATCACGAGGTGCCTAAGGGATCAGGTATCAGGCATCATCAGAACAAAAAATCTTACCATAGTGAATGATGTGGGGAGTGCGGAGTGGAGACCCAAAACCCATTAGTAGGCCACTGGAGATCCCCTTGCAGAGGGGTCTCGGGCAGAAGAGCCAGTCAGGGTGCGATGTAGCAACAATGAGACATACAACTTTCCTTTCGTTCCTAAATATTTCCTCCTCCCCCACTATTATGATCCCAATTCTACCTTACAAATCCGGCTAGACCAGAGGATGTACACTGGTACAGATAGGAACTGGAAACACAGGGAATCCAGGGCAGATGATCCCTTCAGGACTAGTGGTATGAGTGGCGATACTGGGAGGGTGGGTTGGAAAGGGGGAACTGATTACAAGGATTTACATATAACATCCTCCCGTGGGGACTGACAATAGAGAAGTGGGTGAAGGGAGACGTCAGACAGAGCAAGATATGGCAAAATAATAATTTATAAATTATCAAGGATTCATGAGGGAGGGGGGAGCGGTGAGGGAGGGGGAAAAAATGAGCTGATGCCAGGGGCTTAGGTGGAGAGCAAATGTTTTGAGAATGATGAGGGCAATGAATGTACAATGTGCTTTACAGAATTGATGTATGTATGGATTGTGGTAAGAGTTGTATGAGTCCCTAATAAAACAATTAAAAATAAAAGAAAAAGTAATTTTATGGTTGGGAGTCACACCATGAGGAACTGTATTAAAGGGTGGCAGCATTAGGAAGGTTGAGAACCACTGGTTTAAACCAATCCAGAAGTACCTCCAAAGAAAAGCCTTGTGATCCGGTTCAAAAAGGGCACGACCTTGAAAGCTCTAAGGATCAGGGCTCCTCTCCATGTGCGGGGTTGCAAAATCGTGGTTCACTCAATGCTGAGTAGAGTGAAAATACTGGATCCTATAGGAAAGTTTATTAAGAGCCTAAAGAATGAATGATTGGCAGGAAAACACTTTAACTTATTAATGGGAGTGATTCAGAAAAAATCTGAAGATTAAAGACGGCCCGAATATGATCTGTATTTTAATTCTGTTCTATATTCATTGTTGACAAGTCCAGTCTGATTCATAAAAACGGCACAGGGCAGAGTAGAACTGCTCCAGAGTCTTCATGACTAAATCTCTACTGAAAGCAGACTGCCAGGTATCTCTCCCCGCCCCTAGTTAGCTGGCCATGGCTTGCTTAACACTTGCACCACCGGGGCTCCTCTATTGTATAAACAAAAACAAAAACCCCACCATTATCAAGTAGATATGGATACATGATGGCCTTATAGGGTTTCAGAGAGGGAACATGATGCAGACCACCCCTCATCTTTCTTCCACGCAGCGGGTTTCCAACTGCAAGACCTTGCAGCGAACAGCCCCAATGCTTTTCCCCCAGTGCCACCCAGGCCTCCTCCTCCTCTGGTCTATAACCTTACATCCATTGCCATCCAGGGCCTGGTAAATACTGCTAACACATGGTCCATTATCTGTGACAAAAGAAAGGTTTCTCCCTGGATCAAATACGTGAGGGGGCTTCAAAAAGCTCACGGAAAAAATTTCCATTATCTTTTCTATTTTTCCAAGAATTTTTTAAAGGCCCTCTCAGAAGTATGGCACTCTGGTGTCGGGCTGTTAACAGAAACTCGCCGGCTCTTTGGGAGAAAAATGTGGCTTTCTACTCACTTTAAGATTACAGACTCTAAATGATTTAAAAAAAAAGATTACAGACTCAGAAACCACCAGGAACAGTTCTGCCCGATCTTATGGGGGTCACTATAAATCAGGATTGACTGGAGGGCAGTTCAGTTTTTTTATAGCATCTTATCCACCACCATTCATTCAACTTTTTTCCAAATCATTTTATTAGAACATAATGCAGACATCATACCATTCATCAGTTCAGTCACCACCACCCAACTTTTAAAACCAATTACAATCTACAATTTGGGTGATTTCTTCAATCTTTTCTAGATTTTGTATTACAATGCTCTAGTGAACAGATTTCAAGTATGGGCTTGGTTATAAACACATGGCTAAATTGCATAGAAATGACTATCCTTTTAATGTTTCAAATTACAAAATACATCTACACATCTACATTTGGAAAGTACAGAAGTACAAAGGGCCCCTTGGTTTTCATCTTAATTCCACTTTGTGACACAGGGAGTCTCTTCACTGGGGATAAACAACTTTTAAGGGTATTAAATTAGATTTCAAGTCACCTAGTTTTGCGTGTTACACTTAATTTTTGTAATATATAATATATATGAAGTCCATACTTGAAAACTTCTAAAGAACATAAAATGTATTCAATTGGTGCTCATTATGTCCGATTTTCCTTCAAATGGCGTTTTAGCATCAATTGCGAAACTAGAAAGATCTTCAGAAATTAATGTTAAATGCCATTTTAGTTTAGTGCCATTTTCCCGAAGAACTTCGAGAAGTCCCCACACATAAACCTTGGTTACTATTACTATCTCGAGACGGGCCCCGAAAAGGTAGCGTTGTAACATCAAACTGAATTCAACTGTAAATTATAACATTTCGATCATCCTTTTGAAGAGGTGGCTGGCTATCTTTCAAGAAGCCTTGACAGTCCATGAACACCTGAAATGCGAAAGATACTCAAATCACACATCATGCTCGCTGCTTTTAAAAGGGCACATCTGTTCCAGCCAACCTTCCTCTTCATTCCACAGGTTCACCGGAGCCTACACGTTGTGCAATTTAACAAATCGCGGGTCTCCACAATTTTATCTCGACTACTCACCCTAGACGACAATGCGAATGAGTTTTTGCTGAATTCCTCCTGAGAGTAACTAGCACTCATTCTTAGAAAAGTTTTGGGCGAGAAGTACAAGACTCAGAAGCTAAACTTCAAAATTAATTTCCACCTATTCTCACCTGTTGACTTTCCTTAAACTCAAGACCAAAAAAATAAAATTACGCTTCTAAAAAGTAGCAGTTCAAAGAAAAGGGAGGACCCGGTTTCGGAATTGCAAATGTGAGTAGAAACGAAGTAGGAAGTGTCCGGAGCCTCTCCCAGCGGAGCTCCAGGAGCGTCGCCGCCGGCGTTTACGAAGAGGCGGGAAGCCGTCTCCCGCCGAGAGCTGCCGGCCCAGCGATCGGAGAAGAGCCACGGGGCTTCGTCGCCGGCGGCTAGCACCCTGCCGCTCTCAGCAAACAGAGCCGGCGACCGGCTAACGCCGAGGGCCTCCGGCCGACCCCGAGGGGCCCCAGCGAGCCGTCAGACTTCCGATCCCGTCCTCATCCTCCCGTGCACATCATTCTCGACGGGGCGAAACTCGACAACCGTCACACAGAGCCCATCCGGCCTCTACAACGCGCCGCCGCAAGCACACTAGGCGAGTGGACGCCGACTCTTCGCCCGTGGGGAAAATGGCGCCCGTCACCCTTTCTCCCTCCCGGGTGCTCACAAGGGCCAGCCTCCCTCCCTCGCCACAAAATGGCGCCTCACGCTGAGGCCCCGGAATCGGCATAACTCCCTCTTCACGGAGGCGGTCTCCGACTGGGATGAGCGGCTCTGCCAGCCAGTCAGACACGGAAGCTTTGATTCGTACTCTCTCTGAGCCAGTCAGGCGTAGGCTTGTAGGCTAGGTGGTGCCGTCGTTACGAGAAGAGGCGGGGCTTCGGTGGTTTCCTTTCGCGTCGGCTAAATGTGGTCCAATGGCAAGCAGGAGACGTCCAGTGAGTGACGTGACGCCTGCCCAATGGAGGCCGGGGGCGGGCTTCCGGCAGTCTATGCGGATTGCGGGGCCCGGGGGCCGGGTGGCTGTTTCCTGTCCTGGTGCATGGTGGTCGGACGAAGGAATTGTTGGAAAATTTTCTCGGAGGTTCGTATATAAATGTGTTTTTACCCAGTGTGCATTATTCTCCGCCCGGCCGCCGCCCTCAGCGCGGCGGCGCGGGCCCGCTCGGGCCCGGGCTTCGGCCCTTGCTGCGAAAGCCCCGCTGCAGGCCCTGTCTAGCCTTCGGCCGGCCGCGGTAGAGGCGGCTGGGCAGAAGCGGAGTTTATTAATAACCCGCGGCCGCCACTCCGGGCGGCGGAGCTGGTCTAACTGAGGACGCTTCTCCCCTCCCCCCGCAGTTTTGCGCGCTGCGCCCCGACTGTTCCCTCTGGGGACCGCTGAAGGGAAGGAGGCAGGGAGACAAGGGAGGGTGGAGCCCTCGGGAGCCCGGCGGCGCTTCTCCGCTTGGCCTCCACGCGGAGTGAGTCCCCGGGCGCCTGATGGCTGCCCCGGCGGAGCTCCTTGGGTGAGGACTCGGGTCCACGGGCGGCATCAGGCCCCACCTGGGCCGCCGGCCGCACGACTGGCCAAGGGCTCCTTCAGGACCCCTGTCTGCAGAGCGCACCCAGAATTTTCGTCTCCCCGGATCATGCACAGATTACTTCTTCCCAGACTTGTCTGTTTGGGGGACTGCTGGGACCCAACATCGAATATTAATCATTGGCGATTTTTTTTTTAATTTGGATAGTCAGTGTGACATTTGTAACATTTTATTGAACCAACATAGTGAACCCATTTCCCTCTTTTGCTTTTTAATACTGAATCCCCGCCTCCCGTTGCTACATTAACGAAGTTAAAAAAGTAGGAAGGAAGAATACTATCACTAAATGTACTACTTTTAGTAAAAGCTTAACTTTGAAAATATCTATCCAATCTAATATAAGTAAGCATGTAATGAGAAGTCGTAGGCTCAAGATTGTGGTCTGCTTGGCCCTGAGTCTTTATAGGAGGTACATGGGAGGTATGTATATACACACATATACATATATATACATTTGTTTATTTTTTTTCTTCCCCTTAGTGCTGTGTTAAAGTTTAGGAAAAAGTTTTGGACAAGCAGATGATCCACAAAGTCCGATAATAACTAACTTGATCCTGATTTAATTTTGAATCAGTTGGAAATTATTTAAATAGTACATATGAGTGTCAATTTTGCCCATAGGTCTTTAGAAAGAAAAGTTTATTGAGCTATTCATGTGTGTTAACATCAATTACTTAGTATTCACAGACCTGGGACAGCAGAAGTGCCGTGCCCCCTGTGGTTTCAGAGACTAAATCTTTGGGAGTGTGGAAAGCTTCATCTTTAAGTCAGAATCAACTTTTGGTTTATTTTTGTTTGGTTTATTCAGAGTACCATAACTCACCTCAATCCAATTTAGAACATTTCGTCACCCACAAAAGAAACACCCCCCCACCATTTCAACCCTACTTTCTGCCTGCAGATGTACCTGTTCTAAATATATTACGTGGTTTTGCGCTTTTTCACTCAGCATGTTCACAACATTTAGTCATGTTGCATATATCACTATTTCGAGTGTCAAGTATTTCTTCATATGGGCATCTTATTTCTCCTTCAGTTGATATACATTTGAATTGTTCTCACATTTTGACTATTGTAAATAATGAAGCTGCGGTCATTTCTGTGCAAGTTAGGAAACCACAAAATGGCCCTGCCCTCATAGAACTTATTGTACAGGTCCAAAGTCTGAGCAGTGCTATGGGTAAGCTTTAGAGGGTGATATGATAGAGAATTGGGGCCTGGTGGTAGAATGGGATCGGAGAACTTTTAGGACACCTGACTTTCTATTAGAAGGGGGGGGGGTGTTTCTATCAGACGGAATGTTATGCAAAAGCCTTGTAGCAGGAGCATTTGTGTGTTTCAGGACCTCCAAGATCAGCCTGGCTGGGTTTGTGTGAGGAAGGAGGGCAATCGGAAAGCCCTCTGCAAACGTGTTGTGTTGAACTGTTGGTATTTGTTGAACATAAAACCATCGGTGTCAAATATCCAAAGATGCATAAAATGCAATATCACCTTTAGAAGGAATTGAGTCTACTTGGGCAGACTGGAAGTGGATGTTTAAGAACTGCTCAGAGAAAAACACTAGGTTTCAGGAGTCCGAAGCCTTTCATTTTAAAGACAGGGTTATGTAAGCCTCACTTTCCACATCTCTAAAAGGGAAATATTTGTTGCATACCTCTGAGCCCTTGGGAGTTTATATACATAATTTCTTTTAATCCTATGTAATCCCTCTCAGGTGTGCCAGAACCCATTATGGTGCAAGGAGCTGTTGAGGTTGATTCAACAGTAGCCTCCTCCCATTACACTCCACCCCCACACCCACCCACTGGCTCCAAGGAGAAAAACCTGGCAGTCTGCTTTGGAATGAAGCAGTTCTCTGTTTTAGGGGGTCACTGTGAATCAAATTCAGCTTGACGGCACCTCATAAAAACAAGGGGCTTGCTAACCCCTCTTCCCCCTCATTTTCAAACAAAGGACACTGAAGCTTGGCACAGGTAAATTGCTCAAGGGCCAGGCAGGATTGAAATACACAGCTCACAAGTGAATTATGGGTACGATTATGCACAGATGCAACCTAGGATGATAAAAACTGCATGGCAATTCAGAGTGGCCTGGGCTATAAGCCAAATAACAGCAACTGTTGTAGGGTCCAGGAGCCCTGGTGGTACAGTGAGTTACTCAGTGGGCTACTAACCACAAGATCTAGACTCTAGAGCAGGGGGCCAGTTAACTGTCCCTCAGACCCATTGGAGGGCCGGACTATAGTTAAAAACTGTGAACAAATAACTATACACACTGCACATATCTTATTTTGAAGTGGAAAAAAAAAAAACGGGACAAAAACACCCGGCTGGCCAGATAAATATCCTCGGGCTGCATGTGGCCGCCGGGCCGTAGTTTGAGGACCCGTGCTCCAGAGGTTTGAATCCCCAGTGCTTCTGTTGGGTAAAGATGTGCTTTTCTACCGTTGAAAACATTTATAGTCTCGGAAATCCACTGGGGCAACTGTACTCTGTTTATAGGATCACTGTGAATTGGAATCAGCTCAATAGCTGTGAATTAGAGGAAATTTAGTGCTTGTATTTTATTTATTTATATAGTTACTAAAAAGAAACCCTCAAAACCAAACTCACTGCTATTCCCTATAGAACCTGGTACAACTGCCCAGTATGTAACCAGGGCTCCTTTAAAAGTTGCTAATTTTCTTTCAGTGATGAACACAGTACTGGTTAATTTATTTTTATTTTTAAAATTAATATTTTTTAATGTACATAATTTTATGTCATGGAAATCTCCTTAGGCATGGGTAAGCCAGGATGGTGGTTCATTCTATCAGGGGCCCTAGTGGAGTCCAGATTATGAAATTTAGACCAGACGGTGAAAATGAGAAACACACAGGTTTTGCAACAGGTCCTTGCTATGGATTTTAAAGCATTTGGATTGTGCTGTGCAGATTAGGTGGAGGGCAGTCGGAGTGGGTTAAGAAACTGATAGAATAATCCAAGAGGATGATGGCCTATCCCAGTACCAGAGTCAGTTCTAACTCAGGGAACCGTGAGTATTACAGAATCGACTTCCCTAGGGGTTTCTTAGCTGGATGCTTTACAGCGGCAGGTTGCCAGGGCTTTTGTCTGTGGTGCCAAGGGGTGGTTTCTTTCAAATCGCTTCTGACACCTGTGGATGCTGGTAGCAGGACGACAGGCTGCTGAGACAAGGGACTGGACTTGACAGTCATGTGTAGCGTTGATTTACCTGATTACAAATTTCGTAAATTGGTATGTTGCTGTCAGGTGCTGTGCAGACTGGTCAGACTCAGCAACCCTAAGATACCACTATGGTGTGCTATTAACCTTCTCTCACTCTGTAGACAGTGAACTGCATACTTCATTATTCGAGTACATATTCGTAGTTGCTTAGTGAGGAAATAATTGTAGAAGCAAAATCCTGAAGTAGACAAGAGGAGATCTGGGCCACTCTACTCGCAGTTAAATGAGTGAACCTTTTGTGTTTTACTGGGAGATTTGTGAGGAATTCAGTGAAGCAACTAGAATTAGTTAGTCTGAGTTACTTGCCATTTAGCCTCAGTTACTCAGCAGTCTGTTGCTCCTTTGCAAAATCTCTTATTTCCTAGTTGTCCCTGGAGTGTGTGGGGGTGGGGGTGTTTCTTCCCTATGTGAACACACATCTTCATCATGGAGAAAGGCAGAGATTTACCATATACAGTTTCTTCATTGATGATTCCTGCAGTGCCCTTGACAGCATCCTCTGTGTTAGATTTTGCCCCATGGTTCATTATTAACGTACATGAAATTGACCACCTTTCATAAGGTGACTCTTCCTAAAGATTTAACTAACGTAGTCCTGTCTACACCACTGGAGAAGAGGGTGACAGAACCACCTGCGTTGGCTGGTTGTGTCTACAGAAGTTATCTGTGTATTTTTCCATTCGACTTGATTTTTCAGTCGGATAGAAACCACAGTTGTTGAAGCTTTCCTAAAGAATTCAGCTTTCAGAAGAGGTAACTTTCCCTTATTGTGGTTATGCCATTTACCTGTTAATGCCACGTGCAGCTATGGTTACTTGGCAATTTGTGAGTAATTGAATGAAAAAGACAAATGCTACTTAGTCTGAGTTACCGTAACATCATGACATCAGTGACCTCGTAATCTAGATAAATGAATACTGTTCATCTCACATCAGGGAGACCTGCCCCTAGAGGACAGGGTAGAACTGCCTCCGTAGGCTTGCAAGACTTAACTCTTTACGAGACTAGAAAGCCTCATCTTTCTCCCTCAGAGTAGCTGATGGCTTTGAACTACTGACCTTACAGTTACCATGATGCCACCAGGGCTCCTAGTTTTCTAGGCACTAGACTCACGTAAACATCCTGCCCATTCTCCAGGAGAAGAAAACATAATTAGCGAATTAGTAAATACATGTGGCGGGTCCACCAAAAAGGACTTGTAGAAATACAAAGAGGAAAAGGGTATGTCATAGTTGGGAGGTACAATTTAAAATGGGGTAGGGTAAGAGACAGGAAAATGCCTAGGATGTTTGAGGAAACATGAAGATACCAGGGTGGCTAAAGTGAATGAGACAGAAGAGTAGGGAAGGGGGAGATCAGATCCCTGATATCACAGGCCCATGTAAGGATTGTTGGATTTTGTTCTGATGTGAACTCATCACCAGGTAGTAGAGAGAGGAGTAAGGTACAATCCAGCTTTTCAGAAGACGCTCTGTTGTGTTGAGCAGATACTGTGGGGAGGAGGCCAGTCTTGAAGTCGGGAGGCCAGCTGAGATATTTTTGCAGTAATGCAAGTGAGCATGACGGTGGCTTACATCTGGGAAGTAACGATGAAAGTTGTGAAAAGTGGCCCGGGCAAGGATCAAATTCTGAGATCCAACCTAACCTGTGGATGGACAGTCTGAGCAGCTTGAACCATGTTTCACTGCAATGACTCTGACTGTGGGGATTTTAGAAATGGTACAAAGCTAGTGGGCCAGATTTGCCCATATGTATAATAACATCGTGTGGAATTATGAAAAGCATGCCTAGAACTGTAGATTGTTATTACTGCTTTGTATCAGTGCGACTTTGGCTTATTTCAAATACTGCTTTGCAATTTTTTGTGGTTCTTACTGGTTCTCTATTAGAGCTTTTATTTCTTAAACATCATTTTTGGGTCTCAAGTGTCTATATTTTTCTCCCAGGTAGAAGATGTTGTTAGCCCAGATAAATCGAGACTCTCAGGGAATGGCAGAGTTTCCTGGAGGAGGAATGGAGGCTCAGCACGTGACCCTCTGCTTGACAGAAGCAGTGACCGTGGCAGGTAAGCAGTCTTTTTCAAAGGAATCATCTACATCTAAAATTGTGTTAGTCCGGGTAGACTAGAGAAACAAATCCATAGAAACTCGTATGTGTATAAGAAGGAGATTTATATACAAGAGCAATTGAACATTGAGAAAACATCCCAGGCCAGTGCAGATCAAGTCTATAAGTCCAATATTAGCTCATATGTCCGACACCAATCTATAAAGTCCTCTTCAGACTCAGGAAACACATGCAGTGACGCCGAATGTAGAAGATCACAGGCCCGTGGGTAGAAAGTCTTTGGATCCTGTGGCATTGGAGACATCTCAGCATAGGCAGGGGTTTCTGCATCACGGTGAGTCCATTGTCTTGTCAGCTGTTATGTCTCCCAGGGTGTGAGCAGAGAAGTGTCTCCCGCCTCCAAGGAGGAAGTCCCGGATTTCCCAGAATCCTTAGGAGAAAGCCATGCCCACACAGAGGCCTCATTGGCTATGATCTGATTGACAAGCTAGATTCCACCCCTACCCTCAATCCTCAAATTGACAAATGATTGTGTATCTACCACAAAAATGCCCATTTCTCTTAAGGAAAAATGAAAACTTATCAAGCTGTCTTTATTTCACTGTTCCTAATGTAACAAAACCTGAAGCATTTCTATTAGCATTTTTAGCTTGGGGTGGGTGCTGAATACATTAGGGTAGGGAAATAAATAAATAAATATCTTATATTTCTGCCTATACTTAATACTTAATTTTTTTGAAATATATATTTTATGCTAAATTACATTTGACTGTAAGTTCAACTATCTGCCTTTTTGTTTAGTTCTCATTTTAAAAATTCATCATTTTAAGCAGTGCACATTTGATTATCTTCTAAAGGAAATAATTTTTTTTCCCAATAGATGGTGATAATTTAGAAAATATGGAAGGTGTAAGCTTGCAGGCAGTAACACTTGCAGATGGTTCCACTGCTTACATACAACACAATTCTAAAGGTATGTGCCTCGCACACAGCCAGCCGTCTGGATAGTACCAGTGATTTGAAATCCCTAGCACCTCTTTCCCTTGTCAGTCTCTCATAGAAATGTCTTCTATAGCATGGTCATTTTAAGTAATTTTAATTAGACTTAAACTTTATTGTGATAAGGTAGAGCTACCCTGTGAGATATTTGAAGTTTATCAAAATTAGCCAGCAAAAGCAAAGCAAAATTAGCCATCTTACGCTTTTTTTACTCAAGGTTTTGTAACATTGTCTGTGAGCCAGTGTTTATTTTGTTCTAAGAAAAAGCCTGGTCCTCAGACTCCTTGATTTTTATGGATACCTCCCGAGCACATGCAGAAAAGGAAAAGCGTTTATAGCCCCATGGGTGAGAATCACACTTGACACTGGGCCACACATCCCTGTCCATCTTCCCGGCTTTGGTTGCCTATGGTCAGCATCACTTCCTCAGGGGCTGTGAAAGTGCTATAGCATTCCCACACACATAGCTGCTTGTGGAGTGATCCACTAAGTGCACGTGGGAGTGGAGGAAGGGTGGCTGAGGGAGGACTTTCTGTTCTCTGTAGGATCACTGGATGTATTATTGAATTGCCTCAGAACATTGAGGAAGAATCAAGATGAACATGATCTTAAGTAGTGTATTTTTTTAGTAGTGTATGTATTTATAGTCAATATCATTTTGAAATTGTATAAAGTTAAATTCTTGTTTGTGTATGTTTATTGTCTTGAATCTTATGTTTCAGAAGGAAAGCTCATAGATGGCCAAGTCATTCAGTTGGAGGATGGCTCTGCTGCCTACGTTCAACATGTACCTCTACCGAAAAGTGGTAAGTATCCAAAGTATCCACTACACAGGAGACCCTCCTTAATGGCTTATTTCTCTGTCTGCTGCCTTCTGCTCTTTTATATTAGCAACACTTGATCCTGATTTCTAGTCTTCCCTCTGAAGGAATTGAAATTTTGTCTCAAAGATAAAGGAAAGTAATTATTTCGTTGCTGTCAATATAAATGGGCAAAAGCTCATCGTGATTTTCCTAATATTTGAGCTGAACCCCCATGTTTCTTGTATCTTCCAACTCTTCTCACCCCTGATATATATTTCTAAAATAAGTATTCTAGGTTTTTGTTTCTTTAACCTTTTAAGCACTTAGATCAGCAACTTAGATCAGCTTTATTGAAAATAATTAAATATTCTTTTTTTTTCTTCATTGTAAATATTGACTGGTCCCAAGAACTAGTAAGACTAAGTGTAGGTTGTTAATATGTATGTAACGATGGTTTGTTGACTGTTGCTGCTAAGTGAATTCATCACAATGTGCGTAGAAAACATGAGATCTAAATGTAAACATCCTTCACGAGCAGGGGACAGTTTGCGGCTAGAGGATGGGCAAGCAGTGCAGTTAGAAGATGGAACCACCGCATTTATTCACCATGCCTCCAAAGGTAAGACTGGCTTTGGGAGAAGCGGCGGTGGGTGTGGGACAGATGAGACCTGCTTTTAGCACCTGACAGGTTAGCCTGTGAAAGAAACAATTGTACTTACTCTCTGATATACAAGATGGCAGAGTTTGGCGTGGTTTTTGGAAAATTTTCTGAGAAATTTGGCTCTCCAGCAAACCTAATATTCCTGGAAGATATCAAGTGTAGATTGCCTTTAAAATATGAAATTATAATCAGAAAGTATAAAATAAAATATGAAATTAGACATTTGAGAGTTAAATTCTTATTTTCTTCCTCTTAATTACTTTTTTTTGGTTTATGTTGTCATTGATTGCATCTTTTTTACTAAGGTCCTTTGCCTATTGTGTTTATCTTTAATTAAAATTAAGTGAAGTTTTTTAAAAGATCTGGATTGAATCGATGAAATACACAACTTTCCTTTAGTTCTCCCCGCCACTGTCATGACCCCATTTCTGCCTTACAAATGTGGCTAGATCAGAGCATGTACATGGGTGCAGATAAGAGCTCACAACACAGGAAATCTAGGACAGATAATGAGAATAGTGATACCAGGAGGGGAAGGGGAAGGTCGGGGGAGAGAAGGGGAACTGATCATAATGATCGACAGTTAACCCCTTCCCAGGGGGACGGAGACAGCAGTCAATGTAAGACATGAAAAAATAATATTTTATAAATTATCAAGGGTTCATGGTCGGAGGGGAATGAACTAGAAAGAAAATGTTTTGAAAATGATGATGCCAACATATGTACAAACATGCTTGCCACATGGATGGATGTATGGATTATGATAAAAGCTATGAGAGCCCCCAATGAAATTATTTTAAAAAGAAGATCTGGATTGAATAACCAAACTCAATCCCAAGCTTGAATTCACTGCTGTCCAGTCAGTTCTAACTCAGTGACACTATTGGGAAGCATAGACCTGCTCCACAGGATTTCTTTAGACTGTAGGTGTTTTCAGAAACACTGCCATATCGTTCTCTCACACAGGGGCTGGTGAGTTTGAACCACTGACCTTATGGTTCATAGCCCAATGCTTCATCTGTGGCACCATCAGAAAACCTTGAAACAAATTAACAAGTCAGCAAGTCATTATCAACTCACAGCTACTCAGGATAGGGTTTCCATGGCTAGATCTTTTGTGGAGCAGTTGGTGTTTTGAGCCACCAACCTTGTGATTAGCAGCCCAGTGCTTATCCCTCAGTACCACCAGGGCTTCTTTAAAGCAAATGTAGTAAAGTGTTAATGTTTATTAACCCTATGTTAGAGAACCAGGGATTTGAGATGGATTACCTAGGAGATAAAAGCATAGCTCTGTAGCCAAATGATCTCGGCGCAAATCCTGAGTCTTCTGCTCTTTCAGCCGTGTGACCTTTGTGCCGATTGCTTAACCTCCTGTACCTCGTTTCATTCACTTATAACATGAGGATTAGAAGAAGCAACCACATTATAGAGTTGTTGGGAGGGTAGAACATGAAACATGTAAAGCCCTGAAAACCATGGTGGACACAAAATGCGCGGCAATGTTAGCTGTTGCGACTTGTGGAATTGACGTGACGGCAGCAGGTTGGTTTATTTGGGGGGAGTTATTATTTATAAAATATTTTAGAAACACTGTTCTTCTTTTTTATTAAAATCTTACTTAGAAACACTGTTGATATAAGCTACCAACTTTTTTTTTAGCAGTTGGAGTTCATCATGTTCATTGTAGTTGCTAGATTTATTATTTGGCAGGGCCACTCGATAGCATTATACTGTTGAAAGGTTGTACTACAACTATTGGTATAGTTACTGAGAAGAAGGAAAAACATAGACTTTGGAGTGATATTGAACTGAATTCAAGTTCTGATTTTTCTACATATTGACGTTAACTGTTGATTGTTTACTTTTTTACTTTCCTATTCCTAAGGAAACTGATTAAATTACCCAAACCCTGCTGTGTCTATTTGTACAATCTGAGTGGTAAATATACCCCACCCCTCACAAAGTTTTTGTGTGGTGTAAATAGATGAATACATGTAAAGCAGGCCATCTAATGCTCATAGTACACATTCAGTAGAAGCTCATTTATCAGACTGTAACAGCAGTTTCTTCCGCTCCCTTAGACAGCTATGACCAGAGTGCATTACAAGCCGTTCAGCTGGAAGATGGCACCACAGCTTATATCCACCACGCAGTGCAAGTCCCACAGTCTGACACCATCTTGGCAATTCAGGCTGATGGGACCGTGGCAGGTCTGCACACTGGGGATGCAACAATTGACCCTGACACCATCAGTGCTTTGGAACAATATGCAGCAAAGGTAAGGTTTCTTATCATGTTATCCATGTCCCAAGGGCAGTAGCCAAGTTCTAGAAAGCCCAGGAGGTCAGGAGTTCTCCATGGAATAGTGGGAGACTTGGGAACAAAGTCCAAATACCAGAGGACAAATTCCAGATCAGAGATGGAATGAGGGAGAGGCTGAAAAGGGCATCCAAACCTAGGTTACAGGGAAAGGTACTCTAAGAGTAGTGAGATGTAAGTCGTGACCAACTGGTGCTGTCCAGAGAACATAACCAGAAGCTCTCATTGCTGTGCTTAGCCCACCAGGTAAAATCCCATGGAGACACACCAAGCTAGATCCCTTAGAAGCTGTGATTGCACTAAGACTCCCTCACTCAAAGAAAGGAACACTTACGACTGTCAACCTTTCTCCCATCCATACACATCTTTGTAATGAAATATTCACTGAAGTAAGAAAGGAAACGAAAAACCAAACAACAAGAAGCAAATGTCTCAAATGTAAATATTTTTATTTTCCATTAAAGGAGGCAGGGAAGCATACTATAAACAAATAAGAAACGGAAGTCAAAGTCAAACCCAGAGAATGTCAAGGAGAAGAAAAGCATTTCTGTTTAAAAAAGAAAGAAAGAAAGAAATATTGGAAGAAAAAGAAGGAAATGGGTTAGGAAAGCACATAACAAATGAGATGGGTAGTATAACTCACACACACACAAGGAAAAATTTCCGTAAAGAAATAGTAAAGTATAGGGGCCCTGCTAATGAATTAAGTGGAACTCAGAGATTGGAAATGGTAAAAGTTTCAGCTAATCTTTACATCAAAAGAGCTATTATGTTTTTTATTCTGCTTCAGAAAGTTTGTAGGAAGATTTCATTGTCTTTCAGCTCCATTTTTCTACAAACTTTTTGAAGCCCCCCCTATATGTCTTACATAATTTGAACATTTATGTACTTTTTATTAATGAAATTTTCAAATGTGCACAGGAGATAATAGCTCTCCTTGTACCCATTACCTTGCTTAAGCAATCACCAAATTATGAGACTTTTAAAAAATTCACTTTATTAAGGGCTCATACAACTCTTATCACAATCCATACATACATCCATTATGTCACGCACATCTGTACATTTGTTGCCATCATCCTCAAAACATTTGCCTTCAAATTATGAAACTTTTAAAGCTTTATTTTACTCCCACCACATTTCTAGGTATCCATTGATGGCAGTGAAAGTGTAACCGCCACTGGAATGATAGGAGAAAATGAGCAAGAGAAGAAAATGCAGGTATTTAAAGCTATTTATATAGAGATACACATATATGAAATCATTCCTTTCTGTTACCATTGCTAGGTGCATCTGTGCACCACAGCAGGTATTTAAAGCTATTTATATAGAGATACAGTACACATATATGAAATCATTCCTTTCTGTTACAATTGCTAGGTGCATCTGTGCACCAAAGCTTGGATAGCGGAGTCATTGCCTCTCCAGAAAGATCCCAGTTTAGGAAACACCTGTGTGCCTGGGGCAGCAGCTTTCTCACACTTCCTCAGCTCACAGGGTTGCCCATATGGATGGAAGTGGCGCTAAAGGAAATAGGCATATCAGTGAGATCCAGCTACAGCCTGTTTTCCTGGGTCCAAAGTAGCGTTGGAAACCAAGAGTTCTTCTGACCACCCACCCGTGGTGGTTTGTAGGCTCCTTGTTTGTTTGAGGTGAACTTGTTTGTCCCTAGAGACTCCCAGTCTACTTCATTTTTTACTTTTCCTCCACTTTTTTTTTTTTTTTTTTGTCAAAGCCACTCAAATCACTATTTATGGTTGCGAGATAAAGGATCTAGAAGGATTTGTTTTTGCACAGGGGAAGGACTTTTTTTTTTTAAAGAAACAGACTATATAGTTTTGTTTTGTTTTTTTACATAGTCTATAACACAAAATGAAATCAACAACATCTTGTTAAACCCTCCTCTTTTTTTCTCAAATTCCAGCCGCCCCCGGCCCCCCCCTCAAAGCACACACCCCACACACCCCCAGTTCCCTCCCCATCCCTGGCGGCCTTCTCCCACTCATCAGCCTTGTCTGTTGGTGTATAAACCATGTTTCTTCTTTGCTTTTCTTTATAACAATGGTGATATTAAGCATTTATCTCTGTGAGATTGACTGAGTTTGCTGAGCATAATGTTCTCTGGTTTTGTCCATGTCTTGTGGTGTTTTAGAGAGTTATTGAAGCATAAAATGTAGCACAAATGTAGCCGAGCTTGTTTGTCCATTCTGGATCATTTCCAGATTCTTTTTCAGCGGCTCTGTTCTTGCTGTGACTTAGCCCCCCACCCTGCTTTTTTATTTGCTACTTCACTTTTCACCACATCTTGTTTCTCCTGTTTCTTACTCATTCACTCTGTGTTTTCCTGTTCAAAGTCTGGAGGGCACACCAGCCTTTGTACCAGCTTGTTTTCTGGGCTGCGGGCAGCCTATGAGTTAGCTCTCCAGTGATTGAAGTGCACACCCCATAACCAGGGACCAGTCTAGAGCAGCAGTGCTACTGAAAGTTCTGCAGGAATTGCAGAGACGCTCGCCCATAGTTAAAAAATTCAGACATTGTGTAATTGAAATGTGTTAGGGTAGGAGAGAGTGATTGTTTGGAACTTACATAATCAGTATAGCATTTTCTTGCTCTTAATTTTCTCAGCAGTTATAGCTAACATCTTGCTGATTGCTTCTGCTTTCTCTTTCATTCTTGTGTAAGTTTTATCATATTTAACTCTCATTCTTTAAATTAATGCTTTGGCCACATTTTTCAACTTGAACATTAGCATCACCACTTAATGACTTTTTTTTAAAATCATGTATCACAATCCATACATCAATCCGTTGTGTCAAACGCATTTGTACATTTGTTGCCATCATCATTTTACACTTAATGACTTTTGAATCATACTGTTAGGGGTTATTAAGAAAATTAAATATCTATAGTAATAATAAGTGATAAAATACCAGGAATCACTGGGAAACATTTGATGCTAATAAGCACTATTAAGTAGCCAATATTTTTGTTTACCAGCTGAAGCGGTGCCACGGATTGGCAGCAGTATGAACACATTTTTCAATTCACCAAGTCCATCAGCTTTGAAATCATGTGATTTTTTTTAAATTACTATCTTTTTTCTTTTTAAAAAAATCATTTTATTTATTGAGCGCTCTTACAGGTATCACAACAATCCATAGTTCAGTCACATCCAGAAGTTGTACGGTTGCTACCACAATCAGTTTCTTTTTCCTTTTTAATCACTTTATTGGGGCTCTTACAGCTCTTATAACATTCCACACATCAATTGTATCGAGCATATTTGTACAGATGTTGCCCTCCTCATTTCAAAAATATTTTCTACTTGAGCCCTTGGTATAAGCTCCTCCTTTTTTCCTTCCCTCCCCAACCCTCACACCTTCGTGAATCCTTGATCAATTGTATATTGTTATTATTTCATATTTCACCCAATGTGTTAGTCTGGGTAGACTAGAGAAACAAATTCATAGACACTCATGTGTATAAGAATGAGCTTTCACCTTCCGGACACAGCCGCTAAAGACAAAGCGGGTGAATAAGCAAATGTGGCGAAGAAAGCTGATGGTGCCCGGCTGTCAAAAGATATAGCATCTAGGGTCTTAAAGGCTTGAAGGTAAACAAGCGGCCATCTAGCTTAGAAGCAACAAAGCCCACATGGAAGAAGCACACCAACCTGTGTGATCACAAGGTATTGAAGGGATCGGGTATCAGGCATCATCAGAACAAAAAATCTTATAGTGAATGAGGGTGGGAGTGCGGAGTGGAGACCCAAAACCCATTTGTAGGTCACTGGACATCTCCTTACAGAAGGGTCTTGGGGAGGAGACAAGCCAGTCAGGGTGTGATGTAGCAACGATGAGACAGACATACAGCTTTCCTCTAGTTCCTGAATGCTTCCTCCTCCCCCAATATCATGATCTCAGTTCTACCTTACAATTCTGGCTAGACCAGAGGATGTACATTGGGACAGATAGGAACTGGAAACACAGGGACTCTAGGCCAGATGAGCCCTTCAGGCCCAGTGGTGTGAGTGGCAATACTGGGAGGGTTGAGGGTGAGTTGCAAAGAGGGAACCAATTACAAGGATCTACATGTGACCTCCTCCTTGGGGGACAGACAACAAAAAAGTTGGTGAAGGGAGACATCGGACAGGGTAAGCAAGATATGACAAAATAATAATTTATAAATTATCAAGGGTTCATGGGGGGGGGCGGGGAGGGAGGGGTGAAAGTGAGGAGCTGATGCCAGGAGCTTAGGTGGAGAGCAAATGTTTTGTGAATGATGAGGGCAATGAATGTACAAATGTGCTTTACACAATTGAATGTATGGATTGTGATAAGACTTGTATGAGCTCCTAATAAAACGATTAAAAAAAGAAATTGAAACTAGCAAAATAAAAATAGGAGCTTTATATACAAGAGCAGTTGAATTTTGAGAAAACATTCTAGCCCAGCCCAGATCAAGTCCATAAGTGTGATATTAGCCCATATGTCCGATACCAGTCTATAAAGTCCTCTTTAAACTCAGGCAACACATGCAATGACACCGAATGCAGGAAGATCACAGGCCAGTGAATGGAAAGTCTTGTGGGTCCAGTGGCATTGTAAGCATCTCAGCTCTGGCAGGGTTCTCCACGTGGCTTCTCCATTTCCCAAGGTACGGGGTCTATTAGTGTAGGGCCATGTGTCTTGTTAGTAGAGCGTCTCGGAGTGAGCAGAGAGAGAAAATGTCTCGTGCCTCCAAGGAGGAAAATTCAGGAGTTCCCAGAATTCTCAGGAAAAGGCCATGCCCACACAGAGGCCTCATTGGCTATGATCCAATTGACAGACTAGACTCCACTCCTTCACTCTTAATCCTCTCAAGTCCCAAATTGACACCAGACTGTGTAACTACCACACCCACATTTCTATTATTTGTCCCTTTCAGCAGGTGTGTGTGTGTTTGTGTGTGTGTCTCTATATCCAACCTTGTGATGGGTTCCCCCGTTCTCCCCCTCTCCCCTCCCTGACCACAATCAATTTCAGTACATTTTCTTCTTGTACTCCTTGGTATCAGCTCCCCCTTTTCCCCTCCCTCCTCTACCTCTTCCCCCACTGGAGCTCATTTTTTTTCCCCCCATAATAGTTTTGGATGGTTTTTGCCACATTTTACATGATCTAATACATCTATTCAATACAATTCTGTTGTTCGATCCCATTGAGTGGGATTATACAGTCATCAGTGCTATCAGCTCTCTCTATTCCCCTCAAATTATGTGATTCTTGGCAGCATTTTCAAGTCTTTGAATTCATATTACTTTACATGTGAATAAAAGGAGACTAAGATTTTTTATCGTGCATGATGTCAGATTTACCTAAGTCAAATTCTTAATGAAATGCAGACATTGAATTTGTGCACATCTGTTTGGGGAAGCTTGTGATTACTGTCACTGCCTTCAAACCCCACTATTCTTCGTTACATGAAGAAAACAGCATGGTATTGAAGTGAAACATAATTTGTCATCAAAAGCCCAGCCTGAACCTCCACTCTGCTATGTAATAGTTATGTGACTTTAGGTAATTTGCATAATTTCTCTGAATGTAAGAATCCTCAACTGTTAGGATTTTTGCCTTACCCACCTATTGGGGTCTTAGAAACCAAATAAAATTTACATATGAAGTAGTTGAAGTAAACAGTAAGAACACAACTTGTAAATTAGTAAGCACTGTAGCGATTTTAAACATGTTATACTGTGACAGTTCAGAATTCTTTTTTTTTTTTAAATCATTTTATTAGGGGCTCATACAACTCTTATCACAATCCATACACACATCAATTGTGTAAAGCGCATTTGTACATTCATTGCCCCAGAATTCTTTTTAAGACTTACTTCAAATCAAATTCCATGCGTATTAGAGATCAGAGTTCTTTGGTTTGGCCAAGAGCTACTCAGGACTCTAATCGTTAGCACAGAAACTAGACAAGCTAAGCTCAAGCACAGAGAGAGATAGTAAGGGTGCAGCAGTACTGCAGGCATCCAAGAAAAGGGATTGCTGAGCTTGACAGGAACTAGATTTGCAAAAGAGTCAAGATCAGAGGGTGATCTTTTTGACCTCCTTCTCTAGTCCCTCAGAAGCCTTAAAACTTTTTCTTCTGGAGGGAGGGGGGAAAATGAGGAGCTGATACCAAGGGCTCAAGTAGAAAGAAAATGTTCCAAGAATGATGATGGCAACAAATGTACAAATGTGCTGACACAGTGGATGGATGTATGGATTGTGATAAGAGTTGTACGAGCCCCCAATAAAATGACCAAAAAAAATAAAACACTTCTTCTATCTCTGCTGGCTTTTCTTCGCAAAATGGGCTGTCTTCACATCTTCGATTTGTACATGCTTTTTCAGGTTCACCACCTTCAAGCAATTCAAGATTCCCATTTATTCTCTGGTCAAATTCCACAGAAGGCATTTGTAGACTCAAATTGACTTTTTACTAGGTCACAAAGTCAAGAGGTCACTGGCAGTGAGTGATGTCGTTGCCTGCTGCCTGAAGGATTTGCAGCCTGGGGAGCCTTATGGAGCAGGTCCACTCTGTGCTACGGGCAGAACTGCTTCAGTGGCAGGTTGAGAGCATGCAGTCACCACAGAGTCATTCAAAATCAAATGTGTGGGGAAAAAAAAATCAAATGCGTGATGGATCCAAAGTGCTTCTGGCAGCACTTGCCCATGTTGTATCTAAGTCATCACTGCAGCCTTGGTTCTGAATGCAGGCCTGTGCTCGTAGCCAAAAGAGTATCACCAGAGTTAGATATTATGCTTCACTGCACTACTCAAGTCATTAACTTTATTCAAAGCTGTGTTTAGTTTGAGTACTCATTTGCTACACCTGAGATCGCATAAAATTGCATGAGCGGAAAAAAAGGTCACAAGTGAAAAACATTTAAGAAACTCTGGACTGTCTTATAGGCTAAATTCCCAGCATCTTACCCTGACATTAGAGACTCTTCACCGCTGCCTCATCCCTTGGCACACACTACCCTGACACCCCACCCACATAAGTCTCACTCTGGTGGTATTTGGAAAGGTGAGAGCAGGTCTCATAGAGGTAGGAAGGTGATGTGGCATTACATCATTCTTTGTGTAGACATTTATCAGTCCTTAGCATTTCCCTCGTGCCCACTGGAAAGACTGTGCAAGATTTTATTTAAGTATTTAATCAACATATGCCCACCTTTATTCAGAAACTTTTATCTATAACCCTTGATGGATACCACTATAGTACAAGACAGTGGTTAAATAGCTTGTCATTTAGCAGTTATCCTGCGATTTACTACTTGTTTTTAAGTTTAACAATTAGGAGGAAAAGTCGCATGTAGAGTCTGTATACCCAGTAGTAGCTTTTGGCCATGGTGAACCATCTTTTGTACCGTTATCAACTAACGCAGGCTGCCTCTCATTCCCCTCCCCATATAGCTTCTGTAACACCTCCACTCTGCCCATACCATTGAAACACGTGTTCTACTGTAGTAGATTATTACCCAGTGTGAAGAGGACCTGACCGGACCCCAGAGTGTAGATAGCTTTATTACAAAAGATAAAAATGATTTTTAACAAGATGTTTTGACATATATTCTATGGTAAGAAATAAACAAGCCTTCAAAGTATATCTACCTTAATTTTTATTTTATGTAAACACATCATGTAAATGAACCAAACCTATTAAGTCATAATTTTGTCCAGATTATAAATCCTAGCTTTCCTGAAAATGGAACCTATATTAAAGTCAATAAAAATAAATTTGCATCCATTTTCACATCAGAAATGAAATTCTGTATAGCATACTCATGTCCTTAATAATAAGAGATCAAAAACATTAAGCAATTAAAATACATTCATAAAATGTTTGCTTAACAAAAAGTCACTGATGCAAGGTAGTGGGATTGTGGCAGAATCTCTTTACCAGAAACCTGAGAGAGTTGAACATCATCTGCTTAATTCTTTTTTTTTTAATCATCTCATTGGGGCCTCGTACAACTCTTATCACAATCCATACATCCATTCATGGTGTCAAGCACATTTGTGCATTTGTTGTCATCATCGTTCTCAAAATATTTACTTTCTACTTGAGCCCTTGGTATCAGCTCCTCATTTTTCCCCTCCCTCCCTACCCACCTCCCTCACGAACCCCTGATAATTTATAAATTATTATTTTGTCATCTGCTTAATTCTGATAAGACTTTTATTCCAGGTTTCTCTTCCAGTCTGTAATATCTGTAGTATCTCCTCAGTCATGATGATCTTTCTCCATTCTGAAATCCTCACGATATGAAAACGCTTGGTGTTTGAGCCATGGGGCAGTCTGTGCAGACTGCGCTCTGTCACTACGGGGCTCACTGACCAGAGGGCAGACATTCTTTACTGTTTATAGGACCTTTCTTTCTAAACTGGGTGCTCATCTTTAACCAAACCCACCGTCGTCTAGTCAGTTTCGACACCATAGCCTTACGTGGGTTTCTGAGGCTATAAAGCTTGACAGGAGCAGACAGCCTCATCTTTCCATTCAGGTAGGTTTGAATCACAGCCCATCAGCACTGAAAGGGTCTGTGTCTCTTTAAAAAGAGTTTTAAAATCCGTACTGTTTTATGAATGTTTGTGGTGTTGGATCTCTCAAGGTCAGCGGTTCAAAACCACCAACCACTCTGAGGAGAAAAATGAGGCTTTCTACTCCTGTAAAGAGTTACAAAAGGTTGCTTCCTTTTTAAAGGTTTCTTCTTAATTTTTCCTTTTTTGTCTATGAAGTTGCTGTTTATTTATTTTTTTGGCCTGTTTGAAGTATGTGTGAAACAATGTTGACCAACAATAAACTGGAATTTTATTTTGCTGAGTTCTAGCAAAAAAAAAAAAAGAAGACAGTTAGTCTTGGAAACCCATAGGGGAAGTTCTGCTTTGTCTTTCAGGGTTCTTTGAGTCAGAATTGACTTGATTAGAGTGAGGTTGTTTGTTTGCTTAGTTTATTTTATTTATTTGTTTGTTTTTAATGAATACAGATTGTTTTGCAAAATATAATATTTCCTACAGTGACTCAGCTGGCCAAAATGCCTCATGTTTGTGTAAAGGGAAAATGCTTTCAATACTGGTTTTAGGATACACATCCTAAAATATATCCTGTGATGACTGAGTCTGAAAAAACACTTTGCAGCCTTATCTTTTCCTTCTGAAAATGGTAAGCTTGCCTGTTTTATTTCTGTTTAAACATGTAGTAATGGTAATTTTGCTTTTTCTAGATTGTCTTACAAGGACATGCAACAAGAGTAACTGCTAAAGCTCAGCAGAGTGGAGAAAAAGCATTTCGATGTGAATATGATGGATGTGGAAAATTATATACAACAGCTCATCACCTGAAGGTACATATGTGTGTAAAAGAAGTGCTGTACCCAATTAGGAAAATACCTAGGGCATTAAAAGTTGACATGATATAGTTGTGGCTTTCAAAATCCACTTTAAGTTTTTACCATTAAAAATCATACGTGGTCAGTTTTGCCATGCTTATTAGATACAGACACACGCACGCACATGCACTCACAGTCACACAGAAGCCTGTACAGACGTGTGCTGTTGTGCTTCAAGTCAGCTCCTCCCCCTACTAACTGTGCCAGAGTGTAACTGCCCATCCACTCAGTGCCACCAAGGTGATTCTGACACAAAGTGACCCTACGAACAGGGTAGAAGAACCTCTGTGCGTTTTCCGAGACTAACTCTGTATGGGACTAGAAAGCCTCATCTTTTTCCTGATGAGCAGCTGGTGTTTCGAACTGTTAACTTTTCAGATCGCAGCCCAATGCATAACCACTATGCCACCAGGGTGGGCTCCTCAATATGTGGGAAAGGTCAGTAAACGTTTTCTTTATATTGTTATTCATCTCACAGCAACCCTTTAAGGTAAACACGATTATGTCCCCCCTTCATAGAGAGGATTTTGAGACTTAAGAGTAGGTAGGCTCTTGTGGCCACAGAGCAAGGCAGTAGTTAATTCATGCCTGGAGCCTAGGCCCCTCTTAGGGCAGCCTCCACACACTTATCCCCATCTTGTGTGTGCTCTTTCTTCTCATTTTTTCTTTATGTATTAAGAAGTTATATTCTCTATAACGTACATAATTTCTGTAAGATTGTGATGTGGGTGAAAATTTACAAACAATTGGCCTTCCATTCAGTATGTCATACATATTTTGTCTTATGAGATATATTCAATATGTAGACCTGTATCGAGAATTAGCGGGCTGTGCTTTTGTGAAAAGTTGTTTTAGGAGACATACCAACAACAAAAGGACTTAGTGAGGAGGGGAAAAGTCTGTGTTGACCCTATGTGAGGGATCCCTAAAGCAACTGTGACTGTCTGCTTCCTTAACAGGTCCACGAGAGGTCTCACACAGGGGACCGGCCTTATCAGTGTGAGCATTCCGGCTGCGGAAAAGCGTTTGCAACAGGTAGAAACAGGAATCCTCCTTGTTTCTTGGTGGTGCTTAGGGATGGAGTCTGAGTCTGAGCGTTCTCTGACTCAGCAGAAGCACATGACTGGTGTTTCCGTCTCTCTTACCTGTGTGTTGTCCTGCTTGCTCTGGCCCTCGCTTTTCTGGCTTTTCTCCTCGGCCTTATTTTGGTGCTTTTCGCTCCGCTGTGTGTTTTCTTAGGGTCATTGTACAAACCACGGAGAACTGCCTGCCCAGTGACACATCCAGAACTAGGCCTGATAGCTGACCTCCCGACACGCACTCTTCTTTTTATTGTGGGCTCTGATTCTACCATGAGCATTTCAATTCTTTTATGAGCTGTGAGCAATGTCTATAGTACTTTTCTGTTGTTCACCTAATACTATATCATGCTTACTATATTTTTCAGTGTATTTTTGTAAAGGAAATACCTTAATCTGAATGTTTAGGGGGATAAAGTAAATGGGATCATTTTTTTCCTTTAATTTTCTTTAAGGTTATGGATTAAAAAGTCATTTCAGAACTCACACAGGAGAAAAGCCATATCGATGTTCAGAAGACAATTGTACTAAGTCTTTCAAAACTTCAGGAGATCTTCAGAAACATATCAGAACTCATACAGGTACTGATGCAAACAGAGGATGATATATAGGCGAGGAATACTTCATTTTGCGGGAGAAGACTTGGAGAGGGAGTCTCTAGAAAAATTTCAGAGAATTAGTGTCTAGGGTATGTCTCTTAAGCTCCTGGAAATCCATGCACTTTGCTGTGTGTGTATGTGCACATCTTTCCAGGATGAAGGCTGATTTTGAAAATGGTCCATGTCTCAAAAAAAGGTAGGAACAATGGCTCTAGACTGGTGCTTCCCACAGTGGTCAATAGCAGTCTGGAGGGCACTGGAATGATACAGAGGGACTGCAAAAGCAGATATCTATGCTTTATCCTGGATTATGGGCTGTAATGCAAAAGTCTTTAATTGCCAGGGGGACGCTGAGTAATTTTTTTTTTTTAAGGGGGTGGTAAGCCTAATAAGTTTAAGAACCTGTGCTCAGACCTTCAACTGTATATAAGTTTCAGGAGTTATTTGCCTAGCTTTATACTTGTAATTAGGAGCCTTGGTGTATAATGGTTATGCATTGAGTTGCTGTCCACACGGTCTGCAGTTCAAAAGCACCAGCAACTCCAAGGGAGAGAGATGGGGTTTTCTACTCTATAAAGAGTTAGAGTACTGTATTTTGTTATTGTTGGTGGCGTTACTGACTTTCTGTTGTGTATCTCTCCATGTATTTTGGTTTATGAAACCCTTGTTGGTGAATCTACAGAGACAGTAACTGGAATCAGGGTCCCTGTGGGGCAGCCGGGCAGGGTGGCAGTAATGGGGAGCCAATAGCAAGAAGTCCAATTAGGAGAAAAATATGTTGAAATTGTTTTGTGACAGTAATTGTAAAACACTGCTTGATGTGACTGAATGATTGAATGGTATGATGTCTAGATTATGTCCTAATAAAATTATTTGGGACAGGGTAGAATTACAGTCTTGGAACCTCACAGGGGCAGTTCTACCCTGCACTACAGAGTTGCTGTGAGTCAGCATTGATTCGATGGCAGTAAGAGTTGAGAGAGATACTTGTAATTAGGAGCTAAACTAAGACCACAGCCTAAGACACCCTGTTCCTTCCCCATTTAGTGTTTTTATCCTGCATCAGGCTGCTGCTGAGAAAGTATCTGAGCCCCCAATAGCCCACAGAAAGAAAGACTTGTTACTTCTCTGTGGTCTCCTCCCCTCCAAAATTTCCTTCTCTTGTCCCCCTCCCCCTATATTTTATTTCTTGTGGAATTGGTATTAGAAAGGTAATTATTTGCTATGGATTGGAGCTAGAAATGTTTCAGAAACAGTTGATAAGATATGTTATTACGGTATATACTCAAGTATAAGCCAACCCGAATATCAGCTGAGGCACCCAATTTCACCACAAAAACCACATTAAAAATGTGCTGAAAAACTCAGCTTATACACAAGTATATACGGTATTTGTTGTTGACTAAAGAATATAGCATAAGATAGTTTTGTTTGGGCTTTTGATACAAATATTTTAAAACATAGTATGTTAACTTTGTTCCTAAATGCTTTACTGATAAGTGCTCTGAAGTAGTTTAGCAAATTTCCATGGAGGAGTTTTCAAGCCTTTAAGGTTTAACTTTTAGTTCAAATATCCCAAATTTGGCTTTACTCTGCAATATTTAGGAACAAAAGTGTAGCTTCTCCTTTCATTTCATCTATACATTTACTCTTACCTGTCTTATCAACTCCAGATGTTTCAAAATTCTTGTGATTTTTTTATTTGATTTGTTCTAAAAATCTATTAAAAAAAAACCAATCATCTTAGTGCCATTAATATTTACCAAAAAAGTGAACTCTGATTCCTTTGGTGGCATTCACTCAGCAAACCGCATGTTCATATATACCAGCTTTCAGATCATGAGTATTTTATTTCAGGGG
>NW_022103958.1:42729555-42735926 GCF_000313985.2 Echinops telfairi | reverse complement strand
CAGCAAAGCGCTACAGTCATAGTAGTACTATTTATAATTCAGTAAAGATTGTTGGAGCCAATGACTCCTCGTTGGAGTGTGCCAGGCTGGGAAGCCTTTCGAGTTTATCTAGATCCAGAGAGGGGTGAGACTTCTCTTGGGCTGACCTAAGAACCTAAGACCTCACAAGGAAACATGAAAGATTCCATCCCTTTTTGTGATTTTAGGCTTGATGGCAGAAATCTTTTGGAACGGTTTCTACTAACAAAGGAAAAAGAATAAACCTCAAACTGTATTTACAGATAAATATTTTGGCCTATATATCTATTAAGGGTTGGTTTTGGTTTTGGTTTTGGGGGTGGGGTGGGGAAGAAGGAGGTCATTGTTTTTTCTGTCCCAGAAATGCTGTGTGTGGGGGCTCCTTTTAGAAAGTGCCCATGAGAGTCCAAAGCATGGGCTCTGTCCTGACTGACAAGCTAACAGCCTTTGGGGTTCTGAGGTTATATGAGCAAATATAAAAGAAAGAATCCTAAAGGCATAGTAGATTTTTTTCCCCCATGAGCTTAAGTTATAAGAATGGTAATATATTTAGCAAGTATTTTGAAGTACATTACAGCCCAGGCACTAGATTAAAAAGAAGAGGAAAAATTATTTTTCTTTATGGTATTATAGAATAAAGAGTCTAGGATTGTTCTTAAAAGTCCCTGGATGACAGAAATGATGTACACTCCTAGGCTAACGGAAAGATTGGCAATTCTAACCCGCCGTGTGGTGCCACAGAAGAAAGATGTAGTGATCTGGTTCTAAAGAGGTTATAGTCAAGAAAACCCGATGGAGCATTCTAATCTGTAACACATGGGTTCGACTTTAGTTAGGATTGTTCTAACTTTCTTCTTGTTTTTGACTAATCTTGATTTATGTTTATTTCCTGTATTTCTTTTTCGTTGTTACGAATATACAACAAAACCAATTAAACAGGTCCTACGTGTACCGTTTAGTGACACTGATTATGTTCTTCACGTTTGTACAAACATTCTCACCTCCCTTTTCGGAGTTGTTCCCCTCCGTGAACATAAATCAACGGTCCCCTAGAGTCCTGTCTAACCTTTAGAGCTGTTATAGATTTACCACCTATTGATAGGTCCCCCAAAAGAGCATCATTCTCAAAATACATACATTACTAGTTAAACTAAACTATTGCTGGTTTTCAGAAGACTTCAGGGGATATTTTTGGTTCAAGGTTCAAAGTTGATTTCAGGGCAATACTTTTAGAGGAGTTCACCCCAACCTTTATGGCCACACGACGGCCTATAGTCGAGTCTATCAGGATTTGAAATTCTGTTTTGTATTTGACCAAAATTCTTCTATGGAATTTTTAATCAAAATGTTCAGTAGTGATAGATGGGCACCATCAAGTTCGAGTTCATCTGGTCTCATGGCAAAAGAAACAAGTGCCCATGGACACAGTTCGTCATACATTCCATAGCCGCCTTCCACTCCTGACTCTCCTTCTTCCTCTCTTGTTCCAGGTGAACAGAGACCAATTGTGCCTTGGATGGCCGCTTGTAAGCTTTTTCCCTATATTTCTTTCTCTGCTTTTCTCACCTTTTTTTCTTTTCTTTTTAATGCCTGTTTGGATGATACCATCTTTAAGATTTGTATTCTTAAAAATGAGTTTTGAAAAAAAAATGAGTTTTGAATGATATGTAGGTACCCCAGGTGCACATTTCTAAAATGAGCTCAAATTGAACAAAAATTTTCTGGGACAGAAAACAGAATCCCCCTCTCTCAGTAGGTGAATAGTTACATAAATAGTTAGCCATAAATGTAGTTGGAAGTTTGTTATGTTACTTTTTTTTTTTGCCAATTGAAATTATTATTTCCTTGTTGATAGAAACCATTATAAAAGATTCCCGTCCTCAAGTGTAAACTTATTTTAAAGGGAAGAGGAATCTTTGATCTTTTCCTTGTGGGAACAGATCAACCTAAGAGAAGTCTCCTCTTCTTTCTGCCTTAGAAGATGTGCAGATAGAATGTCCCTAGAAGTGGGGAGGGCAAGATTTCATCTCGCATGCTCTGGACATGTTACCTGTAGGGCCAGCCCCTCAACTACATGGATTGACACAGTGACTGAAACAATGGGCTCAAACATAGCAATTGTGAAAATGACCCAGCAACAGCCAGAGTCTCATTCTGTTGTACACAAGGTCACTGTGAGTCAGAACGGACTCAGTGGGACCTAACAGCAGCATGTGAATTTTCAATTTGGAGTGGAAGATGTTATTTATGGGAGGGTGGGGGAGAGGGTATCTTCAAAGGGAAACTAGAATCTTGAGCATATTCCTAAGCTGAATTGACGGGTAAAACACCCAATATAGCTTATTGTGCCATCTTACTAATTCTGCCCTTTGTGTTTTCAGGAGAAAGGCCCTTTAAATGTCCCTTTGAAGGCTGCGGTCGATCATTTACAACATCAAATATCAGAAAAGTGCATATCAGGACACATACAGGAGAAAGACCTTACTATTGCACAGAGCCAGGATGTGGGAGAGCATTTGCCAGTGCAACCAATTATAAAAACCACGTGCGGATACACACAGGTAACAGTCGCAGATTGTTGGCTCCTCTCTTTCCAGGTTCAGTTTGACTCCTGCCTCTTTCTCTAACCATTTCCAGCTAATCTCTTCCCCTTTCCTACCACTTGGCCAGAGTAGAGAAAAATCAAACAAGTTAAACCAAATTCACCTTAATGTTTAGCATCATTTTCTCAACAAACAGCTATTGAGCATCTAGGGCCAGGAACCAGAGCTCCAGAGAGGGACAAGACATCGTCAGGGACAGTATAGCTGGGAAAGAGATGGCAGACCTAAGATGTGGCAGAGAGCCTCTGGTTATCCCAGTGAGCCGTCATGGGAGCAGATGGGGGAGCAGCTATCTCTGTGGAATAGGGAAAGCATTCAGGGAAGACTCTACAGGGGACTTCAGCTTTCAGACTAAGTCCTGAGGTTTGGTAGGTAGTGCCAGCAAGGGATGTCCTCCCAGAGGTTCTATTACATTCATAGGCTCAAAGATCTGAAATAGCTGGCTGCTTTGGAGCAGTCTAGGGCTGGAACAAAGAGTCAATGTAGAAGAATGGTACTAAGTGCAGTTGGATGAGTAGGCAGAGGCCCTGTTGGTTGTGTAAGGGTATTTCATGACCTTGACTCGGTGGAGCCTCTTGTTCAGGGGCAGCAGTGGTCTGGATGTAGAAAGGGGGATGATGGAAGGGTTGGATAGAAGGCATCCATTTTATAAGAAAACTCTAAATATCTTTTTGTTTTATTATTATGTTTAAATCATTTTATTGGGGGCTCTTAACAATCCATCCATCCATCCATCCATTGTGTCAAGCACATTTGTACATTTGTTGCCGTCATCATTCTCAAAACATTTGCTTTCTACTTGAGCTCTTGGCATCACCAACTCATTTTTACCCCTCCCTCCCCGCCCCCCTAATATTACTTTTTATTACTGGCATTAAAAGTGATGATAATTCACAAGTGAATGACCTTTCCCCAGAATGGAAGGTGAGTTGCTGAAGTCAGTGTTTCTCAGGTTGCCTTCCACCACAGACCTCAGGGATCTTCGGAAATATTTTCAGAGACCTGCAACAACTTTTGTCCATGGAAGGGTACTCTAACAAGTTTTAGGTCTGCTGGGGGCAGAGGAAAAGGATTAGGAGGTTTAAAGAAATTTTTTTAGAAAATTGCTCAGTTTGAACAATTAAATACAGAGGAGATGGTCTGAAATGTACCTTCCCTCTCCCCGCTAAATTACAATTTAAAAAATCATTAAGAACGAAAGAAAATCACTCAGGTAACAGAATGGTTAAAGGGAGACCAGTCGAGTCCGTTGGAGTGTCTGGAGGAGTGAGATGGAGAAGGCGGCTGCAAAGGAAAGGCAGTGAAGAGGTATAGACAAGGACTTGGTGACAAGTTAGTCGTGGGAGTAAAGAGTGAGTGATAGGTTAGATGTGACAGTAAATCCATTCCTGCCAAGTCAATTCATAGTGATCCTGTAGAAAAGAATAGAACTGCCCCATAGGGCTGTCAGGGTATAATTTTTATGGACTGACTGGCGAATTGGAACTCCTGATCTTTTGCTTAGCAACAGAGTGTTTAACCAGTGCACCATCAGGTCGCTTTAGAGAGAATACCTCCCAAAATAACAACAACCTTTTGTCGTGAGTGACTCCAACTCAGAGCAACACAACAGGGTAGGATATAACTGCCCCACAGGGTTTCCAAGGCTGTGAATCTTTTTGGAAGCAGACTGCCACATCTTTCTCCCATAGAGCAGCTGGTGGGTTTGAACTGCTGACCTTTCGAGTAGCAGCCAATTGCTTCACCACCATAGCACCAGGATTCCCTCAAAGATGTTCTAAATGCTGGTCTGACCCAATATGTCGGTCTGGGATAGAAGAAAAATATTCGTTGAGTGATCATCGAGTAGATGACACAGTAACTGTCAGGTGGTGAGCAAAGTTTCAACCTGTAAAATGCAGCCCCTTTCTGCAGTGTGAATCAAATGATCCTCTGTAGGTAGGTCAGCAGGCAGCTAAAAGCGCAAACCAAATCCATTCTTGTTTTGATTGCTTTGGTGCCACCTGGTGGTAGCTACCTCCTTTTTATTCTCCCCACCCCATTCCACCCTTCGATGTGGTTAAAAATATTCGTTGAAACTACATTTTCATTCATTTGTTCCAGTTTATATTCAAGCTTAGTTCCCCCTCCTCCCTCAACACGCATGTTACCAATGTCTAGATAGTTCATGATATTAAGTCATTATTGTTCATTTGTTCTACATTCTGCTTTTTAAACACCCATCTTTCAGATCTATAATTTGCAGTGTTTACAGATGAAATAATAGATTGCTATCTGAGGCGGTACCAGAACAATCCAGGTTAAGGGCAAGGAGGAACTGTAGTGAATAAATGAAACAAGATTACTTATGAATTGTTCACTCTTGAAGTTGGTTGATGGGAACAGGAGGGTTTATTACATTATGTATACATACTTCTTTATGTGCTTGAAATTTTCAATGATTAAAGTTCTGAAAAATCTACCTGCTGCTCATATTCTCCGGTTATTTCATGGGGGAAGAAAAACCAAATTTTTACTTCCTTCTCTATTGCTTCATTGTTTTTAGTGGATATTCAGTAGCTTTTAATTGGATGAAAGAAATCAAGTGAAGTTAATATGAAACGTGTGCCCTTTTAGGTATATCATCTTGCCCAATTTTGTCTTATAGGCTTTTAGAAGACCTTTTATTATTATGCTTCTAAAAACATTAGAGTAGGTCTATTAGGTGTAGTAATAATTGCATGAATTATTGCCACTGTTAGCATAATAACATTAATGATAATGCAATTACATAGTCACAGAAACAAGGAATTACAGTTTATCAAAATTTAAACAAGGCAGTATCTCTGTCCTTGTCTCATTTCCTAAAATCCAGGGGAAATTGCTAACGCGGATTCACAGGGACACTACCTTTTGAGCCCGGTCAAAAGCAGAGTTCAGAAGTCTTTTCCTGTGCCCCTCGTTCCTGTAGGAAAAGGATTTGGCAACTGTTTACTGTTACCATCAGAAGGGGGCAGGGGTGGGGTGTAAGGTGGAATGATAATGGCCTTCCTGTATAAAAGTTTATTTTTTAAAAGTTTTTTTCTTGGGTCCCATTCTTTCCCTAGGGGAAAAGCCATATGTCTGCACAGTTCCTGGGTGTGACAAAAGGTTTACAGAATACTCCAGTTTGTACAAACACCATGTTGTTCACACTCACTCCAAGCCGTACAACTGTAACCATTGTGGGAAGACATATAAGCAGATCTCCACACTGGCTATGCACAAACGGACTGCCCACAATGACACCGAGCCCATCGAAGAGGAGCAGGAAGCCTTCTTTGAACCACCCCCAGGTAGGGGTTTGTCCAGTGGCTGCTGTATCTGTGTTTGAGGATCAATAGGTCTGAGCATTTTATCAAATCAGAGTTTACTCTTTTAGAGTGTTGTGCACTGATAGCTTAACCACTATCTTTAAATAATTTTGTTGTCCAAACCCCTCTTTTTTTTTTCACTGTGGTACTAAAACATTTGCTATTTACCTTTGTTCTTAACGGAAGGCCTGTCAGTATGTTTTGCAGTTTTGAGTTGCTCCCCTCCTGAGAATCTTAGCATGTCCTCTTCATCCTGTTACCCTTTGCCACTGATTCTCCATTCGCCTTATCTCCCCTCCTGTTACTTTCTTTCTCTCTCATTCATTTACAGTGAACCCTCGCCACTTCGCGCTTCGACTTCCGCGGCTTCACTCTATCGCGGTTTTTGCATAACAGCACATGCTCTGTCATTACTGCC
>NW_022103958.1:42710212-42727421 GCF_000313985.2 Echinops telfairi | reverse complement strand
AATAAGGAATCCTACTTCGCGGAATTTCATTTATCACGGTAGGGTCTAGAACCGATTAACCGCGATAAATGAGGGTTCACTGTACTCAAAAATATATATTTAGCACCTTTGTACCAAGCCATGAGTAAAGCAGCCTAACAATCAATCCGGGCTAGAATTGACATCTTGTAAATGCTGTGAAGGAAAAGTACATGGTACACTTGGATGTATAAGAAGGGAAACAGACTGAGAGGTCAGGGAAGGCTTTGCTGAGGGTGTGATTTTTGGACAGAGATCTAGAGGGTGTGCAGAGGTTAAGCAGGTGAAGACACAGGTAAGTGTGGGGACTGGGCAGTAAGGAACAAAGGCAGAAAGAACATTCCAAACGGAATGGCACCTGCAGAAGCCCGGGGCTGAAAGGGGCAGAGTCATTTGGAGAGACTTGAAGGAAGCCTAGCCAATGCCGCAGGCCTGTGACCAGGAAACGTGGTGTGCAGTGAGGCTGGAGAGCGAGGCGGGCCGGCCAGCTGCTCAGGGCCTTGCCAGTGGCTTGAATGTCTTGCTCTTATTCACGAGAGCTCACTCTCAAATAACTCTGTGTTGATTCAGGTGCCATCTGTGGTGTTTCAGCAGTCAAAAGCATTCATTTCACTAGAAATAAATTTAGAAAAATATTTAGAGAATTACATTCTGTGATTTTAGTTAAATGACTCAGCATCTTGAACAGAAGGTCAAATCATTGAAAGAAGCAAGAAGGATTTTCTTGAAAAAAACAGAAAAGCTCACAGGTTGTCTTACCATTTCAGTGAGTACCTCCTAAATGAAGCACGTTGTAAACGTTAAGCGTCTTGTCCTGTCGTTGGAGCAATTTTAGTGGCATGTAGCATATCACGCAACTCAGTAGTTCCGTCTTAGGAAGCGTTGTGCGGTCGTCACCACTATTAACTGTAGACTTTTCCTGTTTGTAACAATTAATACTGAGGTTGTGAAAATCATTTAGGTGAAAAATTAGTTGGAGAAGAAAGGAGTGAGCATCATGTGCTGCCTGATCCAGTGACTCCCTGTCCTATTAATTTGTCCTTCAAGGGTTTGTAATAGTGAGAGTATGGCAATCCCTGCAGCCTCGAGCGTTCTGTAGTGTCTAGCCCAAACCACTGGAAACGTGTACTACTGCTAGAGAGTACAAGAGAGTACAACAATAAAGGTAGCCTTTACTGTCACCAAACTTAAGTTATAAGACAGTTCCATTTTTAAGCTTCTTCTATAAATGCTGATTTTTTTTTTAAAACGTTGTCAAGAATTTTTTGTATTTTAGAAAATATGCGGGGAGCGGGGAGGGAGGGGAAAAATGAGGACCTAATGTCGGGGGTTTAAGTGGAGAGAAAATGCTTTGAGAATGATGTACAAATGCGCTTTACACAATTGATGTGTGTATGGATTGCGATAGCAGTTGTATGAGCCCCTAATAAAATGTTTTAAAAAAGAAAAGAAAAGAAAATATGCATTAACACCAAGGCCAAAAAAAAAAAAAGCAAAACATAAGATTGTTTTTTCAGTAGGAAAGTAGGGATGGATTTGCATTCTTTTTCTCTCACACCTGCCCCTGGCTCCTGTAGTCTTTAGATTAGTGGTCCGTGAGTACCTATGGGACAGGACCCAAAGACAGGAGCAGTGACTGTGGACTTTACACCGTGAGCATGGCAGCTTTATGAGTGCCTGTATCAGCTGCCGCCTTTGAGAAGGACTCTTAGCTTAGCATATTAAGTCCTTCTCTTGCAAGAAACAAAAGCCCACGGTATTTGTCCTCTTCTGGCTTCGCAAGAGATAGAAAGTAATGGAGGAAAGGAGGGGTCTGTAATCTTGGTTGCCAGGTAGCGCAGTAATGGACTGTGAAATTGCTATTTACTTGCTGATTCTTTTTTTTTGCCAGTTCTTTTTAAAGTAAAGAAGTGGATGGGGGTTTCTGTTCTGCTGCTTGTTAAATGATTAACCTTGCCCCAGATAATAAGTCGTTACATTGTCTTTGCACAATGGTGTCATTGTGTACTGCTGACTTGAAATTGCTTGTGTTAAAGACTAGGTATTTTAGTATCCAGAGGTTGTGTTTACAAACCATTCAGGTTTTGTGGTTAACATTTTTTGAAGATTATCACTTTTAACATCTCCTAACATAAATGCGTGACCTTAGTATATGCTGCTTATCTTTTGGGGTAAGTCATTTACTAGTTTTCCTGTGCAGTTCCTCCCCTCTCTGGGTCTGACACAGCACAATATTACACAATCACTCCAACTGAGAAAAACAAAAGAGGTCTGTCCATGTGATGGGCACTTGGTTCAGTTGGGCTGCTTGGGTTTGATTTGGCTGACTTTGCAAAAGGAGAGGTGGAGGAATCAAGAGGAAGTGCTGGAAGCCATTTTATGATTCAGAATAGAATATGTTGCCTACATTTTAATTTGTACAGTTTTCTTTTTAATATCTAATACAATGCCATCTGCTTTCTAAACAGCTTAGTTGGTTGATCAAATAAATGATTCATTTGCTTTCTAAACAGGTCAAGGCGAAGATGTTCTTAAAGGACCCCAGATCACATATGTTACAGGTGTAGAAGGAGAGGATGTTGTGTCTGCACAAGTAGCCACAGTCACCCAATCTGGCTTGAGTCAGCAAGTTACCCTCATATCGCAGGATGGGACCCAGCATGTAAGTACCCACTGAAAACAAAGCGAGTTAACGAGCATGTCTCTGAACCTGGACTTAAGCAGTTAAATGTGTCCATGGCAGCTCGGATGTGAGGGCTTGAAGAGTGATCTCTATGCTCATATTAGCTCTAGGAGGGGAGATGGAGAAATCAGCAGAACCAGGGTCAAGGGGGTGGGATTATAACGGTGTCTGTCGTTCCATGATCCTGGAAATCAGTGAGCGGTAATTCCTGTAAATTGCTGAAATGTGACTCTCACGCTTCCGGGGGTCATGAGAGTTCATTCACTTGGCTTCCCAGAGCTGGTGGACCAGGAATCTTGATTCCCCGAGAAACCTCATCGCAGCGGTTGTTCCCTCGCAGTCGAGTGTGTTGTGCACCAGATCCCACTAGAGCCTAAAGCGATTCAGACTTGAGTCATTGTTGGTTTTACCCAAGGCTGCTGCCGTGCCTGGTGGAAATAGACACGGCGCATACGGTTCCTGACCCTTCCTCAGCTGTCTCTTTCACAGAAGACCCTCGCCCTCACTGCCTATCTTAGAGCTTGAACTCTTTTTTTTAAAAAACAGTTTTACTGGTAAGTCATCCACATATCATAAATCCAGTCGTCTTAGAGCTTGAACTTACACGATTACCATCTTTTTCACAAATAATGGTCCCACATAAGTAATGTACACACACATGTAACACATGGAAATGATGAAATTGTGTTTAAAAACTAAACAAAAACCACAGCATAATGATACAGCCCAGCAGGAGGAGTAAATGATTCTTCTTGAATGAGAGTCTTGGAGCCCTTCATCGAGAATGGCCAGTTAGATTTCAAAGGACTCTCTTTATTTGTAGTCCACAGAGGCTAGTCATTTCCCATTCAATGTTACATTTTGATTCACAGCACTCTACAATCCCTAGAATACAATATGACAGCTCTTCCCCGTCCTCCCTCACTCACTCATTTCCCTTTGCCCTTATTTCCTAACTCTTCTTGTCTTCTCAGTTTATCCCTGGGCAAGCGCTGCCTTGTTCGTCTTGTATGATTGGTTGTTCTAAGGATTGCTCTAATACTCCTTGGAATTACTGTTTACCACGTAGACCTGTCCTGTTTGGCAGAAAGTTGAGTGGTAGGGATGAGTTCCGTTCCAGGCTGGAAGCATGACTAACAGCCATGGTCTTGGGTTCCACCAGTCTCTCAGACCACTAGGCCTGGTTTGAAGGATTTTTCACAAGCTCACCAGGCAGCATGGAGAGCAAGGCAAAGGCATGGAGCTTTAACAGGATCTGACACTCTGGGACTGCAAAGGACTGGCTGTGCTGGAGCACCAAATGCTGGTTTGTGAAACTGACAGAAGAGTGGAGAAGTCAGTAGAGGCTAGAAATGAGGCGAGGGCAAGGGTGCAAAACCATGTGAGAAATCTGAACTCTAGGTGAAGCAGTGGGGGGCGGGGGGGAGGAGCCATTGAAGATTTAAGCAAGGCACATATGACGTTTGTGTATGTGTTTGAGAAAGATGGCATGCTGGAATGGTGGTTCGGTGGGGCTAGTCTGGAGTACTGGAGCACAGTGAATTACTGCATAAAGTCAGATGAGCAAGAACTAAGGGTCTAAATTATCAAGAGGAATGGAGAGGAGGAGAGATAACATTTTAAAAACGTTCAGGTTTTCTTGGCACCTAGGAGTTTATTCCATTCTAAAAAACTTCTTGCTCCCATAGAGTAAACTTATACACAGACTAACCCTAATCCTTAATAAGGATTGCCAAATATAACTGCATCGACTGATACGTAAAATGCATTCATTTTATTGCGTGCAGGTCAACATTTCTCAAGCCGACATGCAAGCTATTGGTAATACCATAACCATGGTAACGCAGGATGGCACGCCCATCACAGTTCCAGCTCATGACGCAGTCATCTCCTCAGCAGGAACACATTCTGTTGCCATGGTCACAGCAGAGGGCACGGAAGGACAGCAGGTAGTGGCATTTTTCTATTATGTTTATGAATGCGTACATACCTCATTGTCAAAACAGATACATAAGTGTGCAGTGTGCATAGTGGTCAAGCACATGAGCCTTAACTTGAATTCTAGTTTTGTAAGTTTTCGCTTGCTAATCAACCCATCTTCTGAGCCTCAGAGTTGCCTTGTCTGTAAGTTTGGAGTGATGATTGCATCTGTCCCATAAGGTTGATATAAGGATTGGTTGAGATAACTCATGTACAGTACTTAATCCAAGTACACATTAAGTGTTCAGTAATGGTAGCTATCATTGTCATCATCAGATACTTGTGAAATAAATACATTTGTTTGATATTTTGAGTATGTAATATCTTCACATGGCTCAAATATCAGCCATATCGTGAAAAGTTTTCTTCCCACGGCTAGCTCACCAACCTACTTATCCCATAAGCAATCTACTTTTTAAAGTTTATTCTCTTTAACTTAATTTAAAATTAAATTCCAAATTTCACTTTAAAAACCGTTTTCACTTATCTGGTGAGATTTCATCTACTGAAAATTTAGTATAACCATCTTTTCCTTTAAATTCTTGAACATCCTTAAAATCACTGTTTTGAAAGCCCTTGTCTATGAGCTCCAGCATCTTGATCATCTCCAGGTCTCTTTTATTGACTGCATTTTCTGTTCCTATCTCTTTCCTCCACTTTCTGTTCTGGAATTTGTGGATGATAATTTGTAGATTCTGGATTCTGTTATCTTCCTCTAAGGAATACTGAGTTCTGTTCTACAAGTCAGTTCAATTTATTTTGGATACTGGGTTTTATGCTTTGCTAAGGCATTGGTGAAAAACAAGGCGCCAGAGATTCAGGCCCTCCTGGTCTGCGTCATCCTCACCATTGCGCTTCTGCTGGACTTCCTTGTTGCCGCCACTGTGTCTGTCCATCGTGTTGAGTGTCCCCTCTTTCCTGCAGCCTTTCTGCTTCACCAAACATGGTGTCCTCCTCAGCGACTGGTCTCCCGATACCTGACAAAGTCTCACCATCCTCCTTTCTAGGAGCCTCCTTCTGGTTGTACTTAGTTCAAGACAGGGGTGTTTGTTCTTTTGGTAGTGCTTGAGGCTTTCCGTTTCTTCCCAGCACCATCACTGAAAGGCATTGATTCTTCAGTCTTCCTTAGTCACTACCCAACTTTCACGTGCACATGAAGGGATTAAAAATGCCATGGCTTGGATCAGGCAGACTTTAGTCCTCATAGTACCACCCGTGCTTTTCAACACTTTAAAGAGATCTTTTGCAGCATATTTTTTTCAATCCAATGTGTCATTTGATCTCTTGACTGCTGGTTCCAGGAGCAATGAGTGTGAGGATTTGGGTTTTCCTTATATTGAGTTGTAATCCATACTGAAGGCTGCAATTCTTGATTTTCATCAGCAAGTACTTGAAGTCCTTCCCACTTCATAGCTGAAGAAAGCAAAAGGTCATTAAAAAGACAAGGCAGAAAGAAAAAGAGAACAAAGTGATGTCAGAAGAGAGAATGACATTTGCTCTGGAAGTAACCAAAGCTAGTGGAAGAAGTGATGAAGCAAAACAACTGAGCAGAACATTTTCAAAGCTTAAAAGGACAAAGCATTCTAATGAAATGTGTACAGCCCTAGACTGAGAGAAAACAAAAGGGAGGAACATACTCCGCATGTATCAAACTGGAAGAACTGAAGAAAAAAATGCAAGCCTCGAGTTGAAATAGTGCAGGATTCTGTAGGCAAGTCTTTTTTTATCTGATACAGAAAAAAAAAAAGATAGCCGAGGCTGATTTGAAAGTAGTAAGATTTCTCAATGATTGCTCCCAGGCAATCTCTGGTCAACCTCCTTGTCTTACTCGACCACATGCCGCCCCGCCACTGTACTTGACTGGTATGAATAAATGAATGGGTGATGTTGAAAGGAATACACAGTCACTGTGCCAGAAGAATTGGTCTGTGTTCATCCATTTTTAAAAGGTAGTATATGATCCAGAAATGGTGGTGGTGAAGATGTTTCAGCAAGATGTAATAGCACTCCCTTATTTAGGCCAAGATTTTGGAAGACCGTTTACGTGTCCTACTGACTTGAAGAGATTCATATATGTATCTATTCCAAAGAGAGATGACCTAATAAAATACTATTTAACAACATCATTAAACATCATTAAAATGACATGCAAGTAAAATTTTGCTGAAGATAATCCAAGAAGTATATTGCAGTAGTATATCAACAAGCAACTACCAGAAATTCAAACTGGATTCAGAATAGGATGCAGAACGAGGGATCATGCTGATGTTAGGTGAATCTTAGCTGAAAGAGAATATGAGAAAAATATTTACTTGTGTTTTATTGACTATGCAAAGGCATTCAACTGTGTGGATAATAACAAACTATGGATAACCTTTTGAAGAATGGGAATTTTAGAATGATTTATTGTGCTCACATGGAACCTGTACATAGACCAAGAACAGAGCGAGGGGATACTGCTTAGTTTAAAACCAGAAGAGGTGTGTGTCTGGGGATGTATTTTCCCCCAGCATTATTATCCAGTCTATGCTCAGCAAATTAGCTGAGAAGCTGGAGTCTACACAGAAGAGTATGGCATGGAGGTGGAAGGAAGGGTCATTAGCCACATGAAGATGATACAACCTTGCTGCTGAACGCCAAGACTCCTCGAAGCAAAGAATGCAGCCTTCAGGGTGGATGACAATATGATCAATAGAATTCAGCAACTAAAACATGCAGCTGGGGGGATTTCATTGTCCTAGGAACCACACACAATCAGCGCTCATGGAAGCTGCAGTCCAGAAGTCAAAGGACGTGCTGCGTAGAGAAAATCTGTCTCACCGAGACCTCTCCACAGTGTTACAGAACAAGACGAGGGTGTGTTTCCAGCCTCTTCCTGGGCATGTGAAAGCTAAACACTGACTAAGGAAGGCCACAGCAGATTGGGTGCCTTTGAACTGTGGTTTTTGGCAAAGAATCTTGACTGTTCCATGGACTTCTACCAGAACAACAAAACAGATTTGTTTTGGAGGAAGCACAGCCAGAGGAGGGCTCCCGGGATGGCGAGACTTCGTCATACACAGTGTGGACATCTAATCTGGAGCAACGAGTTCCTCAGACCCAGGAAGGTGCTCTGGGCCTGGGCAGTGTTGTCCTGTCAGACGATGGGAGCTCAGTGGCAAGGAATAACACCAGCAGAGCCCAATATGGACCCCTTATCTCAAGCATCTCCTTTAGTTCTGGCCTACGTTTGGTTACTCTCCAATCCCTTCAAATAGTTGATATTTTGGGACAAAACTACAAAATATCAAGTTTATTTATCATTGTTATCTGCAAGAGGGTTCCTCTGCTATAAGGTACTCCACCAATACTGTATTTCAATATATTAAACTATGGAACTGCTATGGGCTCAAGTTAAATGTTTATTAGTTTAAAAATCTAGCACTTTTAGTAGATGAATTATCAAGGAAAACAACAATTATCATTTTTGACCTGGTAGCGTAGTGGTTACACATTGGGCATTTGTCCACAGGGCTGGCAGTTCAAAACCACCAGTTCCTTCGAAGGAGAAAGACTTTATATTTCCAGGAACAGTTAGAGTGTCGGAAATTCACAGGGGCAGTTCTATCCTGGCCTCTAAAGTCACTGAGTTGGCATGGACCACTGGCAGTAAGATTGGAGTTTTGGGTCCTCTTTAAGTTTGAGTGAATAAAGTCTTAGGATATCATAAAAGTAATTGATACCACTGTTTTATGTTGTCTACATATAAAAGGGTCTATTTATGGCTTGCAAGCCATAAAAGCTCCTTCAATCACTCTGGCTAAATGTTTCAGAAGAATATGAAAAGATTTCATGGACTCTAAAATGGAAAATGAATACTACAAGAAATGTTGCTTTGTCAGTAATGCTGCTTACTGGTCTTTATAGTTTTCTTAGCTAATGGGGAATCTAATTGTAAGAGATTCACACAGGAGAAAAGTCTATATTATCTACCCCTGGGAATAAATAGTTAAGATGTGAATTAACCAACCCAGCAGTAGTGGTACCTAAGTACAGGCAGGTCTCTCTGCCTAATGGAGCCTGATGTAGCTCAACTTGTTCCACAGTGATCTCTATCTCCCCTGTCCCTTTGCTCTGAATATCACTAGTCCCAAATAAAAATGAAAAGTCCAGGGCACACATTGTATATAGCATAAGAACTCTTCTAGTGTTGGGCTTCTTCAAGTCTGTAGTTAGAAAAGAATTTTGTTGCTTGTCTATGTGTTCCCTTTAATTTGAATACAATCCCTTGCACAAATGAATTTTGATCTATTTAAGTCATATACTTAATTCTCCATGTGTGCTTTTTAAATTTCTTAAGGTTGCAATTGTGGCTCAGGACTTGGCAGCGTTCCACACTGCCTCATCAGAAATGGGGCACCAGCAGCACAGCCATCACTTGGTAACCACAGAAACCAGACCTCTGACCTTAGTGGCAACATCCAATGGCACCCAGATTGCAGTCCAGGTGAGGACAGGGGCGCGTCCCCATCAACTACGTTGCTGCCACTCACCATTTTCAACACCTGATAACCTGGCAACCCAGGCTGCTCTAAGGAAATCACTATATGCCTATATTTTCTGTATATCACTGTGTACCTGGTTAGGTATATTCGAGAGGAATTTATAGCAAGGACAAAAAGTTTCAGGGACCCAACAAGCCCTATTTACTCTCAAATGTCTAATAATGGCAGGATTCTCTGAGAAGCCCTGCAAGTCCAGTGGTATTAAAGGAAATTTCAAGACACTAGAGCAGCGGTTCTCAACCTGTAGGTCGCAACCCCTCTGGGGGTCGAGTGACCCTTTCACAGGGGTCGCCCGATTCATAACAGCAGCAAAATGACAGTGATGAAGTAGCCACATGAGGAGCTGTATGAAAGGGTCGTGGCATTAGGAAGGTTGAGAATCACTGACCTAGAAGGAGCCAGTGTTGAGTAAGAGTTGGTGGATTCAAGCAGAAAATAGAACCCTAAATATCAGGTGCAGAAGATTGCCTGTAAGCACTTAAGATTACTTCCTGGTGAGAACTTTTTTTTTCATGAGCTTACTTGAAAGGGACGTTAGAATCCACTCCGGAAAATGCCAGCCATTGGTTCATTTTGTTGGGTATAGAATGTAAAGGCTCAGGAATCTCTCCATCTCTTTGTGTCCACTGGCCAAAGTGCGTATCATTTGTCCCTTGCACGTGTGAGAAGCTATCAAAATCCTGATTGATGAAACGGCATCACGTGCCTCTGCGGGAGTTTGCTTTTGTGTTCTTAGTAGTATCTCCATAAACGCAAGGGTTGTCAGAATTACCGAGAGAAATCACTAGAAGGTTACAGACTTTCTTTGGCACCATCTTCCCGGTGTGTGACTTGGGTTTCTGTTCCCATTTCAGCTTGGAGAACAGCCATCTTTGGAAGAAGCCATCAGAATAGCGTCCAGGATCCAACAAGGAGACACGCCAGGGCTGGATGATTAATCCTTGGAGCAATAGAGCAGTAAGGCAGGAGGAGCCTTGCATCGTCTGCCAGCAAAGGCCCACGCAGCCAGGTCCAGGACACCGAGAAGTTCTCCATTCCCCGACACACACTGTACACGTTTTCATGCAAGAGGGGAGGACATTTTCTTCTCGACACTTTGTGTACCTGACCCTTTGAATAGATTCCCAAATTGATTCATTGTGCACAGGAAGTATGAAAATTGGGCTCTACAGTAACTGTTCATGTTATTCTATCAGATCACAAACCCCTGGGGTCCACGTGCAAGGCCAAATGGAGTCTTAGGATGTATTCTTACTTACTGTGAAAAAAACGTTCTGTACGTCAAACAATCAATTCCAAAAGCCATCATGGATAAATAAAGAATGTAAAGCCTTCGACTACCCCCCTCCCCACCTTTAGTAGACTACAGTTTTGTTCTAATGTATACTTGTCTGTTTTTATTTGTATCCTTTGGTTTGAAGACTATGCATTTATAAGTTCCTTATTTCCACCCATTCCCGTTATGTGCTCTTCAAGCAGAGATGCTAATTGTATTAGCATTACCTTGGATTATGCATAAAATCACACGGTTTGGTTATTTAAAATTAAACAGTTAAATCCAGTGCTTTGGTTTTACCAGAGATTTTACTTAAAGTTCTATTTTATTGTTACTGTTTTTAAAATAATGGACTATCCAAGTTTGGCCCAGGTTATGTTGTCGGGGGTGGCTGTGCTATAATTGGAAGTGGCTTTACTCTTCAATTAAGTCAGTGGGTTGGTATCAGTTATTTATTTTTGCCTATGTACTTTTGTTTTAAAGCTTATTTACCCTAAAGTTTATTATTAATTTTGAATACAGCGATTTTTAAAAATGTAACCTTTTATTTGCTTTATTATATTGGTGTGGGGGTTGGGGTGGGGTGGGGATGGGGGTGGTTAGATATAGCATGAAAAAACATTTTTTTAAAGAAATAACCACAGATGAAATTAACTATAATCCAACACACAGTATATCAAGAGTATATTTAACATATCAAGCACCAAGTACTTCCACTACTTTTTTTTAGATAGTCCTTTGAACAATTTCGTGTGATCTATGGGGTTTACTATCCCCGTTTAGACACGAGGAAATTTAAGTGTTCAGAGAGGCTGCGTGTCTTAGCCAGGCCTCGGGCTGCGCACAGCAAAGCACTCCAGCCAGCTGATTCCAAGGCCAGTGCAGTTAGGTACCCGCCGCCGCTCCGCAGCTGCCTGCTCCAGGGAGGCTTTGTGGCAGCGCCACGTGTATGATGCCTGACTTGGGGCTGCCTAATGATTGACCACAGGAAAACCCGCCCTCAAGTTCAGTGCAGGCCTTTGTTTACTGACCTGCTGAAATCAGCTGTTTTTCTTTCAGACTTCAGTACAAAGGGGGAAAGATCTTGTGCTGTTTTATTTAATAGTGTCTTTGATGAGGGTCTTTGAAGTCTTGTTGAAAGTGGCCTGATTTACTGGTGTGCCATGGGCAACACTTGGTTCAGCAGGAATTGCTTGATTTTCCTTCACAGCCGCCGTGAGTCTCAACATCAGCAAGGGGCTGAGTCACCCACAGATCCGGTCTCCATTCTTGACAGCCTGTTAAACACTGACCCAACTGGGGGCTGAGGCCTTGGAGGCTTGGAAGAGCTGTGGAGGTGGATTCACGAGAGAGCAGACTCCTGCCACCCGCCCACATCTGGGCTGCTGGGAAGACCTCCCAGGGCCCCACCAGGCCTGCCTGCTCCCCAGGCCCCCGTCCAGCTCTCTGCATCCCTTAGTGTCCGGTTTCTTCCTGCCCAGCCCACTTTGCAGACTGAGTTGTGTAAGATTAAATTGGACTGTTGTGTTGGGTCTAATTATCTGTTACAGTACAAGAACATGCCTTCTGCTGCCACCCAGAGAATAGGGCACAGCAGTACTGCTGGCTGTCCCATGCCCGTCTTCCTGGGAACGGGAACTCGGGAGCTAGGCCGGCCTTACCAGAGAAGACTTTAGCTGATATGTTGACAGTGGCCATAGTCACTCTGGGCTAATAAAACTAGTGATGGGGTCTCACCAGGCACAACAGACAGAAGGAGTGCAAATCCCAAAAAGACCTCAACAAAGGAGTGTACTTCAGTAAATGGAGCCGACTGGACTCCGATTCTCTCTCTCTCTCTCTGCAAGTCGAGTATGACTCTTAGTGACTCTATAGGGCAGTATAGAGTTGCCCCAGTGGGTTTCTGAGGCCATAAGTCTTTACAGGATCAGAAAGCCTCATCTTCCTTTCAAGAAGTGGCTGGTGGGTTTGAACCGCTGACCTTGTGGTTAGCAGCCCAACTCATAAACTCCTACGCCACAGGCTTCCTCATTGGAGCACAGCCCTTTGCAGTAGGATCCAGACAATGCCCAAGGCAAACCTTTTAGTCTGAGGAAAACATCCCTACTTTATCTCAAAGTGGGCCCCTGAGGCCACTACAAAGGGAAAAACCCGTCTCTCCTGCCCTCCCATCTCCACGTGGACCACCAAGTGGGGCTGAGGTTGAGCCACCTGCTTGAAACACTTTCTGGTGTGGTGCTCCGCTCCCCACGTTCCTCAGAGAGCTCTTGAAAGTGCACTGCCCTGATGGATGAAACCAGAAAAGGGAGCGTCCTGGGAGGAACCCAGAAGTCATGTGATACAGCACGCGAGGAATGTGTACTCCTGGGCTGCCCAGGTCCTGAGGGAGCCATTGGTCTGCACAGAGAACTCTAACTCCTTGTCTTTGTGTGCGCTAGTCAATGTTCTGTAAATGCTCTCTCCCCACTTCTCTAGGTCTCTAGTTTTACGCCCTTAACATTTCCTTTCAAGCCTGACCACTTCTGAAATCCAGGTGATTTATTTTCTAGGTGGGGTCATCTGCTTAGAACATCTTATTACCAACACCCATGGGATTGGTGTTCGACCTTTTAGAGTTAAAGCCAAGTAACTTATAACCAAATTAACACTCACTTTAGGAAACTTAAAAAAAAAAAGATAATTGAAATCATTTTTAATTTTACCATTATGTAAAACCTCTCCTCATAAAATGTTTTATGGATTCTTTACATTGTAATGCTTTGGGAATTTTAATGGAAAAGATATCAATAGGTTCAAAACTATGACATCAGTAATGCTTTTAAATAAATTTAACCTTTCCCTTTTTTTTTTTTTTAAAGGGGGAAACTGCCTACTGTCTGAGTTCCTCTCAAGAACGTTGGCTTCCCTAAGCTTCTAGAGGTCTTTCTTTCCCCTTGCATGGCTCGGCTGGTATTTTCAACACAAGTGACAGCTTCCAGCGTCACGGCAACATGCAACAACAGTAGGACAGCCTGACAGACAAATGGTGGTGCATGACTCATGTAGAACCAAACCAGACTCCCTGCGTCGAGTCAATGCCTACTCATAGCGACCCTATAGAGCTGGAGCTGCCCCTGCGAGCTTCCAAGACTCTAACTGTTTACAGGAGTACAAAACCCCATCTTTCTCCATAGGAGCCACTAGTGCAGCGGTTCTCAACCTGTGGGTCGCAACCCTTTTGGGGGTGGAACGACCCTTTCACAGGGGCAAAATGACAGAAGCAAAATGACAATGATGAAGTAGCAACAAAAATCATGTTATGGTTGGGGGTCACCACCACATGAGGCACTGTATTGAAGGGTCGCAGCCTGAGGAAGGTGGAGAACCACTGCTCTAGTGGTTTCGAACTGCCGGCCTTGCAGATCACAGCCCAACCCGTAACCCACACGCCACCAGGTCTCCTGAGTATGATAGATTGATTATAAAGTATTTAAAGTCATTTCTCACAAAGTATATTTGCAATATCCAAAAGGCTACACCAAGAAATCAATTGTGTTGGTTGCTTTTGGGGGAAGAAACTAGAAGGTTGGGGTGAGAGGAAGACTTCAAGCTGACCTTTTTGTGCTTAAAATTTTTTTTATCATGAGCTCCTGTGATCTATTGAAAAATAAACAAAAATCGTTATTGTTTTGAAGAGAGAATCTCAACTGTAAGTCCTCTACCTCAAGCAAACGGCATTTTGTAAAAAGATTTCCGATCTTCTGTTATCCAATGTTAGGCACCCTGGTGGTGTAGTGGTTGCTTGCTGAGCTGCAAACCACAAGGCCAGCGGTTTGAAACCACCAGCAGCCTCTCTGAGGGAGAAAGACGGGACTTTCTACTCCCATGAAGATACAGTCTCTGAAACTCACAGGGGCGGTTCTTTGGGGTGCTTATGGGTTGGCATCACTTGATGGCAGTGAGTATCTATGAATGCAGGAGCTGATGATGGTGCTGGGTAAATGCAGGCCTGCTGATTTCTGTGAAGTCAGAGATTCAAACCCACCCTTCCCAATCCCAGGACTGCTAGAAGAACGATGGACAAATCTGCCCTGGAGGAAGTACAGCCAGTATGCTCTTTAGAAGTCTTGTTAACTTTTGACACATTATCAAGAGGGTCCCCTTACCACTTGAGGAAGACATCTAGGTGCACGACACTGGATTTTATAACAGGTGGCGGGACTCTGTTGGCTCACCTGCTCCAGGTATGACTGGGGGAATGGATCACATGAGGCATTTGGGAGAGGTCATATCAACCTCTACCTGACCATGACACTGCCTGTCATCATCTGAACTTTTTTTTTTTTTTACATCTGAAAATTCTTAAACTTTTACAAGGAACTGTGCATTCATTCCGCCTTGCATCAGACCCTGCAGTTATGTAGCTGGCTCTGGCTGTTGGTCACAATCTGCTTCTTAATCATGGTGTTGGAATTCTGCTTTTTTGTTTTTTAATATATTTGATTTTGTGTATGCGTTTGTACCTCATTAAATAAATGTTTTAAAAAAACCCCAGAAGTATAGACTATTTAAAAAGCCCAATGAAAGACTGTTTATGGAATGCAGCCAAAGCTGTGCTCAGAAGAAAATGCATCTCCTTAAGCACTTTTTCCACTGGGGGTGGGGAGAGGTGGGGAGAGTAAGGGTTGAAATGCCTTTAACAATGCAGACCAGGCAAAAATGTAGAGGAAAAGTCACAGCAAAGCAAATAGAAGAAATTAAGAGAGTTAAAAGCAAAAAGAACTATTTAAAAATTTTAAAACTGAAGTTGATGAGTAAGTCTAAGATCTGGTTCTTTGGGGATGGGAACAAGCAAAATATAAAACTGGTAAAGAAATCATATGGAGCATAATTAAGAGAGAAAAAAAGACATAAATACACAAAACAGGATAAGAATATTTTATAATTATAACATGGAATTCTAAGGGACTGTAATGAAACACAGTACTAGATGAAATATAGATCATCAATAGAAATGCAAACGAAGTAGAAAAACTAAACATAAATAATCATGGAAGAAAGCTGATATTAGACCAAGAGCTAAATTTGTTTTGTTTTGTTTGTATGGTTTTTTTTTATATGTATATGGGAGCTAAAATTCTGAGCACATCATTTGCAGAACACTATGGATGACAGTGAAAATTCAAAAAAAAAAAAAAGAAAATTCAAAATCCGTTTGCAGAATTCTAACATAGATTAAAACCAAAACCAATCCACTGTCATCAAGTCGATGCTTACCCTATAGGGCAGGGTAGAAATGCCCCTGTGAGGGTCCGAGACTAAATCTTCTCAGGAACAGAAAGCCCAGTCTTCTCCTTCAGAAAGGTTTCAAACCACTGACCTTGCAGTTAGCAGCCCAACTTGTAACCACAACACCACCAGGGCTCATTAACCAAAGCAACATCCAGACTCAGAGCCCTCGAGTCCGTGCTGACTCCGAATGACCCTGCAGGACAGGGCAGAACTGCCCCTGTGAGTTTCTGTGCCTTAACTCATCCTGCAGAGTAGAAAGTCCATCTTTTGCCCACGGGGTGGCTGGTGGTTTCAAACTACGGACCTTAAAGTTAGAAGCCCAATGTGCAACCACGAGGCCGCCACCAAGGCTCCCAAGCGTGTGAAGCATCTTGCCCGCAGGCAGAGTGCACTGGAAAGTGGATTACCCCCACCCTTTTCCAGACAGCCCAGGAGTTTGCCTGCTGTGTCCTGGATGGGGATCTCCATACGGAGAGGTCATTGTCAGGAGGTCTGCCCTTCTCAGGTCTGCCTAATGCCCTCGCTCAGGAGGCCCCGCACCAATCTTGTAAGCTCGTCTATCGACCAGAATGTTTGTGTCCCGATCACGGTCTGTTCCCGCTTCTGTGATACCCTTGTAACTGGTGTATTGATCTGCCACCGATGAGGAATTTGAGTTTCCTCAGTCCCCTGCCTTAACTAGCATGGTGACTGAATCTTCAGACACCATGCTGATCTCCAGCTAATGGCCTCCCTTGTCGTTGTCCCCTTTAAGACCTATTGAATGTTCCCCTTAAAACAGACTTGAGCCTGGAGAGAAGTGCCTGCAGCCTGAGCCCTGCCGCAGTCAGCGCCCTGAGTGCCAGGGCTTCCTCCTGAGCCAGGGCCAACCTGACTGAAGCTGCCCACGGGTGACCAAGCAGCTGGACGATGACCTGGAGACCACGGAGAACAAAGCAGAACCCACCCTCGCCAAGCTTACCAAGCCCCTCTCAGCCCGGCAAGGTTTCATGAAGGCCCTGGTCCTGGTGCTGCAGGCCAGCAAACAAATCAGCCCCGAGAAATAGCCCCGGTGATGATTACGAATACTTTTACCATCATGGAAGTTCTTTCAAACTTTTTGAAGCCCCTTGTATATCTATCACACAACTTTGTCCTGTTCAGTTGTTGACAGGTTTAAGCCCTATTGACAGCAATTACAAGAAACTGCAAGCTTACCATTCCGTGATCCATGTAGTTTGTCCATCGCTCCTACCCTCTACCCCTGACTTTCTCTATACTGACCCTAGTAACCACTAATAAACTTTGAGATATATATATTTGAGCTTGGGGTCTCTTTTATTTTTATTTATTTATTTTATTTTATTTTTTAACATTTTATTAGGGGCTCATACAACTGTTATCCCAATCCATACACACATCAATTGTGTAAAGCGCATTTGTACATCGTTTCTCAAA
>NW_022103958.1:42669329-42709620 GCF_000313985.2 Echinops telfairi | reverse complement strand
AGACGCTATACTTTTTGATAGCCGGGCACCATCACCTCGTGGTTGCATAGGCTGGTGTGCTTCTTCCATGTGGGCTTAGTTGCTTCTGAGCTTGATGGCCGCTTGATTACCTTCAAGCCTTTAAGCTTGGGGTCTCTTTTAGACCCTAAAACTGTTTCTGTGTTGCTTATTTCTTTTTCTCATGTCAGATATCACGGGTCACTTTTGACTCACAGGGACCCTCCTCGTAAGAAAGGGACACATTGAAAAAAAAAAAGAAAGGGACACATTGTTCAGTCCAGGACCAGCCTCCCACTAGTAGGAAGCCTTGAGCTCACTGTGGCAGGGACTGTCAGCTGATCTGGTTGCCAGTCTTGCTCTTCTTTGCTGACGCTTGACTGAGTATAAATTCCTTTTCCAGGGACTGGTCCCTCTTCAAAATATGTCCAGAGTCAGCAAGAGCCTTCTACAGAGTGCTTTCTCCAGTACTCCGTCCCGGACAGAGCTGTTCATTGTTCTTCTGGCAATCCAAGGTACAGTCAGTCAACTCCCTCAGCACCACCACGCAAATGTATCAAGGCTGCTTGGGTCTTCCATTTTTAATTGTCCGGCTTTCAAATGCATATGAGGTGACTGAAAAGACCCTGGACTGGTCCTTTTGAAAATAGTCTAAGCAATTAAGGTGCTCTTTGTCTTTCTAAAACAGCCAGTCCACACGCATACATTTGTAAATCGGTAGGAGCAGTGAGAGAGAGGGCCTGTGCAGTCAATTCTGCATATTCACTGAGGTCCCCAGGACTGAAGGGCTCTGGGTGGTGGGAGCTCCCTTGGGGGCGTCCAGGGTAAGGTGTGCCGGCCCCTGGGGAAAGTGGAAGCCTATTAATGCGGGACCACTTCTCTTCCATTGTATGCATTCTCTTTATAATAAATGGCTAACTGTAAGTATAGATAATAAACTCTGTGAGTCATTCCATGCAATTATTGAACCCACCACTGGAAGCCGTGAGAGCCAGCAGAGGGTGATGTTCCCTTACTTGGCCTGGAACACTGTGCTACCTGGCATTGGGCTGCTAACCTCCAGGTGGGTGGTCAAGGGCACAGCAGCTGCTCTGCAGGAGAAGGTGAGGCTCTCTACACCTGCAAAGAGTTAGTCTTGGCAACCCCGTGGAGCAGTTGTCCGTGGTCCTAGTGAGTCACTGTGAGTTGCCATGACTTGATGGCAGTGGGTTTGGGGATCTGGGCTTTTGCCTTTTGGTTGGGAAGGACAGATGCTAACCTGACTCTGGATGGTTAGAGTCAGAGAGAGAAAGCGACACGTGGGTAGCTGGTGTTAGATATGGTTATGCTAATTCCTTTAGGAGTCCTGGTGGCATCGTGGGTTTGAGTTGGACTGCTAACCACAAGGTTACCAGTTTGAAACCATCAGCCGATCCTCGGGGAGAGGGGAGGGTTTCTACTCCTGTAAAACGTTCCCGTTTCAGAAACCCACAGAACAGCTCTCCGCCGTCCTAGAAAGTCACTGTGAGGCGAAACTGACTTGATGGCAGTGAGCGTCTGTTCTTTGTTTTGTTTTTCATATTTTGGACATTTGTCTTATGTGGGCAATTAATCATATCGCTGTCAAAAGCAATTGTTGTTCAGTGCCAGCAAGTTGGCTCCGCCTCCTCGCAGCTCTGAGTTGGGAATAGCTGGGGAAAGCCCATTATCTGTCAATCCCATTCACGACCTCGTCCTCAGACATACAACACAACGAATTGTTGCTCCTTCCTGCGCTGCCCTCGTAATGATAGGTCTGTTTCACGAAGTGTTGTAGCCCTGGACCAGCTCCTCTGGTTGCGGGTCTCCTTTCGCTAACGCTCTGCTTTGCCGAGTGTGAGGACTGGATTGCACCACTCTAATGTGTCCGAAACAAGTGAGAGGACGACTTGCCGTCCTCAATTCCAAGAAGCATTCGAGCTCTATTTCTTCCAGGACAGCTTTATGCATTCTTTAGGCAGGTGGACCTAAATAGGTAATTGAGCAATTGATTCCAAACTTCTAGGGAATGAATCATTCTTTTTTTGGGGGGTTTCTTTTTTTGGGGGGTTTTTTTTTTTTTTTTTTTTAACATTTTATTAGGGGCTCATACAACTGTTATCCCAATCCATACACACATCAATTGTGTAAAGCGCATTTGTACATCGTTTCTCAAAACATTTTCTCTCCATTTAAACCCCCGACATTAGGTCCTCATTTTTCCCCTCCCTCCCCGCTCCCCCCTCCCGCATGAGCCCTTGATAGTTTATAAATTGGTATTTTGTCATATCTTGCCCTGTCCGACGTCTCCCTTCATCCACTTTTCGGTTGTCTGTCCCCCAGGGAGGAGGTCACACACAGTTCCATGTAATCGGTTCCCTCTTTCCTACCCATTCTCCCTTCACCCTCCCTGTTTTGCCACTCACACCACTGGTCCTATAGGGCTCATCCGTCCTGGATTCCCTGGGGAATGAATCATTCTTATGCTATTATACAAAGGGTCATTTGCTCCGAGTTGGAACCAAGTCAACAGACCTAAACGCAGACCCAAACCATTGCACTGAGCTGATGCTGACCCGTAGTGACCCTCAGGACAGAGGAGAACTGCCCTGTGGATTTCCAAGCCCGTACCTCCTGTGGGAGTAGAAAGCATCACTTTTTCCCTGCAAAGCAACAGGAGGTTTTGAACTGCTGGCTTGGTGGTGAGCAGTCCAAAGTGTAACCCACTACGCCACTGGGGTTCCTAGAACAAGGACTAAGGACATGCTGTTAAAGCTGTCCCAAGGCAGAGGGAAAGAAGGCTTGGCTTCATGAAGCCAAACCTTACAAAGACCGAATAACAAAAAAGCCATGGGGCAGTTCCATTTATGAATATAGATACAAAACACCTAAACAAAATAATATGATCATAACTGCAGTATATTTTGAAAGCAATGTTAATAAGTACAGTTTCTTCCAGGAAGGGAAGAGTAGTAAAATAATAGAAAGTCCATTGACCTAGTTCACCATATAAATAAGTAAACACATGGAAAAAGTTTAATCAAAAGATGCAAAAAAGAGGAGCTGATACCACGGTCTCAAATAGAAAGTAAATGTTTAGAAAATGATGATGGTAACATATGTACAAATATGTTGGATACCATTGATATATGGGTTGTTATAAAAGCTGTAAGAGCCCCCAATAAAATGATCTTTAAAAAAAAGAGGCTCCGAATTTGATATGACTTTAATATTCATCTCTGATAAATATTCTGAAAGACAAAGCAATAGAACATTTCTTTAATACAAATGTAAATCCTATCCATTTACACACACTCATATACACACATAACATCAACCAATATTCTTTTTTTTTTTTTTTCAACCAATTTCTTAATGTCCTCATTAAAGCCAGAAGTAAGGCAATTGAGGTGTCTCCTACTATTGGCCACTGTTCTAGAAGTGCTAGTTAATGCAATTAGGCAACAAAACAAAACACAAGCCATAAATGCTAGGAAGCCACTAGCATAGCTATGGAGTCAATCACAACTCTGAGACACCCTGTAGGACAGGGTAGAATTGCCCCTCTGGGTTTCAGAGGCTATAAACCTTTATGGGAGTAGAATGTGGCTCGTGGTGTGGTTTCAGACTGCTGCTGATGCAGTAAGCAGCTCAACTATGCATTACAGCACAAGGCATTACAGCACAAGCCTCCTTCATTCTGACTCAGCAAATTTATAGAGGGTTTCAGAGGCTGTAAATTTTTATGAGAACAAATAGACTCATCTGAATCCCAAGGAACAGCTAATGGTTTTGAACCACTGACCTTGTGATGAGCAGTCCAATGCCTAACCGACACACCACCAGGGCTCCTTGAAATACTAGGAAGGAGGATGACAATATTATTAATTAGGATTGTCTTCCTAGAAATGTAAATAACCTGTATGCCAGAGCACTGGCTGTTTTCTGGGGTATATTTATTTTACATGTATGTAATGTTAGTCATCGTTTTGTGCTCTCGTGTTTCTAATAATGGTGGACACACAGAGGGGGGTACACAGGACCCTGCAAGTCTGAAGCCCTTGCAAGGCTTGGCTGATTCAGTCACCTGGATGTGAAGTCAGTTGATCTGATCAACACTGGAAGACGTGTGCAGCCATCCCGTCTTGCAAGCTTGGATCTTACTCGGAAGCTGGTCATCTAGGACAAAGCCTTCCATTCTGCACTTTGAGAGAGGCCACGATAAACCCAAGGGATCAGGAAGCCCTCTTCCTTATCCGCCCCTTTCCACTGACAGCCGTCAGCACAGAGTTGGCTGATGGCCAGCCTGAGATGGGCGAGAAAGCCAGTCCCCACAAAGTAGGCAGGCTCCTTTCCCAAGAGCACAGCTCCACGAGGGAGTTAAGGGTTTTAGGGAGCCAGGAAAGGGTAGGAGGGCTCAGCACAAGGGACCTGAAGAAGGGAGCTCCAGGAATGTTGGAAAGGGGGAGCCCAGGGGCCTGTAGGGCTTGTGTCAACTTTATCAGGCCCATCCGGTTTTAAAGACAACCACAAGCCTTTGTCTGGGCTCTCTTCCAGAAGAGAGGCACTCTAACTTACTGTTCTCTTACTCAGGCCACGCAACCACCCTTAGGCCTCAGTTTCTTTGACATGTTTGGGGTATTACTTTAGATGCTTTTTCCATAAGAAATACATTTGCTTTAGATTATTAATGTTCATTTTTTGTTTTGTTTTTTTAATGGGTGCATCATATAGCTTTGCAACGTCTTGTTTCATGAGGCTGTAGACATCTCATGAAGCTCTAACCCACTATCTTGCAAAGTGTAGTTCACTAGCATGTGATGGATATTAGGAGGTTTCCACTGATGACGATGCTACGAGGTGTGTAGAGTAGACTTTCCCGGGAGCCCACCCTTTACAGACTCCTTCACTACACTCAGTGTCCAAGGCCAATGCCATCCCTTTGGAGAGGCTTTCCTTGATCATACCATTTAAAATAGTGCTAATTGTGTTTCTCTCTTAAAACACATACACTCACGCACGCTCATACACACAAGTGGTAGTGACATAAGCTGGTGTCAATTTGAGGATTAAGAATGAAGGGGTGTCGGGGAGAAGAGTTTACAACTCAAGCCATTCCACCCCCACCTCTGCTGGGGACAATGACACACACACACACACACACACACACACACACACACAACGAACTGCTAGCAATCGGGGAGGGGGAGGAAGAAAACGCTGAAAACAAAAAATCTTGTTTTATGAAAAAAAAAAAAAAGAATGAAGGGGTGGAGTCTACTCTGTCAATCAGATGATAGCCAATGAAACTTCTCTGTGGGCATGGCCTTCCCCTAAGGATTCTGTGAATTTCCGGTAATTCCTCCTTGGGGGTGGGAGACACTCTCTCTCTCTGTCCACTTCCTCCTAGACATTCCTGAGGAGAAGCCACATGGACCTACCCTGATGCAGCCCTGGGTGCTGGAGAGAGCCACGTGGAGACCCCTGCCAGCGCTGAGATGCTTACAACACCACTGGATCCAAAGACTTTCTGTCCACTGGCCTGTGATCATCCTGCATTTGGCGTCATTGCATGTGTTTTGTGAGTCTGAAGAGGACTTTATAGATTGGTATTGGACATATGGGCTAATATGGGACTTATGGGCTTGGACTGGAATGGGTTGGGATGCTCTCTTAATGTACAATTACCCTTTCTATGAAACTCTGAGGCACAGATGAGTCTCCCTAGATTTGTTTCTCTAGTCTGCCCTGACTCACACACCACACAAACCAGTTGCATGGAGCTGATTCTGACGCCAGGCAGCCCCAGGGCTCAGGAGAATGGTGCCCCGAGGGTTGTCAGTGGCTGAGTCTTCTGAAGGAGAGCACTAGCTCTTTTTTCCAAGTTGCTTCTGGGTAGACCAGGAATCTTCTGATTAGCAAGTGTGTTCATCTTTTTTGGCACCCCTCCCAACCCCCCTATGACTTCTGAATCCTTTATCTGCCTTTCTCCCTCCCCCTGCTTACTTTCTATATGTATCTCACTTATCACTACTGAACGGAGTCCTGGTGGCAAGACCGTTGGCAGCATTGGGCTGCTATTGTTAGGTACTGTCAAGTCAGCTCTGGCTCATTGCCACCCTCTATCCAAACACCACCCCGGCCTGTGCCATGCTTACAATTGCTGTTATGTTCGAGCCCAGTGTTGCAGCCACTGTGTCAACCCATCTTGTCCGGGGCTTTTCCTCTTTTTCTGCTACCTCTCTTCTTTACCCACCATGATGTCCTTCTCCAGGCACTGGGGTCTCCTCATAGCGTCCACACTACGCGAGACAGTCTCCTCATCCTGGCCTCTAAGGAGCACTCTGGCTATACTTCTCCCGCGACAGATTTGCTCGTTCTCTTGGCAGTGCACGGTCGTTTCCTCAGTCTTGCTAATTCAGCGTCCGACTCTGAGGTGACTGGGAATACGGTGGCTCGGGTCAGGTGCACTTTAGTGTGAGGACTAGCCTCACAGTAACATCCTTGCTTTGGGCTGCTAAAGGAAACATTGGGGGTTCAAACCCATAGCAGAAGATGAGGCTGTGTGCTCCTGTAGACATGGAAAGCTTGGAAAGCCTCGAGAGCAATTCTGCTCTGTTCTCCAGGGTTGCTGCAGACTTGATGGCAGTGGGTTTTTGGATGGTCATTTTTGGACACTTATTGTCCATGCACATGTCTGTCTCCATCACAGGCCTCACGTTTCATGAAAGCAATGACTTTTTGTTTGCACTGTGGAGCTCCCCATTCCCGGAAGCGTGCCAGGTCCTCAGGAGTGAAGCCACCTGGTGATAAAACACTCTTCTACACATTTTGTACATCTGTAGAAATGTTTCAGTGGGATGGCTGTGGTCAAGGAGTAGGGATCTTTAAATTGTAACACACAAATCATCTTTAATGGAACGATTTATTTCCACCCCGCAATACCTCAGAAAGCATTTTTCCATACCTGCCCCCAGACTTTCCTCTGGGAATTTTCCTCTGGTTTAGGATTTAAAAATACATCCAGCAGGGGCTCAAGTGGAAAACAAATGCTTTGAGAATGATGAGGGCGATAAATGTACAAATGTGCTTGACACAATGGATCTATGTATGGATTGTGATAAGAGTTGTACGAGTCCCTAATAGAATGATTTTAAAAAAATAAAATACATCCGAGACTGAGAACTGTGCCACTGGAAATGGAGAGAGAAGACAAGCAGGCAGCAGCAGCAGAAATGGAGTGGCAAAGGCAAAAGACCAGCCCAAGACGCAACAATGGGTTTCTTGGCATTGTGGGTCAAGGACCAGAGATCAAGGGCCAGGAAAAGATGTGCATGTGAGCACTAACAGCAGGTGGCTATCTTGACTGAAAATTGTATCCTGGATTGTTTTTTATTTTGAATCGTGGCATGTTCCTTTCCTAATAAACCCAGGGATCTGGGTGGGTGGTGGGTGGAACTGTGTGTGTGTGTGTTTGTGACCAAACAGAAAAGCAGGGGGGGCGGCAGGGAGCTGATAGCATTGATGATTGTGTAGCCCCGCCCACTGGGACTGAACAACTGAATTGTATGTGAATGGATATTTTGGAATGTGTAACTTACGTCAATAAAAATAGTATGTAGAAAAAGAAAGAAAAGCAGAAGCAGGCGTGTCTGTCTGTCTCAGTACCCCCTTCCCTCCTTAACACTATACACACAGACATGCCTGCTGTGTGCCCTGCTGGCTGGAGGACTAGCCATCATGTGACACGGAATCTGAGCCACCAGTGGGGTGCAGTGCTTCCCCCACTCTTTCAGCCCCAACCTGAGTCAACAACCCAGTGAGACTGAGTGCGTCTTTGAAATGGGAGCTATGAATTACACTAGTTCCATGACTAGGACTGGGCGTTTGTACAACTCTGGGTTTTGCTTCAGGAGGTCTGCTGGCACCCACAAGTCGGCAGTTCAAACTCTCCTGCTCGTCCGTGGGAGAAACGTGGCCATGCAGTCGGCTTCTGTGAGGCTGACAACTTGGGAAACCCTGTGGGACAGTTCTACTCCACCCAAGAGGATCTCTCTGGGTCAGAACGGCCTTGACCACAACGACATGCTTTGGCTTTGGGGGGTTTCATTTTATTTACTTCTTTTTTTTGGTGGGGGGGTTCATTTGCTTCTTCTGTATAATGTAAGAATGCCCTGTACCCACTCTTCCTCGCTTCCTGTGAAGATTGAATAAGAGAAATCCATAAAGGAGCTCATCGCGAGGAGAACCAGAAAGAAGAACATGTTCTAAAATTGATTGTGATGATGATTGTACAACCCTTCTTGATATGATTGAACTATTGAATTGTACGATCTGTTAATTACATGCCAAGAGAACTGTTTCAAGAGAGAGAGAGAGGCATAAAGTTCCTGACGTTGTGCTACCATCCCAAGGGGTTCCAGGAGATTTGTGGGAAAACGAAGTGAAGAGATATGGAAGTTTGCCATGAAGTTTTTGAAGGCCCCTCCTTCCGCTACTACCCAAACCTTGCTTCTCTTTCCCAGCTCCCTTAACACCACCTCATTTTAGCTCTGGGGACATTGCTCAGAGACTGACTTGTAGTGAAGTCCCCTGGACTACGGCAGGACGTGGGGGACATTTGAACACCATAGTCACCCAATAGCTGACTATCCCGCAGTCTGATTTCTCCAAGTAGAGCCTAGTTGTGCCTTGGGGTAGGTTGTTTTCCCATACACATCCACACCACCAATCTGCTGATGGTATCTGATTCCTGCCCAATCAGCGCCTGGATGAGTTCATCTCTCAATCTTGCCTGAGCTGCCCCAGAACTTTAAAACTGACTCACCCCTGAATCATCAGAAGAGCCGTGTCCAAACACGGTTGTTGCTACCTGAACACCCAGCAAGGGCTTTCTGCCCTCCCTCCTTCCCTCCCCCACGAGATAGGGGACCCTGACTCACTGCTGAAGTTAGCTGCCTTTTGCGCTGCAGTAATCCATCAGAGCGGCGAACAGAGCTGGTTTAAATGGTCACACGGTGTCCTCCTGGTCATCCAGGCCATTTCCTGTGTGTGCTACTTCCCGCAGAGGCGAGGCCATGAGTCCCTCCTACCACAGTGTTTACTGAGCGCCTGCCTTCTGCTGAGCAGGCACATATGGTGCCCTCTGTTTACAACACGTCTGCGAAGTGATCTTTTTAATGACTGGCACTCGTTAAAACTACAGAGAAAAGCAGCCTTTTCTTAGTCAAGCAGGGGGAAAAAATACTGCAAAAACCCAAGAGGGGTGGGGTATTCAGTTACACTCCAGTAGCCTTATGAAACAGCAAACTGGTTAAGACCTTCAGAGAGCTCCGTTTGAAGTTGTCGGTTGAGAATGTCCCTTTTATCTTGCCACTGTGATCAGTGGTCAGTACTTTGTCCTAAGAAAGTTAGTATCATTGCCACAGGCCTGACGGATACAGTGGGCTAGCAAGTCTGTCAATGCCAGGGGCCCTGAGAAAGGCTGAAAGGCCCCCCACCCCCACCCCCAGAGATAACTAGGAGCCGGCCCCAGGGGAGGGCTCCCTTTCATGAAGGATGATGACTGAAAAGTTTTGGGTAGCAGATCCAAGACCTCTCGGAGCTAGAGACCCAGGAAAAATGGAATGAGCATCTGAAATCCTTAAACATTTGGTACTCCCTGCCATCGAGTCAATTCCAGCACACAGTGGCTCTGTAGCACCCAGTAGAAAGGCCCCGGTGGGTGCCTGGGGCTGTCAGTCTTTGTGGGAGCCGGAAGGTGAATCGTTCTCCCTCAGCACGGCTGGGTAGCCTGAGCTGCTGACCTTCAGCCCCTAAGCCACTGCGCCGGAGTCTTCCACAGTTTGCACCTCACTCTGAAATGGACACGTGCTTACCAAAAGGGCACGATTAAATGTGCCCTTGCTCTGTCTTCCATATTGTTAGAAACCCATTGCCTTTGAGTCGATCCAGACTCCGGATGACATAGGGCAGGGCAGGACTGCTCTTCCCAGACTGTCAACATTTTGGGGGGGAGCAGACAGCCTTATCTTTCTCCCTCAGAGCCCCTGCTGAATTTGAACTGCCGACCTTGCCTTTACTAGTCCACCGCCCCACCGGGGCTCCTTGTAAGAGTCAGCAGGAAATGATATGTTAGTAGTCTCCTCCACTGGGGGAAAGTTGAAGTTTTTCACTCCCGTGAAGAATGACTGTCTTTGGAAACGGACAGGGGCAGTTAGTTCTATACTGTCCTACAGCGTGGCCATGAGTTAGAGTTATTCAATGGCAGTGAGTTATAAAAACACACGAACTCACCCTTCTCAAGTTCTTATTCCACTTGGTACTTCCTTGGCTCCAATCAGATGACCCTAGCTGATTGGGCACAAAACCATAGGAAGCTTACTTACTTGTGTGTGTGTGTGTGGGGGGGGGGGGCCGGGCATCAGGAGTCCAAAGTTCATATACTGGCTGTGAAGCCATTCACAAATGTGGATTCCTCTCAAACATCATCGCCATTCCTGAAAGCACACTTAGTACATGTATTGAACACAATGCCAGGGATCAAGGAGCCCTGTGGCATCGTTGGTTACCTGCGGAGCTGTAACTGCCAGGTCAGCAGATTGCACCATGGGAGAAAGGTGCGGTCTTCTACGCCCTGAAAGAGTTTCCGTCTCCGAGAACCACAGGGGCAGTTCTGCCCTGGTCCTATAGGGTCTGTGTGCGGCGGAAGACTAGATGGCAGTGAGTCTGGTTTTTGGTGTCTTTCATTTGCCTGGATAATAGTTGGCTCACATTTAAACCACAGAACCACGAGGGAAGAATTGGATTGAATTATACCATTCTCCCAGCATCATCTGATAAACATGGGGTGAAACTGCCAAATGACCAGAGCCACCAGTGGGTCTGAAGGGACAGAGTCGTCGAGAAATCGAGTCTACACCACATTCTAGTCTGAGATCTGGATTCCCAGAGCCAACCGGCAGTTGGTAACAGTTAGAACTGGGTTGCAGCGAGAGGAGGTTTGCTGGGAGACCAAGCAGAGGGAAAGGTATCAATGCAGATGAGAAAAACAACAACAACCAAACAACCTAGTTGCACTAAAAAAAAAAAAAGTATTTTTTAGCATATTTGGTTTTACAGTGGAAAGCAGATCTGACCCTGGCGGCTTTCTTCTCCTTCTAATTAGAAAGCTATCAGAGTGGGTTCTTATTTAGAGAAAAATGACGATTTCTCCAGGAAGAAAAGCATGAGTTAGAAAATTCAGCTTTGGGTTGCGCTCTGGAGAGCCCAAGAAAGATTCCTGTGGACATCACGGGGAAATGAGTGCCTTGATCCTTCCTCCAAAAGCGCAAGGCTCCTGCTCATCAGAGTGCTCACGTGTGCTCATGTGCTGTCTATTTAACATATTTTCAAGGGTGGCTCATAGGAATCATAATTATAAACCTTCAGGCCAGGGCCTTAATTATCTTGTGGCTAAGGTAGGTGAATGATGAGACAACTGTGGTTAAGAAAAAGTCTCTTACTTATAAGCTATTGGCTAAAGGGGATGCACGGGTTTTAGTTTGTTCTCCAACGAGTGGCCACCGGATTTTTCCCTCAGTATGATAACGTGAACGTGTGTTGGCTCTGTAAAAGTTGCTTAGCAACCTTGCCGTTAGAAACAGCAGTGGGTGGGGAAAAGGAACTGGGAATTTGAATGAGATGTCCCGGGGCTGGTGGGTGTGACCCATCTTCTCAGTACAGTGTGTCCTGTACTGGAGGAGCCTGACTTTTAAAAACCAGAACACTCGCTGGAAAGTTTCAATGGGGTCGCTGCTGACCTCACACCCTAACATTGTGTGCTGTCTTCTTTGCAGCTGGAGGAGGCAGGGCCTTGAGTGTCTTCCTCAGCTTGTTGGAAAGCTCACTAGATTTTCACTGTCTAGAAATATTAAGCATCGTCTCTGGGGCCAGGGCACGGTACAAGGCGCTAAAGTTGTTGGGTGCAACTCTGGGTGGGAGAAAAGCTAGACAAGCCAGTTCAGAAAGGTGTTAGGGACTGCTGGGAGGGGCAGGGCGGGAGTGTTGATTTTACCTGGAAGTGGAGAAAACCAAGGACCTGTTTCATGAAGGAAGTTGCTGTGATGCTGAGACTTGCTTTGGGCCTTTTATTCCTTCTTTCCCTCCCCCCTTCCGTGGGTTCTGTGTGAGGCCCGTTTGCCAGGGAGAACTTAACATTCTGGGGCTGTGGACCGGAGCCTCTTCCCTTCCCTCCCAGAACCCAGGCCTCCTTGCTCTCACACTGACCTCAAGGAGTTTCCAGTTCAGGGAAGCAGACAGGTGGCTGAGTAAAAGTTCAACTCAAACAAAAACAAACAAAGAAAACCAGTCGAGAGGGTTTACCTCAGGAGAAGGGAATGTGGATTGGGCAGGAGATTGAAAGGGTAAATGGGACACTCTGGGCCTATTTGAATTTAGAGCGTTTGAGAGCAAAGGGTAATCTTTAACTAGACCGTGGAGGGAAGTGATAGAAACGATGGCCATCGCTAACTTCTACCAACTTCCGATGCAGGGAATGGTAATCTTCCGTTCAAAATCTCAAGCAGGTGGGGACTTATCTGCAAATGTGTCAATTTAGGAAGCAAACAAATTGGCAGCTATTTAAACGAGGACCTATTTGTCATTGAACAGTCATTGGACACCTAAAACACTGTCATAACCCCCAATAAACAAGCCAGAATGCTCTCTCCCCGCAGGGCCTCCTTTCCTAGAAGGGGGTAGTAATAAACTACATACTCAGTCCAAGCCCGGGAAGGAAATAAAGCAGGTGGTGTGAAAAGGGGTGGGGGTGGGGGACAATGTGAGGTTGCCAGGCAGTAAACAGAGGCTTCAGGAGTCCCCCAGGGCGGCAATCTCCTGGGGGAGAGGTGCCTGAGGGTCCTTGAAGTTGGGGTGCACTTAAGAAGCACACTTTTTACATACAACTCATGATACAGACCAAGACAAAAGTTTGCCACAGTTATTTTTATTTACACTTCACATGAAATTGAGAAAATGACAAATGTTCATATCAAAGACTCAGGGTGACAGCCAGAGGAGGGGCTCAGAGGGCAAGTGCTAAATCCTCTCCTTGTTTTTTTTTCTTCCCATTGTTTATTTTTTTTAAAATTATTTTATTGAGGGCTTGTACATTTCTTATCACAGTCCATACATACATCCATTGAGTCAAGCACCTATGTACACCTTTTACCCTCATCAATCTCAAAACATTTGCCATCTACTTTAGCCCTCAGTATCATTTGCTCATTTTCCCCTTCCCTCCCCCCTCCCCCTCCTTGGTTTTTAAGAAAGAGCCAACATCAGTCTTTCGTTAAAATGAGCAAAAGCGCAGAGTTCTTGTCTTCCAAGAGCTACGAATGAAACTTGGAATAATGTACAAAAAGGACACAGTTTTACACCCGTTAGGAAATAAGACATTTGGATCACTGAGTCATCTGTTAATGTCTTTCCCTTTAAGAACAAAAAACAAAAAAACATCAAGTTTCTGACTGGTGGTAGATAAAGTTAATATCCATAAAAGCGCTACAATTAGAGATAATAGAAATAAAGGTATGTCCATTAAAGCCCATAAATACAAATACTACATTAATAAACATTAAAAACAAAACACCCATGTCCAGAACTTAACAAGAACATAATCCAATCCACTGCCGGTCAGACATTTTTCTTTTCCCCCACCCACTCATGGAGAGTTTACAGTTCATTTACAGTCCCTTGGCCAAATGCCACTTTTAGGAATTTATCCTAAGGAGAAGAGGGAAGAAAAACAACCCCAAAACCACAACATGGGGAAAACCTGCAGGATAATGTTTGCCCTGGTGTAATTACAATGGGAAAAAAACTCCCACAGTAGGGATTGATTAGACAGAACGTGGTTCTACAGAATGCTGGGGGGGGGGGGGCTTCTTTTCTCACGTTGCATTTAAATTTAGTGAGCTGTGCCAATCGGTTTTGCCAACGCTTGCCCACGTGCTGGCAAACAAATACAAACACCGTGGTCGCGTGGTGGGCACTTGGCTTTGAGTCCAGGCCGAGGGTGGTGCTGTTTACTGTGGACCTGTCTGCGGTGGGCCGCCCAGGGACGTCAGCCGGGGCGAGTGCACCCATCCGCTGGCCGGTGCCCAGGCGTGTCCTCGCTCTAGTACATGTCCATGTTTGGTCTCACGGTCGGGGACAGTCCCGGGCCTGACTCATCCTCCGGCCTCCAGAGGGCTGTCCGTGGCCACGCCCACGACGCCCCTGCGGCCCGTGCTTAGGGTCTCCATCCTCCCGCTGGTCTCCCAGGGGCAGGGCCCGGCGCACGGCAGCACCCCGCTCGGCCTCGTCCCAGGCTGCAGGGGCTTGGAGACGCCCCAAGTCCCGGCGGAGCAACGAGGAAGCCGCTCGGTTTGGGCACGAGCGAACATGGCTCTCTTCACCCCTTCTGTAAGGGTGCTCCCGCTGTTTCGCCGGACCCAGTCCCGGCGGCCCCGGTCCCCCCCACCCCCCCGACCACCCAGTTCTCCCTTAGGTCCGCAACGCCCCGCCAGCCCGGGGCCTCGCCCCGCGGGAGGCGGGGCCAACAAGTTCGCGCCAAAATCGCGTAGCTAGTCCCGCCCTCGCGGCTACGTCGCGCCCTCCTTTTTTTTCAAACCCGGAGCTGGGCGGGGATTGGTGGGCTGTGCGCTCACGTGATTAACGGTCGCGGGAAGCCGCGGTGCCCGAACCTGAGACCAGACCTGCGGAGACCCCGGCCTCGCCGCCCGGGCCGCCCCGCCTCTGCTGGACGCTCCGCGCCGCCGCCGCCCGGACCGCTGCCGCCCGCAGCCCGCAGCCCGGAGCGCCTCGGAGCCACCGCCGGGCGCGGTGCCGGCCTGCAGCCGCGGAGACCGGGCGCGCCCAGCCGCACGTGGCAGACCCGCCCCCTGCTCCAGCCCGTGTCCGGCTCTCGGTGGGCAGCCGCGCTCGGCCGCGCAGCCCCGGCCCCAGGACGGCCATGAGCTTCCTGAGCCGGCAGCAGCCTCCGCCGCCCGGCCGCGCCGGCGTCTCGTGCACCTTGCGGCAGAAGCTCATCTTCTCCCCCTGCAGCGACTGTGAGGAGGAGGAGGAAGAGGAGGAGGAGGAGGGCAGCGGCCACAGCACCGGGGAGGACTCGGCCTTCCAGGAGCCCGACTCGCCGCTGCCGCCCGCCCGGAGCCCCACGGAGCCGGGGCCCGAGTGCCGCCGCTCGCCCGGCCTGGCCCCCGGCAGCCCCGGGGAGCTGGAGGAGGACATGCTGCTGCGGGGCGCCTGCCCGGGCGCCGGCGGGGCGGGCGGCGCGGCCGAGGGCGACTCGTGGGAGGAGGAGGGCTTCGGCTCCTCGTCGCCCGTCAAGTCGCCGCCGTCCGCCTACTTCCTGGGCAGCTCCTTCTCGCCCGTGCTCTGCGGCGGCCCCGGGGACTCGCTCCCGCGGGGCTGCGGGCCGCCCCGGGCCGGCGAGGGCCCCTGTTCGCCGCTGCCCGACCACCCGGGCACGCCGCCGCACAAGACCTTCCGCAAGCTGCGGCTCTTCGACACGCCGCACACCCCCAAGGTGAGGACGCCGGGCCGGGGCGCCCCGGGCCCGCGCCCGCCGAGCCTTTTAAACAGGCCGCGGCGCCGAGGGGGCCCCCGCCGCCCGGGTTCGGTTACATAACCGCCCGGCCGCGCCCCCGCTCGCCTTCCTGCCGCAGCACAAAGTTGGCAGCCCCTCTCTTGGGCCCTGCCCAGGAGTTGGCCGTTAAGATTATGTAACTGAACCGTGCGCCTCGGCTGGAACTTCTTCTCTCCTAGGGGCTGCTCGGCGCCGGCCAGGTGGCCGGCCCTTTGGCGCCCGCGGAGTCGGGGCCGCCCCGGGGGTGTCACCCAGAACCGGGTTGGGGAGGATGCCGCCGGGGTGGTGCTGGCCTGGCCACCTGACAACCCCGGCGCCGCAGCCATATGGTTCCTTTTCAACGCTGTGGTCGGCCCTGTAATTTGGGCGGCGCACGCAAAAGGAATTCGGTTAAAAAAAATTTTTTTTAATCTTAACCCCGGCTTATCGTTTAATGTCATATGGTGATACAGGGGACAGTTTTGCTCCTTGAAAGAAAAGGCCGATCTTCCAAGCACTTAACAGCCCTAAAGCCTCATGAATAACTCACAGTAGCATTTAAGCTTCTCTGGACTAGTATTGGGTAAGCGTTTGTGGATCCCTTGGGTGTAGGGCCCAAGTTTGGTCGCCCCAAGGGTAATCATTTAGCCCGTCATCCAAGCGCCCCCCCCAAGAACGCACTGTTGCTTGGACCCCTAGGCTTTTAGTCTGCTGCTGGTGGGTCTTGGAGGAGAGGTGTTAAGCACGTATTTGTCGAGTGGCAGGCCCACATCTACAAGAAGTATCCTGTCTTAAAATGGACACTGCCCCAGATAAAGACAAGAGCTGAGGTTCCCTTATTCACAAACTTCCGGGATAGCTTGCTTCTGAGCTGACTTGACTGACATGCCCTTGGCAAAACCCACTGGAAGTGAAGGAATGGAGGAGCCCAGCGGACAGTGGAGGTGGCTTTCAAAGCCCTATTGAGATGGAAGGGGCGGGGCATGCCGGCCGACTGTTCCCTATTTTTAGTTGTATTGAAAGGGTTTCCTTGTTAACTGCTAGCCACCATAAAGAATTTCAGTTTGCATAGTATTTGGGGTGGAAACCCGTTTTACTTGTCCAGTTGGTTCGCATCAAACTTCAGGACACTTAGCCGTTGTTTATTTTGCTTGAGATAACAACAAAAGCTTGTGTGTTGTGTTTTGACCCACAGTCAGCCAGGTGGAAAGGCTTGTTGAATGTGAGCTTGAGAAGGCTGACCACAAAGCCTAAAAATTCCTTTCCCCCCACCCCTCCCCCTTCCGTAGAGTTTGCTTTCCAAGTCTCGAGGAATCGATCCGAGCTTTGGTAAACTCCGGGGTGGATCGCTATTCATGAGTTCAGAAAGATCAGGAAAAAGGGAATTTGACATGCGACAGACGCCTCAAGTAAATATCAATCCTTTTACTCCGGACTCTCTGCTGCTTCATTCCTCAGGACAGTGTCGTCGAAGAAAGAGAACGTATTGGAATGAGTAAGTCATTTCTTACTATCCCACAGTTTGGTTCCCCCAGCCACTCACAATTGGCTTCTTAGGCTTCTCAAAATTTAGTTTTGTTTGAATGGCATGGAAGTTTGCACTCTGAAATGGTGTCAGCTGCTAGCACTAACTTTTAAGAGCTGGGTGAGGGAAGTAGTCAGCTATGGAAAAGAAGGAATAAAAAGTCCACAGCTTGCAGGGAATCTGCTGTTTGAAAATGAGCCCAGGCCGGGAGACTATGCCTAGAAGGTGGGGGTGGGGGGAGATGCTGTTAGCAATGACTGCCTCTGGTCAGTGACTGATTGCAGCAGTGGTGTTTTCCTCATCTGGGCTTAGTCTTGTGATTGCATAAGTAACAGTGCTTTTCTGTTTTTATCATTGACAGTCCGTTTTGCTGTATATCAGATAAAAGTTTTGTTTCTCTACTTGATATGCATGTCAGACATTGATGGAGCAATATTTTCCCTCCCCAGTTCCTGTGGTGAAGACATGGAAGCCAGTGATTATGAGTTGGAAGATGAAACAAGACCTGCCAAAGTAAATAGCTAGCTTCCCCACGGCGCGCGCCCCCCCCCCCTTATATTTTCGAAACTTGGATTTTTTACCCCTTAACAAGTTTACCATATTAAAAGCATTAAGTATAAACACAAGGAAGAGTGGTTTTTAAATTTCACACACAGACCTATCAAACAGCAAGAAAATTATGTCTTTGCATTGTGCACATGGATGTACTTTTTATTACAGAGAATTACGATTACTGAAAGCAACATGAAGTCACGGTATACAACAGAATTTCATGAGCTAGAGAAAATTGGCTCTGGAGAATTTGGCTCAGTGTTCAAGTGTGTGAAGAGATTGGATGGGTGCATTTATGCCATTAAGCGGTCCAAAAAGCCATTGGCTGGCTCTGTCGACGAGTACGTATTACAGTGTTGATCCCTTTTGGTGTTCTAGACATGAAAGCTGTAGGTGCTCCAATACTGAATGTTATCCTCTTAATCTTTTTAAAAATTTTTTATCATTTTATTGTGGGCTCTTACAGCTCTTAAAACAATCCATACATCAGTTGTGTTGAGCACATTTGTACATATGTTGCCATCATCATTTTTGAAACATTTTCTTTCTACTTGAGCCCTTGGTGTCAGCTCCACATTTTTCCCTCCCTCCCCACCCTCCTACCCTCATGACCCCTTGATAAATTATAAATTAATATTATTTTCCTATCTTAAACTGTCTTCTGCCCCCCTTCACTCACGTTTCTATTTTACATTAGTGGTTCTTAGTAGACTGGGTAAAATATGAATAATCTGATTTGGGGGGCCTACTTAAAAATTTGTGTTTCTAATCAGCATCCATGAGTATAATAAAATGGAATTTATCTTAATCTTGAGTTTAGAGACAACAAGATTCTTGCTTTCAATGTTTTCCTATCATGGAAATCTTTACAGAAATCTCCGTTTGAGTGTCCCCTCCTGCAACCTGTAACTTTAGCAAGTTGTTCTTCAACTTGCTAAATGTCAACTATGTAGATGTAGAAGTTAAATTTATCATACAGTGTTTCAGATGCATGCGGTTGAGGGTTAAACAGGACATAACCATTGTGTCAATCTCATTTCCACCAGGCAGAATGCTTTGAGAGAAGTATATGCTCATGCAGTGCTTGGCCAGCATTTTCATGTAGTGCGGTATTTTTCTGCCTGGGCAGAGGATGACCATATGCTTATACAGAATGAATATTGTAATGGTAAGTCATGGAAAGAAAGAAATGTTCTCTAAACTTGTACATTTGAGAAGATAAATGCCGAGGAAATGTTGATCATCATTTAATGGCTTTAGTTTTTATATTGTAAATGCAAGCATCAGAGGCCTAAGGTGATTTCAAGTACAAACCGTGCCGACCTGTATGATTAAAAATGGAAAATCCTGTCTCCTGAAGCACTTTGTACATGCACACCCCTCAGTAGTACTGTGCATATTACTTAGGTGTCTGTAAACTAGACTTTTTGAGACAACGTGAGCTTTGCTGTATATAATTTGGTGTACTTTTATCACCTCATGTAAGGAGTCCTGTAGTGTAGTGGGTTACATGTTTGGGCTGCTAACTACAAGGTCAGCAGTTCGAAACCACCAGCTGCTCCAAGGGAGAAAGATGAGGCTTTTTGCTCCCATAAAGTTGTGCAGTCTCAGAAGCCCCAAAGGGCAGCTATCGAAATCAACTCCATGGCAGTGGGTTTGGGTTTTAGCACCTCACAGTGTTGTGGGGAGCACACAATTGTTAAGATGTTTTCGATGAATTCCTCCTGCCCCTAACCTTTTCCCATTCTATTTTGTGCATTGCTGATACAGATGTTGATTACTCATAAAACGGCAGTGGCCCTTTCTACTGCTAAATTCAACCAGTCATTCCAGGCATCCCAGTCTGCCCAACCTAGTTTACCATTAGAATCCACGAAGTAGTGCATTCACTAGTGGTGGTTCTCTCCCCTCAATCCATCAATTAACCAATCAAAACAAAAGGGACAAAATGCAAAAGAATGTGTAGGTTCAATTTCAACCAGCTTTTATGGTCAACTAGATATCTCTCTCTGCTTGTGAAACCTTTACCAAAATTCTTGTCTGAATTCGATGCTTTTAGAGGTCTGATCTCTATATACCGTATTTACTCGAATATCCGCCGACCCGAATATCAGCCGAGGCACTTAACTGTACCACAAAAACTGCATTTAAAAATGTACTGGAAAACTCAGCTTATACACGAGTATATACAGTGTATAAATCTTTGTTTTATGTATAATGGATTATCACTACTGTGTCTCCTCTGGGAAATTAGAATATAATGGACAGTTGAGACAGGAAAGATGTGATTTTGTTGATTCTCCTTTTTTCCTTAGATAAACAAAAGCAACTCAAACCCAATCCACACCCGCTGCTGTTGAGTTGATTCCGACTCAGAGTGAGCCTACACCTAGCTTGTGAATAAATAAGGAGTGTAGGTATTGGATATTTTCATATCGCCCCTCTGACAGTGTCCCCTAGTATGGTTCACACTCCGAATGATGCCCCCGAGGAGGCCTTGTCTTCAGCCCTTTTTGGTTAACTGGTTTTATCTTACTGTGACTAAATGTCTTTTGTATTTCAAACAAGTATTTTAAGCCTTTGAAACTTGGTGAAAAATGTAATTTCTACCCTAAAAAAGAAGTGTAGAAAAAAATGAAATCGGGAAAGGGGACGGGAATCTGAGATGCCAGATAAGCGCTGGGCTCTTCTCACTCCTCCCGTCCTGCCTGCCACTCTGCAAGGAGCTGATTGGGCCAGAGCGGCTGGGCCCGCTGAGCAGGGAGATTGGGGAAGCATTATCTCCCATCGGTCATCCTCTTTTTCTCCCAGTTGAAGATTTATTTAAGTTGTATAGGGAGAGCATAATTATGCTTAATAAACCTAGGTATGTGTTTTTATTTTTAAATACATTTGACATTTTTGATAGTCATTTTTGCTCAAATTGTAAGACCTCTTCTGTTGATTTTATTACCCTGCTGGCTCTGGTTTTTTAAATTCCTAAACTTTAAGCCGAAAGTGTTCTTTTGAGATAACATACCAACTATCTATTATAAAGCTTCCTCCCTAACCCCTTGGTATAGAGATTTATAAAGTTTTTTTAACTATAAGCAGATTAGCTGATTGGTTTGGTTATTTCTATAAAAGCAGGTTGATATTTTCTTTTGTTCTGAGAATAGTATAAAAAAAACTGTAAGGGTACTCTTTACCTGTAGAGACCAGCACGTCTCAACCCTCTGTCTCCAGGTGGGTCCGCCCACATGCAGATACGCCCACATACGAGTACCTGGCGTGAAGATTCTTACCCATGCTATAATTACGTATTGTTTTTTGTGATTAATCACGATGCCTTATGTTCAATTTGTAACAATGAAAATACATCCTTCCAATCAGATATTTACATGTTTCGTAACAGTAGCAAAATTACAGTTATGAATAGCAACAAAAATAATTTTATGGTTGGGGGATCACCACAGCATGAGGAACTATATGAAGGGGTGGCAGCATTAGGAAGGTTGAGAACCACTGGTATAGACTTTTGTGTAAAGGTTGTGGGGAAACGTTATCATACATTGATGATGAAAGTATAAATCAGTACATGTGACCCTTTATCCAGTAATAACATTTCTAACAGATAGTAATACCTATGAAAAGACTGATGCATAGGCTTATTTATTAGAAATAATTTTAAAATCTCCAACTCTAAGGGATTGGTTAATTATCATTCAATTATATCGTGGTCTTCCATGGAGATAAAAGAAAATGTAGTTCTTTGCATATTGCTATAGAAGAGCTATAAGATAATGAAAATAGCTCTCACTTGGGGAAAGAGGTGAATAGATATGTAAGGCGCTGACAACATAGGCTTGCTGTGGGAGAGAGAACCAGGTGGGCTACAGGAGGTACAAGAATGAAAGACTTAATTGGAAACGCAGGGAATCTAGGACAGATGAACCTCAGGACCAGGGGTGACAGTGGCGATACCAGGAGGGAAGGGGGGTGTGTAGAAAGGGGACATTGATCACAGGGAGCTACATATAACCTCCTCTCTGGGGGACGGGCAGCAGAGGGGTGGGTGAAGGGAGACGCCGGGCAGTGTAATGTAAGATATAATAATAATTTATAAATTATCAAGGGTGCATGGGGGAGGGTGAATGGAGGAGGAGGAGGAGGAGGGAAAAGGAAAATGAGCTGATTCTGGGAACCCAAGAGGAAAGCGAATTTTGGGAATTATGAGGGCAACAGATGTATAGATGTGCTTTACACAATTGATCTATGTATTGTGATGAATTATATGAGCCCCAATAAATTGATCTAAAAAAAAGAATGAAAGACTAAATTGTATCTCGTACCATGTTGTTTGTTACCCACTGAAAGGATAAATGTAATTTTTGTTTGACAAGCAGGTTGAAGGGAGATGGTTTTAGGAATAGCTTTCTTGGTTGACTTTATGGTCATTCACTGAAGGGATGAGAAAGAAAAAACACTTAAGAAAGACGATATCTAACTTATTCTGTCTTTGTAAGGTGGAAGCCTGGCTGATGCCATAAGTGAAAACTACAGACGCATGAGTTACTTCAAAGAAGCAGAGTTAAAGGATCTCCTGTTGCAAGTTGGCAGAGGCTTGAAGTATATTCATTCGATGTCTTTGGTTCATATGGACATTAAACCCAGTAAGTATCGCAGATCTTCTAACAGGTTTTCTTTTTAAGTTCCAGAAAATAAGTTCCTTTTTTTACATTTTACATGTATACAGTCTGTAGTGGCATAGTGTTTTACATGTTGGGCTGCTAACCCTACCGGAAGAAAGATGAGGCTTTCTGCTCCTAGAAAGAATTACACTCTCGGGAACCACAGGGGCAGTTCTGCCTCGTTCTCCAGGGTTGCTGTGAGTTGGTTTTTTGTTAGGTTTATTGTTAGGCGAATGACTCATTTGTTGTTAACATTTTGTGATCTCTATTTGCCTCTTCCCCCAAATGATTTGGATTGTTAATTTTTCGTGTTTTTTATTTATCTAGTTATCTATTTATTTATTTATTTTTAAAGATCACTTTATTGGGGGCTCGTACAATTCTTATCACAATCCAGACATCCATCCATTGTGTCAAGCACATTTGTACATTTGTTTCCATCATCATTATCAAAACATTTGCCTTCTACTTAAGCCCTGGAATGTTAATTTTTATTAAAAGTTGGGGAAAAAATTATTGCATGCACAGTCTCAAAGTGGGACTCAGCTGGATACTGAGCATCTTTCCACGTGGCTACTGAACCATAGTTAATGCTGGTGTCACTAATGATCACTGCCGTAAGATGAGAGCAGTGAAAATGTTTCGGAAGTAACCCAAAACCACATCCACTGCCATTGGGTTGATTCTGACTCTCAGACTTGAGATCAGGCTTCTGAGAGTGGACATCTTCACGGAGTAGCTGGTGTCATCTTGTTTCCTTCTGACTCTGAGAGACTTGAGATCAGGCTTCTGAGAGTCGACGTCCTCACAGGAGTGGCCAGCGTCATCTTTTTTCCTTGGAGCAGCTCCTGTATTTGTCATTCAGGACCTTGCTGTTAGCAGCCCAATGCCTAACTCACAGTGTCACCACAGTGCTATACAAATGTGATACTGTTTCAGTCTGTACAAGAAATACAGAAATGTTACATGACTCAGAAAATGAAATGGTGCATGTACTATGACAATTGCATAAAAAAGACTGGAAGTGAATTAAGACTGGAAGGCATAGACATGTAGTAGTCTTAATTTACTATTATATCATTTTTTAGCTAAAAATGGCTAATGGTTGATATCTATGTATAACTAAGTAGCTTTCGTAGACAGTATGCTCTGGCTCAGGAAAACCTTGGTCTATTCTTAAAATGTATTCAAAGCTTGGGAGATGAAGGGGCAGTGGTGCTGCCAACGCAGAGGCTGAGTGGAAGCAAACAGTAAGTGCTGAAACAGTGACAGGCCAGATCTGAAGAAGCAGAAAACCCACTCTGCTGTGAAACTGCTGACAGACTCACTAGATCTACCAGAGGCGCAGCATACTTGGGAAATTAAATCTTGTGCAAACACAGTGGTATTTCCAGCCCATAAAAGTTAGTAAAGAAAGTTAGTTACTGTAGTACACAAAAAGTCACATGCATTATGACTATAACTGCATTTAAAAGTCATTTTGCAGGGTGCTCTTATAACAATCCCATACCTCCATTGTGTCAAGCACAGTTGTACATTAGTAGCCAACATCCTTTTCAAAACATTTTCTTCTACTTTGAACCCTTTGGTATCAGCTCCTCATTTTTTTCTCCCCACCCTCCCCATCCTCATGAACCCTTTGTGGATTATAAATCATTATTATTTTCACGTCTTATAGCATCCACTGTCTCCCTTCAACATGTTTCGGTTGTTTGTCCCCTTGTAACCGCATTTTTAAAAGGGTGCAAATGAATTCTTGCATTAATATCTTACTGCAAATCTTTCTCATTTTATTAAATTAGCAATGTACGTTGCTATTTTACTACCCAGTTTATTTTATTCAGCTCTCCCTACTTTTCCATTTCAGTACATAGTCACCCTTCCCTGCGCTCTAAAAACGAGACTTGTCTTACACAATGTCCTGGCTTCTGGCTTTCACTGCTCGCTGCCTTGTGCTGTCATTTAGCTTTGTTCCTTTCCTACTGAGTTTTCCTAGAAACAGAAATTTAGGCCCGACATTTGTAAGTTGAAGTTAATCAGTGTTTTTAATAAAAATGTTGATTCATAGAAATTAAATCATTTTACTCAATTTGTCTTAATCCAATGAAGAATTTATCCATATATTAACTGAGGTTTACAGTTTTAAAAAGGAAAAGACTATTTGAACTAATAGTGATAAATGTGAATACATGCGCTCTTATTTGTATTAAAAATGCCAGTCACGGATCGTAACATTTTACATGTAAGGTACAGGCAGTGCCCAGATTGTGAATGAGATGTTTCTAAGTGTGTCTCTAAGCTGCATGTGTAGGTAAGTCAGAACAGATGCCTTTTTATGTAAGAAAAGGCTCAAAGCCTTTTAAATCATTTAAAAATTGCCTGTGCAGCAAGTGAAGACCATTGTAATGAAAAATTGGTTGCTAGCAGGTGTGGTTCAGTCATTCCTTTTTAAAATGGGGGCATATTTACCTGAGGCCAAGTATGAGTTGTTAATAAGTTGGATGATTGTAGCTTGGGAACTGCCTGTTCAAAATTTGAAAAACTTAGGAGATAAATTAATTTTCAAATCTTAAACTGACAAATGTCACCATAAGATCCATGGGCCAGTGAATAAAGTATCACTAGGACCAGAACTTCCATAAATAGAACATTTGTATCATTAGTACTGTATTGTTAAAACTATTGACAGGAAATCTGGCATGAAAACTGTTAAATCATGAGCTTGCTTGGGTTTGGGAGAAAAAGATGAAATTATGTGTAATAAGCAGACAGCCATCTCTGGATGTCAATGTACATGGCCAGTTGAACTCACTAGTTAGATGACTACTTTTTCACTATTATCAAACTTGCAAGATAAGATTAAAAATTGTATTTTAGCAACATCACAAATTATTAAGATTTGTGACTTCCGTATTGTTCATAAGTAATTAAATGCTGAAGATCAGTTTGGAAACAGGGTCTCACTCAGTGCGTTGTAAATCTAAATGTTCAGGGATCAGAGCTGCTCTAGGAAATATCTGCAGGTAGGAGAACTTAAACCTTTTTTTTTCCTTTTTGGTTTTAAAAATTACATATTAATTGGGAGTTTATATATATCTATATCTATATCTCAGTCACATCAAGCAGAATTATACATTTGCTACCACAGTTTCCAGATAATGGATTTTTCTTTTAAACTTACATTTTTAAAAGCTTCGCGGGTGCATAAGCAAATGTGGTGAAGAAAGCTGATGGTGCCCGGCTATCAAAAAGTATAGCGTCTGGGGTCTTAAAGGCTTGAAGGTAATCAAGCGGCCATCAAGCTCAGAAGCAACAAAGCCCACATGGAAGAAGCACACCAGCCTATGCAACCACGAGGTGTCGAAGGGATCAGGTGTAAGGCATCATCAGAACAAAAAATCTTACCATAGTGAATGATGGGGGGAGTGTGGAGTGGAGATCCAAAGCCCATTAGTAGGCCACTGGAGATCCCCTTGCAGAGGGGTCTCGGGGAGGAGATGAGCCAGTCAGGGTGCGATGTAACAATGATGAGAAATACAACCTTCCTCTAGTTCCTAAAGGTTTCCTCCCCGCTCCCACTACCATGACTCGAATTCTATCTTGCAAGACTGGCTAGACCAGAGGAGGTACACTGGTACAGATAGGAACTGAAAATACAGGGAATCCAGGATGGATGAGCCCTATAGGACCAGTGGTGTGAGTGGCAAAACGGAGGGTGGAGGGAGAGTGGGTAGGAAAGAGGGAACCAATTGCATGGAACTGTGTGTGGCCTCCTCCCTGGGGGACGGACAACCGAAAAGTGGATGAAGGGAGAAGTCGGACAGGGCAAGATATGACAAAATACCCATTTGTAAACTATCAAGGGCTCATGCGGGAGGGGGGCGCGGGGAGGGAGGGGGAAAAATGACCTAATGTCGGGGGTTTAAATGGAGAGAAAATGTTTTGAGAAACGATGTACAAATGCGCTTTACACAATTGATGTGTGTATGGATTGGGATAACAGTTGTATGAGCCCCTAATAAAATGTTAAAAAAAATAAAATAAAAAAATAAAAAAAATAAAAGCTTCGCAAGTGATTCAGGTATGGTTTTTTTGGTGAACTCTGCTTCTACTGTTAATGGTTAGTGTGACTTACATATTTGACTGTTCAACAGGTAATATCTTCATATCTCGCACCTCAATTCCAAATGCTGCCTCTGAAGAAGGGGATGAAGATGACTGGGCGGCCAACAAGATTATGTTTAAAATAGGTAAGAAAGGCAACTTGTCATTTCTTACAATGAAAAAGAAGGTGTTTTTGCTTTTAACGCTGCCAAATGTTATGTTTTTAACATTTTTAGGTGATCTTGGACACGTGACAAGGATAGCTAGTCCGCAAGTGGAAGAGGGTGATAGTCGTTTTCTTGCAAATGAAGTTTTGCAGGAGGTAATTTTTCTCTTTTTTAATACGAGGATTTGCTTGATACACCATTTGATAAAAGAATATCAATTCAGATATATTACAATTTCAAGTTAATGATAAGTAGAATTGTAATATAAAGTAGAAATTAAACAATTAAGTTGAGAGCATTTAACAAGAGTTAGTAAAGGCAAAGATTTAGAAAACTCAGCGGTGTTAGGGTTTCATTCTGTTGATTTTTCTGCAGAACTGGTGGAAATTTAAAAGGGCAGGGCCTTTTCTGAGATAAAAGTTTCAGTATATTATGAACATGTTAAAATTACATACTCTTCTGACTCAATTTCCACTTGTAGGATTCTTCCTTACAAAAATATTCAAACAAGTTGAGAACAGCGTAAGTAAGAGTTTACTATTAACGAAATGATTAAGTAAAAAAGTGAACAGGGGAGCTGATATCAAGGGCTCAAGTGGGAAGAGAATGCTTTGAAAGCGATGATGGTGGCATCTGTGTAAATGCTTGACACCCTGGAGGAATGTATGGATTGTGATAAGAGATGTAAGAGCCCCCAATAAAAGTATTTTTTAAAAGTGGAACAATGAGAATGGAACTAGTAACTAATCTAAATGGTATGGCCCAATTGGTCTTTTAATGTGTATATTTGTGTGTTTTATTATGTATATGTACATTAGAAACTTACCTGGGTTTTTTATGTTTGCATATGAATGTCTCTAGAGGGATAGCCATTTCTCTTGAGAATTGAAAGGGTTGGTGAGAAAAGAAACAAGGCTTTCACTTCCTTCAGGGTGTATTTTACTTAGTAATTAAAATACAAATTTCCTCTAAGGTATTATTTTTGATTCTTTGACTACATCTTAAATATAGATGGTTTTAGAATGTTTTTACTTTGTCCCATTTGTCATCTAAATTCTCACTTTCTTGAGATCATTTTTATAGCGTCTTGAAAAATGGTTGGTTGGTGTTTTGATCTTACAGAACTACACCCATCTACCCAAAGCGGATATTTTTGCCCTCGCCCTCACGGTCGTTTGTGCTGCTGGTGCTGAACCCCTTCCCAGAAATGGAGACCAGTGGCATGACATCCGGCAGGGGAGGTTACCCCGCGTACCGCAGGTGCTTTCCCAAGAATTTACGGAATTGCTCAAAGTAAGCCTTTTATAAATGAAATGTTCTACTAAAATGCCAATCTTTGATTAAATTGCATGTTTTTACCTTAACTTTACTTCTTGTCAGGTTATGATTCATCCGGATCCAGAGAGAAGGCCGTCAGCAGCTGCACTAGTAAAGCATTCAGTTTTACTGTCTGCGTCTAGAAAGAGTGCAGAACAATTGCGAAAAGAATTGAATGCTGAAAAGTTCAAAAATTCACTTCTACAAAAGTAAGTGAGGGTTGGTTTTGTTTTTCGCTTTCTCATTCTCTCTCTTTTTTTTTGAGAGACTTCGGTTTTCTTTCAGCAAAGGGTGTAGTGGTTCTAGCATGTTGCGTTGTTAGGCAATGGAAATTTAAGGACTCAGCATTTGGCTAGTTTCTGTTTCATGTAAATTCTGAAATGACGAATGATGTGTAGTGATAGTCCCCAGGACCTAAATCATAGCTAAAGCTAACTGAGCTTACACCAGTGTCCTTTCTCCCCAAACTAGTATATAAGCCAACATTATTCTTTCATCCTATTTCACTTGTTTTATGAAAGGATGATGCTAAATATTATTACAATTATTTTTATTTTATCTGAATGACCTTTGACATTAGGGGAAGCTGGTTTGGAGTGCCATAGTTTATGAAAAGGGAAAAATATTGGCGGGCATTAAGCAACTACAGGTCAAATTTCTAATTACTTTGCTTGATTGCTATCATTTTGATTTTAGCCAAATGAAAAACTATCTTGAAATATTTAAAAGTTAAAAAAAAGAAATATTTAAAAGTTCAGTTGTTAATAACGACATTTGCCTTGTTCATAAAAAGAAGTAAAATATTCTTATACTCTTAAATATCTATTTGAATTTTTTCTGATGCTAGGAATAAACAGCATACATCAATTTAATAGTTTATTTTTTATTATTAAATACTTCTATTGGGGACTCTTCATTTATTTATTTATTTATTTATTTATTTTTTAAAAACATTTTGTTAGGGGCTCATACAACTGTTATCCCAATCCATACACACATCAATTGTGTAAAGCGTATTTGTACATCATTTCTCAAAACATTTTCTCTCCATTTAAACCCCCGACATTAGGTCCTCATTTTTCCCCTCCCTCCCCGCTCCCCCCTCCCACATGAGCCCTTGATAGTTTATAAATGGGTATTTTGTCATATCTTGCCCTGTCCGACTTCTCCCTTCATCCACTTTTCGGTTGTCTGTCCCCCAGGGAGGAGGTCACACACAGTTCCATGTAATCGGTTCCCTCTTTCCTGCCCATTCTCCCTTTACCCTCCCTGTTTTGCCACTCACACCACTGGTCCTATAGGGCTCATCCATCCTGGATTCCCTGTATTTTCAGTTCCTATTGGGCACTCTTACATTTCTTATCACAGCCCATACATCCATCCATTGTGTCAAGCACATTTGTACATTTGTTCCCATCATTTTCAAAGCGTTTTCTTTCTACTTGAGCCCTTGATATCAGCTCCTCTTTTTTCCCCCTGCCTCCTCTGCCCTCTCTCCCTCATGAACCCTTGATAAGTTATAGATTATTAATTTCAGAACTTAACATTGGCCAATTTAATAGTTTCTACATGTACAATAAATTCAATGACATTGATTACAGTGGTTTAAAAAACTTTTTATGATTAAACGCAACTCACTCGTTGACTCTTGACTCATAGCAACCCTATAGTTTAGAGTAGAATTGCCCTTTTGGGTTTCCTATGCTGTAAATATTTGCGTGTGAATTGAGTGAAGGTTCATAAAGCCGATAATCACTTTTACGTTCAACAATTCATACACATTTTGTTTCAACTCATCCATTGCAATCCCCTCATCCATTCCTTCCTCTTTCTTAAAACCTCTGAACTTTGTTCCTGGATAAATGGGACCCTATCGCTACTTTTACTTGTAACACTGTATCCAGGTATATGTGGGGTCTTAATCCTAAATGCAAAGTAAAATATTTTCATAAATTTGTTCATAAAGTTTTGAGCAGAAGCTGACATTTCCTGTTGTAATTTCCTTACTTCGTCTGCATCTTAGAATAGTGGCAAAGATCTTCTGTCTGGAAATATTGTTAGTTATCGTCTTATGATTTCTTGTTAGGATTAATACAGTAAGCAAGAAGTCTTGTTTCCTACTTTTATATTCCAGAGAACTCAAGAAAGCTCAGATGGCCAAAGCTGCAGCTGAGGAACGGGCACTCTTCACTGACCGAATGGCCACTAGGTCTACCACCCAGAGTAATAGAACATCTCGACTTATTGGGAAGAAAATGAACCGCTCTGTCAGCCTTACTATATACTGAACTACTCGTGTCCCACCACCCCACAGAAACCGTGACGAGAGGAAGCTAGGTGGAGTGGAAATCATTGCTAGAAGCCAGTTTGCAATGACTGTTGATTGCTGTCAGTAGTTTTACTGAGATGCTTCTAGGACTTTGAAGTGTGAATTACAGTTGGAAGCTATATTTGGGCTGTGGTTTACCAGGCTCACTTCGCCTCGTCTTAGCAGGCGGTCTGTCTCTGTAGGTTGTCGGTCACTGTGGGATGTTCCACCAGCCTTTCCAAGGCTGACCGCTGTGGTGGTTGTGCTACTTAGTGTTTGCTGTCGCAGTGTAATAAAACATCTTTCCCTTTAGCGACCCATCAAAAGGACTCAAGGGCTTTATTGCAAACATCACCCCCTTAGAGAAGGGAGGTGCTAAGAGACTCAGTACTACCCAGCCTTCTGTGTGTCGGTCTTCTTCTGTTCTCCTTTTTCTGATTGTGAACTTGTCTATCCAACTGGGAGCACTTTGTAGGCATTGCATGAACCATGGAATGGTAATTCTGTGGACATATGCCTTGTGAATTTGCTGCTATTTTAGTTTTGTCTTTGCTGTAAAATTGTAGCATTAAACAATCATCGTTGTTAATAGGCTTTCTTTTGAAACAATTATGTGAAATATATAAGCTGCTCTCGACAAGCAGCCATTTGCCTTTTTTTTCCTTTGAAGCTAGTGCATTGGAAAAATGCACACACACCCTCCTCCCCCTTTGGAACTCTGTATTAATGTAGTATAATTATTATTGGTTTTGTAATTTTTTTTATAATGTCCTTCCCTGACTCTTTTTAAAAATCTCTCGTCTCCTCCCAAGTTTTGTACTTGATTGTATTATTACTCTGTTTTTAAATGTTTTGCTTGTTTTTCCTTCAATATTTGTGTATATAAACTGATACTGTATATAGTTGTTTGAAATGCCAGAATGACTTCTGACTATTCCAAGTTTTTCATAAAACATATTTTTTATCTGTGATTAGCCATTTGACTAATAAATATTGGCTAACAGATGTTGAAAAAGTAGAATTTGACTTAATGCTGGTTTCCCCATTAACTTTTGGTTTAAAACGTGTTTGCACTTGTCGGTTTGACTTGTGTCCTATTAACATTGATTGGCATATTAAAAGTCACTCTGAGCTTACCTCTATTGTCTGTCTTTGTAGTATCTATATATTTTTTAACTTGATAGAATCTCCATTTTCACCACTTTATAAAATGTAAGGTATAGTGTGTATAAAGTACTAAGAGCAGCAGGCACTTTTTTCATATATGTATGAAACTTCGTATGAATGGTGGGCTTAGTTCATGAGGTTTGGCATTGAACAAACTTTGATATTTAAAATTTGCCATTGTAAATATTTAATACTTTTACATTTCCTTGCATTTTATGCATGTGACTTACTAGGAGTGTGCTCAAAGTAATTCTAAAGAGCTTTACATTATTGTGACTATAATAGATGTAATTCTCACCTAGTTGGGTGTTGTAGTAGGTTAAACGTTGGACTGCTCCTAGGTGCTTCTCTGCACGAAAGGTGAGGCTTTCTGCACCTGGAAAGGTTCACAGTCTTAGAAACCCACAGGAGCAGTTCTCTATCCTATAGGGATGGTCCCTGAGTTGGAATCAATTTGATGGCAGTGAGTGAGATAGCAATGAAGCTTTGAAAGTAACTGCTAATTCTGCGGTATCTTGACAGTTGGGCACCAAAGTAAACAGGCTTGGAGTAGAAAACCAGTGTCACACGATGTCCAAGTGTCACTTGGACCAGGGGGTTTTCATTGGCTTTTGATTGGAGTCTTACTGCTATAGACGTTCTTAACCAGTTGGATAATTTTAGCTTGTTAGCTTCAATTAGAGTAGGGGTGGGGAAGCTTTTTACTTCCAAGGGCCAGATAATATTTGCAGGCCATACTGTTCAAACAACTAGTCGCCCCTGATGTGATGGCTGGAACGATTCTCTGGTAAAGGTATGTGGTGTTAGCTGGAATTTATTTTACAGACCTTAAATGGCCTGCGACTGGACATTTCCCCAACCCTGACTTAGCAGCATTTGATATCGACCCACACAGTAGATACAGAAGCTGGTAGGTTTCAAAATCTGCCTATACAGGAGCAGGTAATATGCACACATTTCAGCAGCCACGAGACAACTATAAAAAGTACGGTTACCTGTTCATTATGGTCACCTCAAGTCTATTTGCATTTTTTCAGTGCACTAGCTTCAAAGAAAAGTTTGATTTTTCTTAAAATTTACAGTAAATTTGTCACTTTCAGAATAGATTCCTGGTATTCAAAGGGAATCCTTAAGCCATCTGAAAGCTGGTAATGGGAGTTCAACTCATGATCCGCCCAGCACACTTAAACTGAATGCCTTCATTGGTAGAACAAAACCCAGTACTAAGTCTGTGCTAGCTAAGGATTAAGATAAAACAGAAGAGCACTTATGTAATCAATGACAATAAACATGGTAAGTGCTGTGTTGGAGACATTGCGTAAGGCAGAGTGGTGGCTAAGAGAACAATGAACATTTCGGGGAAGAAAACGGTAGTAATCTGCAGGGAAACAATCCAGGGTTTTGCTGAGACTGCTTCAAGGTCATTGTAAGAATAGTAAGGAGGGACTGCAGAGATGGCAGAAAAAGCAAGGGCACTTGATAGTACTGGAATTGTAAGAGTAGAAGCTGAAGTCGAGGCTTCATCTTGAATCCGAGGAGGGACAAATTTGCAGAAGCAGAGTTAAGTAGGCTATAGTGGGTTCAAGTCAGGGGTGTTTAATAGGAGCTTATTGGTGTTCCCTTTGAGAGTATTAAATTGGAGGTAGATCATCTTCAGAGATAAGTAGGGGATTGGAATAAGACCAGAGAGACTAGGAACCCCTCCACCCTTGAAAAAAACACCTCATTACGATACATTAGAAGTCCTAAAGACCTGGGGAGCCCAAGAGGAGCACAGAATTTGTCTAAAATTGGTTATTGTTCTACAATATATTTTCCACGAACTGTTTTAGTAAAAGCATGCTTATTTAAATAAAATTGCAAAGGTGACCCAAAAAAGGGCCAGAATTAGAGGGTCAGGGAAAGAGGAAGACCAACAAGAAGATGGATTATAGTGGTTGCAACAGCGGGCTCGAACACTGCGGGAGCAGGCAGTGTTTTGTTCTGTTGTGTACAGGGTTGCTATGAGTTGGAAGTGACCCAGCAATACCTAATAAGAGTAAGGAGGGCCTGAACTCGGTTTTTGTGATGAGAACACATGGCTAGAATAACAATAGGATGGGGGCTGAGCTACAAGTGCTAATACTGTATTGAGGCATTGAAGAATTCCTCAGAAAGTTAAAGTATTTGAACATAAAATTACCATTTTGGAAAGTTAAATTTGTTAAGCTGGAAAATACTGTCTTTGGAGTGACTGCAGAATGCAACTGTTGCTTTAGTTTTCTGCCCAGAGGAGCTCTGGAGGCATAGTGGGGTATACTTTGGGCTGTTAACCACAAGGTCAACAGTTCAAACCCACCAGCTGCTCTGTTGGAGAAAGACAAGGCTTTCTGCCCTATAACGACTTACAGCCTGAATTGTATGATATATGGATTAAATGCCAGTAAATCCTTTAAAAAAAAAGATGTACAGTTTCAGAAAGCCATAGGGGCCATTCTACTCTGTCCGATTCTGGGTTAGAATCAACTCAATGGCAGTGAGTTTAGGGTTTTTGAGTTTACGAACCTAGGAGCACACACTCTTTTTACGAATGAACAAGTGTCTTTTAAAGAGCTGTTCTCAGATTTTTATTTTAGTGATCAAGAAATTGTGTCTTTAAAAACGTTTCCTGAAGGCCGAGTTAGGTAACGTTTCACGCTGACATCTGATGAGTTTTCTCCCCAGTTTCTGTCTACAAAGCACCTCACTGTGAGTATCTCATCGAGCAAATTGTTGCATCTCTCTTTTTTGTTGTTGTTGCACCTCTTATGGGCAATTTGCTTGTGAACATTTCAAGGGCCCCTTAAAGCAAAGAGGGTGGATCCACAGAGAACGGTGAAACTGCTGTGCATGCTGTCAGTGCAGCCTAGAACTAGGAACGGAAGGGGAAGCCTGGGTGTTTTGAAGGCACTTATGTAACTTGTGGTGCCTCACTGATGGACGTTGTAGAGTAAGTGCATCTAGAGCAGGCTCGGCAAAACTGGGGCGCTCAAGCCATAGGGCTCTCGGCAAGTGTGTGTGGCTCTTAAGTAAAATGGAAACCTTTATAAGAGTATTATTCAGAAATGGTGATTTCATTTGTTTGTGAAAATAAATTTATGGCTCTCAAATAATTTTTAAATTGTGAGGGACAGGTTGGCTCTTCCATCTCAAAAGTTTGCCAACCCTTGATCTAGAAGGTTATGCAAATTTAGTTCCCTAGTTGGGATTTCTCAGAGTACAGCAGAGTAGATTTTCAGAAATATGGAAGATTAAAAAAATCACTGAAACTGTCCTCCCAATACGTATCTTTCAAGAATTCAAGTAGTGTTCAGCTGAATAATTTTAAAGAAAATAGTTTTTTTCTATATGTCAGATGACCCCAATTTTCAGTGCTGCTCAGAGATGTCTGGAGTAAGAAAAAAACGCTACAGACACTCCAGGGAGACTTACCAGACAAAGATGGCATGCCACATTCTAACTTCACTCAACTAAGAAACCTCAACAAGGCCATAAAGAAACATTTATAGCATAGTTCATATTGTTTAGTTATACAGAATTAATAAGTACTTTGAAGAATATGCATTTGAGTAGTAACATTTTTATGGTATGAGATGAATTCCCAGGCCAAGAGTTCCAATTTTTACATAATCCATGATGCCTCTGAGAACTATAGGTCCAATGAACATGCCTGAATTTAGGATGACTACCCACATGAGATATGGAGGTCTGGCAAGATTCTAAGGACTCAGTATAGCCGGCATTCCAACCCACATCTCATAGCAAAGAACCATGGTTTTTTTTGAGACACGTGAACCAAAACCCACTGCAATCCAGTCGATTCTGATTCACAGAGACCCAATAGTACAGAGTAGAGTTTGGGTTCAAGCCCTGTTGGGTTTCCAAAGTTTTAAATCTTTATGGGAGCAGAAAGCCTCATCTTTCACCTGAGGAGTGGCTGGAGGGTTTGAACTACTGACCTTGTGGTTAGCAATCCAGTGCTTCCCCACAGCACCCTCAGGACCCCTTTAAACATATGAGAGTGTAGGGTAAACACTAAAGGACAGATTGTGTGGGCAGCAAAAGGATGGAGCTGTCAGAGTCAGGAAAACATGAAAGAATTTGACATGGACACCAAGAAAAAATTGAAGGTATTGTTCACATGTGTGATAGGTAGATTTATTGTGCCAACCTGGCTAATAGGAACATGTGGGATTAATAAGGTTGCAGTTTGACTGGAGGGCAAAGAGATAAATGGCTCAGCAAGCCCCACCCCATTCCCTCTTGCTCTCTGGTGATGGGACCAGCGTGCTGTTGCTTAGCTAGTTCTCTGCCTCAACTTGTGAGCTGCACTACATGTGGGAGAGTCAACCTGTGGATTGTGTGGCTAGCGCTTGAGGTTCCTTCGAGACCTGCTTCATCACGCTGCTGGTGTGTGCATTGCTTGAGCTTGAGACTGACAGATCCTGTCATCTTGTATTGCTTGAGTATGATATTTCATCTGAGCCTGCTTCCTTAAGCTCCTGAGCTGCTGACTGTTGGTAACCTGCTCTGTTGTTTGCTGCCTGTGGCCGGACTGCCTGGATTGATCTAGGGAAGACTCAGCTGTCTGCTTCCTTGACCTTGGTCCTAGCAGCCCTTGTGAGTTGAAGGACTTCCAGTATATTTAACTGTTCCATGGAAGTGAGTTGAACTGAGCCCTTTGTACTGCTGTGTGGACTAATTAACTGTTATATTCCATTTTGGTGAATCTATCTATCAAATCATAAGTGCCCTGGTTTTGTTTCTGTAGAGAACCCTGTCTAATACAAACTGTCACCAATACAGAAAAGGGTAATGAGGGAAGCTCCTGAAGCCATCCAGAGTTCTTTGGGAGATCTTTGGTGAGTAGTGTCGGTCGAGGGAGGACAACAGCCAGGGCCCAGTGGGTTGTAAATGGGAGTTGAGGACACTGAAACTGTAAGTACAAATAGTTTCCAAGAAATATGACTGAAAAGGGGAAGGAAAGAGCTATAACTTAGTTTACTGTCATTTATTAGTCGCTTAGGAGAGCTGGTGGTGTAGTGGTTATGTATTGGGCTGCAATCCCCATGGTCAGCAGTTCGAAATCATCAGCTGCTCTGCAGGAGAAAGACTGGGCTTTCTACTCCTGTAAACAGTTACAGTCTCAGAACCCCACAGGGGGTCACTGAGTCAGCACTGACTTGATGGTCGTGAGTTTGGTTTTTTGGTCTGGTATTATGTGCTAAGTGTCTCACAATGCAAGATCATTTAATCCACCTAAGAATCCTATCACTAAAGATCCATAGATTGTCAGGAGAATGAACAGAGCTAAGACAGAAGAGCCAGTCAGGTGTGGCACACAAACTGAGCTTGGACATCTTCCTAAGGCTATTGTGCATTGAGAAAGGACTGAAGAAATATTTACTTGGCAATGATGTCCCCAATAGGGGTGGGTTCTACTATACTAATACGTCCTTATATCTTGGAAGTTGCTCTTGTCACTCTGGGGTAGGTTTCAATGGCCAGGTGTGTACTATGTGGCTCTTTCCCAATGGCTGTAGTCATGATGAGCCTAGGGGCAGACACCTAACTCAAGAGGGCTAACTGAATCCCTTCACAGTCTAACCACTGGTAATTGATAGAGAAGTCAACCTTTGACTCAAGCCAGGCTGGTGTCACTGCTCAGAACAGAGAGAGAATAAGCTAATTAATCCCTCTCTGTGGGTCCTAAGAGAAGCCAGGGAGATACTGGCCTGGGTGTTTTCAGCAACAAACAGCCCAGTCTGCAGTGGGCAAAGTAGAGAGGACCACAGATTACATGCCAGTCCTATTTCTAGGTGACTGAGGCCTGTTCTCAGAGTTTTCGCCCATTCCTCTAGCTCATTGTTGCTTGAAACACTGGATGATTCTTCTAGCTAATGCCCCGCCCCCTCCTGTTTTCTTTTTAAAAATAGTTGGTTAGTTTTCTGTTTCTTGTACCATGCACGAATCAGTCACTTACACAGATGACCAATGAGTAGGTTACATTACTATGACCCAAAGCTTGGTTCATCCTGAAAGTCTCAGATTACTCCGAACCCCTGGATCACAGTGGTACCCAAGAGAAACGGAGACAATAGGGGCTATTTTGCTCCTAGCCAGATTCCCACCCCAGAGCTGGAATCTCCTGTTCCAGAAAAATCTCAGTCCATTGATGTAAAACCTGGTGCCTGTCTCAAGGAGCCCACTGAGAAGCATAGGCACTTTTCCTAACTTATCTTTGGAGGACATCTATTTTTAGTTTTCTACACATGGTCTGGAGTTTTCCTGTACTAAGCTCAATACCTGCGATAAAGCAAAACCCAACTCTAAACTCACAGATGAGTACACACCAGCCGCCCAACTCGACTCTGCTCCGTGCTCATGATTCAGGTCAGCTCTGCCAAGCTGGGCCCTGGCCAGGCTCAGCATTTCCTCCTGAGCCTCTGGGGCAGGGGAACTGATGCTTGAGCAACTCAGGACCTTCAGGGGAAATAGGATTATAAATGTTTTTACATTCACCAACTTGCTGAACAAAAGGAATGTTTGAGACATGTCAGTGCGTCTTAAAACGGACTTAAATAAGTCCCGTTCGTGTTTCTTCTCTCCAGGGGAGCGGCAGCATCTGCTAGACTTGCACAGACTCTGCCATCTATAGAAGGCCATGGTGCTCTCGGGAAGAGCGTGCCGGCTAGGAAGCAGAAAGTTCCATTTTGGATGCGCTGTGCTTAAGGCCCCCGGGGACACTCTGGTGGCCATACCCAGAGGTCAATCAGGTGTACATCAAAAGAGCTTGACATTTGGGTGGCTGAGGTAATCTAAGAGGAATTTGTAAAGTGACAGGAGCAGTAAATCCGGGTAGAACCCTGGGAACAGCAACATTTATGGGGAGAGAGAGGGATGGAGGAAAAGAAATCTGTAAGGTAGGTGAAGAAAAAGGCCTCCAAGGAGATGGAAGAAAACGAGGGATAATGAAGATGTGGCCAAACTCAAACTCACCCCCATCGAGTTGACGCTGACTCATAGCAACCCTATAGGACGATAGAACTTCCCCTGTGAGTTTTCAAGACTGTAACTCTTTATGGGAATAGAAAGTCCCATCTGTCTCCCACAAAGCAGCTGATGGTTTCAAACTGCTGACTTTGGGGTTAGTAGCCTAATTTGTTACCACAACGCCACCAGGGCCTCTTAAGTGGTCAATGGAGAGGCTTAATGAGACCCTGTGCTACCTTGGCAAGAGCACTTTAGGTTTTTTTTTAATCAATTAAATAAGCACTTTAGTCTTAACTCCCTAGTGTTGCTATAACAAGGAGTCCTGGAGGTGTAGTAGTTACAAGTTGAGCTATAATCCTCAAGGTCGGCAGTTCAAAACCACCAGTTGCTCTGGGGAAGACAGGCCTTTCTAGCCCTGTGAACAGTTACAGTCTTGGAAACTCACAGAGGAAGTTGTACCCTGTCCTATAAGATCACTATGAGTAGGTTTGAGTTTGAGTTGCTGTAACACAAACACAACACGTTTTTTCACAGCATGTTGTGAATTCCGAGTGTGGCTTTCAGGGGGCTTCTTTGTCTATTTCAGCTCTAATAGCTGCCAACAATCCTTGGTTCTCCTGGGTGCTGTCGTTCATTTGTCTCCATCGTGATCAGATAGAGCCTGACTGCTCCTTGCATCTTCGAACCTGTGTCTAATTTGCTTGTTTGTATCTCAGAAATGATTTAGATTAGGGCATACCTTACCTGATAAGGATCTCATTAACATAAACAAGAAAACCCGATTTCCAAACTGGATGACATCCACAGAGATGAGCTACTATGATCCCAACACAAATTTGGGGAACACACAAATTCATAACAAGTGACGTAAGGCATGTGCCAGTGGCGCAGTGGTTTCACTCCTGCTTCTACAGCATGACAAGTGGTGTGACAAAGGCTGGAGATGCCAAGGGACTGCAGTTGGAGACCTTGGCACCGGTGCCAGCTGTTCAGAAGCACGTGGGAGAATAAACAAGATGTAGTAAGATATGGAAGGGAGAGTTGCCAGGACAGGAGGCTGTGTTTGGAGACTGGAATTTTGTAGTGTTGTTCTAGAGATGACAAGGACCAGAGTGTGGCTATGGGGCTGAAAGGCCACAGTGGTGAGGAGTCATTGGAGACCAGGAGTCCAAAGACTTGAAGCTGTTGAATGTGTTATCCACAGAGATGGCTGTGGAGTTCTACGCAAGGCAACCCTATATGATTTCGGAGATTGTAAATCTTTTTGTGAGCACACAGTCTCCTCTTTCTCCTGAGGATTGACAGGTGGTTTCCAACGGCCCCCAAAGCTTACCCACAGGGCCACCAGGGCTCAGCTCCTTCTCGACACCCATATATACAAACATATGTGTGGAGATCTATCTGCACGTGTCACTCACTGCCATCGAGACGATTCTGGCGCACAGCCACCCTATTAGACAAGGTGGAGCTGCCCTGGTGGGTTTCTGTCACTGTACCGTTTTCTGGGAGTAGGAAGCCTCCGCTCTCCCCTGGGACAGGGCTGGTGTTTCGAATTGCTGACCTTGCACAACACGTCACCACTGCTACCACGGCTTGCTGGAGGCATGGACATATATGTAGAAAACCTTTTACCGAGAGAGGAAGAGAGAGCGGGCAGGGACGGGGAGCGGAGCGAGAGAGCTTTGTTTGCTCAGTCTCATTCCTTTTCGTTGAGCTCAGCTTCTCTTTTTGGCTCTTGGTCTGCATGCCATTCAGCCGCGAGCGGGGAACAGCTCGCCCCTGCAGACACCCGCCGCTCCCACACCCGGGAAGCCTCTGGTCTAGGGGCCGGGAGCAGCGGCCCTCTGCGGGCAACGAGGACTGGGA
>NW_022103958.1:42666313-42668712 GCF_000313985.2 Echinops telfairi | reverse complement strand
GCTGCTTGTAGACACACACACACACACACACACACACACACACGATGGTATCCGCCCGCCCCTTCGTCTCTCCCTCCCGCTGGCTGCGTGCACGCGCACGCGCGCATGTCCCGCAGATGGGGTCTGAGCGCTGGGCGGGCGTATTGCCCTCCCCCACCCCCAGCCGGCCCCCCACTCCTCTGAAAGCCTTCCGCAGACACGGTTCAAGGATGAAGACCAAAGCCTTCCACGTATTCAGTAGACACCCTTTGTGTATCCGGCGGCCTAGCGGTTGCACGTGGGGCTGCGACCCGCACGGGGGGCAGTGGGAAAGCACCGGCCGCTCCGCGGCAGAGGCTGCGCTCCCTCCCCCAGGACAGTTCCCGTCCGTCCGGGCACCCCGCCGGGGCGGGTGCCTCTGCGCCAGCACTGCCGCGGTGGCAGCGAGTGGAGGTTGGACCTGGGACGGCCGCCTGTGAGCCTGGGACTGAGCCGGCCCGGCCAGCCCCGACCCGGATCGGGCTGCCGAAGTGGGGGGTCAAGTTAGGAGCCCCTTGCGGGGCGAGGGGGAAAGAGGAGGGGCGCGACACGCGCTGGGCGCCGCCCTTTGACTCGGGCCGCGAGGATTCCCTAGGGGGCGCCCCGCGCGCCGCGGCGGCAGGAAGCCGGGGGCCGCGCGGCCGGCAGAGGGCGCTCGCCGGCAGGCAGCGCTCCCCTGGGGCGCGCGCTGAGCCGCTGCCACGGCGGCGCCGCGCCTTTCTGGAGACGCGCTGCGAACCCGAGTCCGGGAAACCCCGGCAGCTGTAGAGACTAAAACCTGAAAGCACCCGAGGCAAGCAGCAGCTGCAGCGTTTCCGTGGAAAAACCCGACGAGCTCGCGTCGGTCGAAGGCCCGCACCCTCTAGGGACTGAACCTCGTGCGGGGGAACAGCGACTTCCGGCCCCGGAAGCCCTGGCCCCGGGGGTGGGTCGTGGCCCCGGCCTCGCGAACGCCTGCCGGCCTCGCGCAGGGCCGAGGACCACCCTTCCACCGCCACCCCCACCCCACCCTCACCCCCACCCCCACCCCACCCTCACCCCCACCCCCACCCCACCCTTCGCCCGAGACCCGCTCGCAGGCGCTTGGGAGGCCGCTTTGCCCGACGTGGGCGACCGAGAGAACCGTAGGCAGTGCCGACCCCGGGCTATGGGACCCCTCCCTCTTCATAGGCTCCCGGGACCTTTCTCCAGCGTTTACAGCAACAAAAAGTCTCCGAATCGGTATCCTTTCAAATGCGTTTGTATTTATTCATCAAAATCCTATCCACAGACTTGAAAAAACACCACCACACAAGACATTGCCCACCCATCCCAATCCAGCGCGGGTTCTTCCATTGGCACAACGAAAAGTGAGTTGGATTCCAGAGTTCCAGGGAATTCCTGAAAAGTTTTCAAATTGTTGGATTTCTGTGCGTTTGGGGGAGCCGGACTGTAGGTTGTACTTTTGATTACTAACAAGTTTAGAACCTGGGTTTGCTTAAGAAATTCAGTGGGTTCGAGTTTCAGAACCATTTGCGCTAACGTCGACGCCCCCTCAGGAGCCCCACCCGGGATCTGGACAGGCTGGCTCTCGGATCTGGGTCCCTAGGGTCTGCCTCTTTACCGAAGGCTCATCTCCCCCAAATTGCAACTCTACAGACTGGTTTCAGTTTAGCGCCAAGTTAGGGTCAAGTAGATTTACTTCTGCATTTCTCTGAGCTTAAATAGAAATAGCTCCGTGGTGGGTTTTCCCCAGGCCAGTCATGCAAAGGCGCTATGCCTCACCTACCCCTGAGTTTCAGCCGTGAGGCTGCTCTGCACGGGCCTGCTCTGGGCACCCTCTGTGCTGGATGCCATTCTCAGGGGGGGGAGGGTGGCTTGGGTTGTGATTTTCCTCTGCAAATGTGCTCAGGGCCGGGAAATAATACAACACATATGTGTTCACTATGCCACCAGGGCTCCTTACAGCAGTATTCAAAAGATGAAAACCCACAACCGTCAAGTCAATTCTGACTCATAGCAACCCCATAGGACAGGGTAGAATGGTCCCTGTGAGTTTCCCAGACTGTAACTCTTTACAGGAGCAGTCTCTTCTTCCTCCAGCAGGAGCAGCTGGTGACTTCAAAGTGCTGACCTTGCTGTTAGTAGCCCAACCTGGAACCACTAGGCCACCAGGGCTCCTCCATAGTCAAATAGTAATTATATAATAATAATAACAATAATAATAACTAATAAGTATGTTTCTTGTATTATTTTACCCGTAAAAGAAACACATTTTAAAATATAATATATAGATAGTGAAAGAAAAAAAGAGTTGCAAACCACCTAGAATCCCATTAGTAAGCCTAGGAAACCTAATTTTATTTCTAATATTTTTCCTGGGTATATTCATTTTTTTTTTT
>NW_022103958.1:42646131-42663797 GCF_000313985.2 Echinops telfairi | reverse complement strand
TTTTAAAAAAAAATAATTTTATTGGGGGCTCGTACAATTCTTATCACAATCCATACATACATCCATTGTGTCAAGCACATTTGTACATTTGTTGTCATCATCATTCTCAAAACATTTGCTTTCTATTTGAGTCCTTAATATCAGCTCATTTCCCCCTCCCTCCTCACTCCCACCTCCCTCATGAACCCTTGCTAATTTATAAATTATTATTATTTTATCATATCTTACACTGCCCGACGTCTCCCTTTACCCACTTTTCTGTTGTCCATCCCCCAGGGAGGAGGTTATATGTATATCCTTGTAAGCAGTCCCCCCTTTCTACCCCACCTTCCCTTTACCCTCTCACCACTGGTCCTGAAGGGGTCATCTCTCTTGGATTCCCTGTGTTTCCAGTTCCTATCTGTACCAGTGTACATCCTCTTGTCTAGCCAGATTTGTAAGGTAGAATTGGGATCATGATAGTGGGGGGAAGGAGCATTTAAGAAGTAGAGGAAAGTTGTATGTTTCATCATTGCTACCCTGCAACCTGACTGGCTCATCTCCTCCCTGCAACCTCTCAGTAAGGGGTGTCCAAGAGTCAACTGCAATTCTTAGTGACTCTCTAGAACAGAGTTGAGCTATTCTGTAGGGCAGCCGTTCGCAACCTGTGGGTCGAGACCCGTTTGAGGGTCAAACGACCCTTTCACAGGGACCGCCTGATTCACAACAGTAGCACAATGACAGTGATGAAGTAGCAAGGAAAATAATGTTATGGTTGGTGGATCCCCACCACATGAGGAACTGTATGAAAGAGCCACTGCATGAAGAAGGTTGAGAATCATTGCCGTAGGGTTTTCAAGACTAGAAATCTTACAGGAAAAGCCAGCCTCAACTTTCTTCTGGCAGAGCAGCTGGTGGCTTTGTACAGCTGACCTTGTGGCTAGCAGCTCAATGCACAACCTACGAAACCACTAGGGACGCCTCTGTTGTGATTATAGCAGAACCAAAGCAAAAAGCCATACGCACCGACTTAGACTCATATTCATTGTATGCAACAGGGTAGAACTGCCCTTGTGTGCCTCCCGGCTGTAAATCTGTCCAGGAGCAGAAGCAGAGCTGCTACTGACTTTGTGGTTCGCAACCGACTCAAAACCCACTATGCCTCCAGGCGCCATCGAGCTGTAATCATGTCATAAGAACTCTTCTATTTTACAACCTGTTACTTTTCCTTAACGTACCATAGCATTTTACTCCCTTTATAATTCATGTTTTCAGTGGAGCATACTTTCCCACCCTGCAACCATACATCATCATTTCCCTTTGTTGGATGTTTGATCTCCTCATTATCCCTGACACAGAGTGGTCTATCAGTAAATTAAAAAACAAACAAATAAATGAACGAACTATGGCAACAACCTCCTATAAACCGTACTGCCTATCATCTCATGCTTTCTAAAACCCAAACTTAGCCATCAATTCTGACTCATAGTGGTCCTGTAAGACAATAGAACTGCCCCTGTGGGTTTCCAAGACTGTAAATCTTCCCACCAGCCGACCGCCACATCTTTCCTCTGGAGGACCGGCTGGTGGTTTCTAACTGCTGAACTCGCCGTTTGTGGTCTCATGTGTAACCCACTATGCCACCAGCGCACCTTACCTCTAGCTAAATTTAGAAACAATTCATTGATGCATCTACTATAAGCCAGTATTTCTGGCCATTGTCTTCAAGCAAGTCTTCAAACGGTTATATTGCTAAACCAAAAGCCCACCACTTACCTGTCAGTTTGTCGTACTATGGTGGCTTATGTGTTGCTATGATGCTGGAAACTATGTCACTGGTATTTCAAGTGCCAGCAGGGTCCCCCAAAATGAACAGGTTGCAGTGGCGCTTCCAGTCTAAGAACAGACTACGAAGAAGGAATAGACAGTTCACTTCAAGGGAGTTAACCCCTGAAAATCTTATGGATAACATCGAACCATTGTCAGCTACTGAAAATCTAATGAACAGAAGCAGAACATTATCAGACAGTGACAGAAGATGAACGCCTCAGGTAAGAACACTGCTTCCATGAGCATCGATTGTGGTTCCAAGCAAGACAAAAGCCTTGACACCTTCAACCCCTCCTGTATTCCCTCCTTTAGATGTGGATTTTATTATTTACAATCCTTGGATCACACAAGCTGGTGTGCTTCTTCCATGTGGACTTAGTTGATGCCTCACTTAGATGGCTGCTTGTTTGAAGACAAGTCTTTAAGATCCATACACTATTCTTTATGATAGCTGGTACAGCCCCCTTTTAGAATCAATTCAGTGGTAACTAATAATAACAATGGAATCTAAACATCATGGCAATTTCATACTCACCATTATCCATGAAAAAAACAACCCTTCAATAAACAAAGTAACTTTCTTAAAATAGAAATTTTATCTTATTTTTTTTCTCTTTGTGTAAAATCCATTACATTTTTTCCCCTTAGAGTGTTACCTTATGTAACATTTTTATTCCTGAAAGTAGTTTTTTAACTGCTTTCTTATTCATTTTGCAACTATAATATATATTTTCTATAGTTATTAAGTTGGAGACATTAAATGTCTTCTGGACTGGTTTATTATTATAATCATTAGTGGAAACAGATCAAAATAATATAGGTATGCCCTACATTGTGACAATTTTTAACTATGAGAAATAGAATGATATTAGAAATTTCTCTCTTAATCAGATGGATAGGTATGTGCTTTTGTTCATCTGAGTCTTACTGGGTCAGATGAGTACGGAAGGCGTCTTGTTATTGCTGACTATCTTAATTATTTGAATTCCTTCTGCATTATGTGTTCAAATCATATATCAATCTATTATCAAAATATTTTACTAACTTATCAGCTGACCATTTATTTTCAGCTCCTCCCAATTTTTTTTCAGAGCTCCATTCGTAGCTTCTACATTTTATTCAAATCATACTCCGCTCAACCCTAAAGGAGACAGGCTGTTGAGCTTCTGCAAGGCTAGTAAAATGTAAGAAGAGCAGACTTTGCAGGAGGGAGAGGGAGCATTAGTGCTGATTTGATGAGGTGTATATAGTTATTTTTTTAATTAATAAATCATTTCAGTGGGGGCTCTTGCAGCTCTTATTAGAATCCATACATCAATTGTATCAAACACATTTGTATATAGGTTGCCTTCATCATTTTCAAAACATTTTCTTTCTGCTTGAGCCTTTGGGATCAGCTCCTCTTTGTTCCCTCCCTTACACTTTTTAGAAGCAGTTTAACTATGGAAGTGTATGATATGCGACTATTATATCAAAAAACCTACTAAAAAAGAAAGAACCCAAACTTGACCTATGGTTACCATGGGTGAAAGAGGAAGATTTTTTGCTTAGGAGGTATTGAGTTTATTTTAATGCTGGTGGAACAATTTGGGGAGGAATATAAATAATGATTATATAATACAAAGAATATAATCAATGAATTATACATATAGAAGTTGTTGAATTGGATAATGGTTTGTTGTGTATACTTTTGCCAAAATTGGAAAAAAATTGGCACAAATAACATTGAGTACGGGGACAAAGAGAATGCTCTATAATGGATTGTGGTAAAGACTGTACAACTCTTCTTGAAATGGTTGAACTATTGAATTGTATATGACATGTGGATGAAGTGCCAATAAAACTGTTTTAAAAAAAGGACTTTGTATTCTAGTTGCCATGTTAACTATAATACAAACACATATACATTTCATCTCTAGTGTTTTTCTTCATCAATCCAGTTAGAATTTGAAATACAGCATTTCAGATTCCCTAGCTCAGAACAGTTTGTGTTTGCTTTTCACCTTTTAGTGTGAATTCAGTAGTGGTCTAGCGCAGTGATTCTCAACCTTCCTGATGCCCCAACCCTCTCAGACAGTTCCTCATGTGGTGGTGAGCCCCCAACCATAACGTTATTTTCATGGCTACTTCATAACTGTCATTTTGCTACTGTTATGAATCAGGCTACTCCTATGAAAGGGTCGGCCAATCCCGAAAGGGGTCGCAACACACAGGTTAAGAAACACTGGTCTATAGAGTAGATCACTTTTCCATTCAATAGTTAATACACAATTTTGTTTCATTTCATTGATTGCAGTCCCCACAGTGTAACATCACTTATCCTACGTCTTCCCTGAGTTCCTTGTGTCCAGCCCGTCATCTTTCTTAATCCTTCTGAACTTTGTCCTTTTTGATCTCAATGACTGGTTATTCTAAGATGTACCTATCTTTCTACAGTTTTTTTCTTCCTTCTCCTTATAGACCTACCTATTAAATGAGCCAAATTGAGCTCATTTTCAGGGGTTTTTTTGGTTATATATATTTTTCTTTTTAAAATTCATTTTCAGTTTTATTGAAAACAAAAGAACTGGAAACCACCTGACTTTCAAAAGGAATTGCTATTCAGTCCTTAGACTCTTTCACTTTTCAGTTTCTAGGGTCAGTGACTCCTTGGCAGCTAAAGCCGATATTGGTGAAAGGCATGTGGTAGAGACGGCTTCAGCTGGGGTGAATTCTAGCCCCAAACGCTCTTGGTAGGGCTGTGTCTCGTCTTCTGTACGCTTTCCCTTTTGCTCAGGTGCCTGCAGGCTCAGGCTCAGAGTGGCATCAAGGTCAGCAAAGGTGAGAACATCTTTCTTAGAATTCCCCACTAAATTCTCATCGGCTCTCATTTGGTCATGCGCCTGTCCACAAGGGATTGACTGGGTCCAGAGTTGGGACGTAGCCCTGAGAAGGATGGAGTAGGGGGGCTTCCACCAGGAGAAGTCAGGGTCGTTGAGTAGAGTGGTGAAAAGATGCTGAGAGACAATCACTGCAGATGGCCATCAGGAGAATGCTGAGGACCAAATGAGATAATAGAAGGCAACTGACTTCAGAAAATTCCACTTAATATTGTTCAGTTGTCGCCTGGTACAGTGGAATCAGCGCTGACTCCGATTGAGCCTATGGTATGACAGAATGAAACACTACCAGCTTCCGTGCCATCCCATCACTGCTGCTCTGTTTGAGCCCATTGTTACACCCAGTGTGTCACTCCATGGCCTTGAGAGTTTCCTCTTTTTCGCTGACTCTCGACTTCACCAAGGGGGATGATGCCCTTCTTTGGGGACTGCTCCCTGCTGATAATGTATCCAAGCCACTCGAGACCCGCACCTTGTCATCTTTGCTTCTTAAGGAGCCTTCTGGCCACACTTTTTCTAAGAAAGGTTTGTTCTTTCTTCCAGCAGTCTGTGATAGATTCAATGTTCTTTGCCAACACAACAATCCAAAGGCGTTCATTCTTCTTTGGTCTTCCGTATTCATTGTCCAGCTTTCCCGTGCCCATGAGTCAATTGAAGCTATCCCGCCTCGGGACAGACACGCCTCGGTCCTCAGAGCATCATCTGTGCTTTTTACCATTTTAAAGAGGCCTTTGCCAGAAGATTTGCCCAATGCAATACGTCTTTTTTGATTTATTTCAAAAATCTTTTTCTTTAACCATTTTATCTATTTATTTATTTATTTTATAGCTTGACTGCTTCTTCCTTGGGAGTTGATTGTGGATTCAAGTACAATGAAATCTTTGACAAGGTCAATATTTTCTGTTTCCCATGAGGTTGCTTATTGATTCATTTGTGAGGATTTTTGTTTTCTTTTTGTTGAGACGAAATCTGTACTACAGGTTGTATAGTCTTTGATCTCTATCCATAAGCAGTGAGCACTTCAAGTCCTCTTTGCCTTCACTAAACAAGGTTGTGTCATCTACAGGTTATTAATGAATGTTTCAATTCTGATGCTGTTTTCTTTATACAGTTCAGGTTTGAAGCATACTAACATGTTGCGCTGCGGTCTCGGTGATGGGCTTATAACCACAAGGTTGGTAGTTCAAACCCACCAACTATTCCTCAGGAGAAAAATGAGGTTATTGTGTTAGTCTGGGTAGACTAAAGAAACAAATCCATGGACACACATATGCGTATAAGAAAGAGGTTTATATACCAGAGCAATTGAACATTGAGAAAACATCCCAACCCAGTCCAGTCCAAGGCCATAAGTCTGATATTAGCCCATATGCCCGATACCAATCTATAAAGTCCTCTTCAGACTCACGAAACACATGCAATGAAGCCAAATGCAGGAGGATCACAAGCCAGTGGGGAGAAAGTCTTTGGGTCCAGTGATGTTGTAAGCATCTCAACGCAGGCAGGGGTCTCTCTGTGGCTTCTCCGGCTTCAGAGGTCTGGTTGCATCTGTGTGCCTTTTCCGGCTCAGGGCACTAGGGTAGTCCCATGTGTCTTGCCAGCTGCTATGTCTCCCACACTGCAGAGTCTCTCACCTCCAAGAAGGAAATACTGGAATTCCCAGAATCCTTAGGGGAAGGCCATGCCCACACAGAAGCCTCATTGGCTATGACCTTATTGACAGGCCAGACTTCACCCCTACATGCTTAATCCTTAAATTGCCAATTATACAACTATCACAGTTACATACTCCATTAAAGGTGTATAGTCTCAGAGCCCTATATAGAGTCACTCGAGTCAGAATGAACTTGAAAGCAGTGGGTTTTTGCTTTTCTCAGCATACAGATTGAATAAGTATGGTGAAAGGATACAACCCTGACCCACACCTTTTCTGATTTCAAACCATGTAGTTTACTGTTTTAGTGACAGCCTCTGTTGTGGTCTATGCACAGGTTCTACATGAGCACAACTGAGTGGTCTGGGATTCCTATTTTCACAATGTGGTTCATAATTTGCTATGATCCACACAGCCCAATGTCTTTGCATAGTGAGTAAAGCATAAATAGATCTCTTTGTTATTCTCAGCTTTTAGTAGAAAATCCATCTGCTATCAGCAATGATATCCCTAATTACTTGTCACTGCCTCAATCTGGCTTGGATTTTAGGCAGCTCCCTGTCAATGTATGGCTCCAACCTTTTAAAAGTGGTCTTCAGTGAAAATTTACTTGTGAATTATATTAATGGTATTGTGTGATCATTTCTGCATTCTGTTGTGTAACCTTTCATTGGAATGAGACCTCTTCCAGTCAGTTGGCCAGGTTGCTGTCTTCCAGATTTCTTGGCATAGATGAGCAAGCACTTCCAGTGCTGCATTTGTTGGTTGAAATATTTCAATTGGTATTCTGTCAATTCCTGGGTCCTAGTAGGTTTGGGGGTCTTTGTTTTTGGTTTTTTTAGGGTCTTTATACTAATGCCTTCAGCTCAACTTTGATGTCTTCTTCAACCTATTGATCACATGCTACCTCTTAACATGGTTGAATGTCAATCAATTCCATTGGGCACAGTGACTTTGTGTCTTCCCTCTCTCGTCTATTGATGCTTCCTGCATTGTTTAGTGTTTTGCCCATAGAATCCTTCAATATTTCAACTTGAGGCTTGATTTTTTTCCCTTCAGTTCTTTCAATTTGAGAAATGCTGAGTGTGCTTTTCCCTTTTGATTTTCTAGCTCCAGGTCTTTGCACATTTCATGATGATGGTTTGCTTTATCTTTTTTGAGCCACCCTTTGAAATGTTCTATTTAGCTCTTTTTTTGGTTCAAATACAAGTGAGGCTCTAGTGCCTAGTGGGTCTGTGGGGTAAGCATTGGACTATTAATCAAAGTCAGTGGTTGAAACCCACCAGCTGCTCTGAGGGAGAGAGATGAGGCTGTCTGCGTTCTGTAAAAATGTACAGCCTAAAAAAAACAACAAAAACGTACAGCCTCAGAAACCCTTCATAATTCACTAGGAGTTGGAACTGATGGCAGTGGGTATTTTTTGTTGTTGTTTAACTCTCTTGTAGCCCTTGGCATTTACTTCTTTCTACCTTTAGTCATTTAGTCCATATTTTAACCTTACCTACTAGACCCTGGAATGCTCAAATGGTTAAGTGTTTAGCCTCTAGCCCCAAGGTTGTTGGTTCAAATCTAGAGGTACCTTGGAAGAAAGGCCTGGCAATCTACTTTCCAAAAGCAGTCATTGAAAACCCTATGGGCTCTCCGTTCCTCTGCCATCCTGAGCGTGGTGGTTTCCCGTCTCTACAATGTTATCTCACAAGACTCTCAGGATTAAGAGATTCCTGGCCAAGAAACAGAAGCAGAATTGGCTCATTCCCCAATGGATTCCAATGAAAACTGGCAATAAGATCAGGTGCAACTCCAAGAGAAGACACTGGAGAACCAAGCTGGGTCTGGAAGGAGTGCCCCAAAGGATGGCACACCCATGGCCAAATTTGCCCAGGCTCACTAGTGGTCTGTCATGCTGAGTTGAATGAAGACTTTTGCCACCATCTGATCAATTGAACTTGTAGTGGCAAATATCTGGTTTCTTCCTTGGGTTTTACGTTTCTGCATGGAGAGTTTAGCAATAAATAATGTAACGCCATTGGTTTGAAAAACAGAAAACCTTTTGGAGCACAATTCTACCCTGACACTCAGGGGTCTCCAGGAGATAGAGTTGATTAACTATTAGCACCTTTTTCGTCTTGTCTTCACTAGACCCTGAGGTTCCATGGCATTGCTATACATTGGGCTCTTGCAAGGTCTGTAGTTCGAACCCTCCAGCTTCTCTGCAAGAAAAAGATGAGGCCTTCTAGTCCAGCAAAGATTCATAGTCTCAGAAGCCCTACTTCTAGTCTGCCCTATATAGGGTTGCTGTGAGTCGGGATTGATTGAATGGCAGTGGTGTTTTGGGGGGAGACGGGAAAGCTTTGGGAGCAGGCTCTGCTTTCTGGAGCTCCACCACTTCTAATTCAGGATGTCAAAAAGTCCCCAGTTAATGACTGTGAAGTAAGTGGACGAATTTAACATCTAGAGGATTCCCCAGGGTTTCCCCTTCTAACAAAAGGGCAGAGGTCTATTAATCCCCAGACCCAAGTCACAGAAGGCCTTGGGGAATTGTACCCTTTTAGTGGAGTCTTCCATAAGTCCGCTTGGGCTTTCTCCAAAGTGGGTGTGGGCTGGGAGTGAGGTCCCTAAGCAGGAAGAGTGTCTTTGTATAGTTTTGTTGAGCTGGTTAATTTAGGGGTATACAGAAAGAAAAGTTCTTCTCGTTTATTTGCTCGTTTCTGTATCTATAAGTATGCATTTTTTCTTAATCTCTGGTTTGTCTTTCAACTCTTCCTCTCCTCAGTACGAGAGATGAGCTTCAGAGAAGCACAGACAGCAGGAAATCTCTCCCTAAAAGCCCTGATCAGTGGAGCAGGTGTGGGGATCACTCTGATTCCTTGAGGCCTGAATGTCCGGGGAGTTTCGGGTTTGCTCGATGTCAGTTCTAGCGGAACTGCTGGAGAGCCCAGCGCCGGGAGTCTGCGCTCTTTGTCTCTGAGGTTGTGTTTATTTTCGTAGGCTTCCTACCTGAGCAGGGCCTGGAGCTGTGTGGACTAACTGAAGGTGTGTAGGAGACAACGTTTTATAAGTTCCCCAAGGGAAGCCCTGGTGGCGTCCGTGGTCATGCGCTGGGCTGGGATCCCCATGGTCGGCAGTTGGAAACCCACAGCCGCTCTTTGGGAGAAAGACGGGGCTTTCTACTCCTGTAAAGAGTTGCAGTCTCAGACACTCGCAGGGGCAGTTCCATGCTGTCCTAAGGGGTCACTCAGTGTCCACTCGATGGCAGTGTGGGTGAGGAAGGGAAGGAGGGAGTAAAGGGCCTCTGAGAATAATCCACAGGTGGTCCCAGTGCAGAGATGCCCTTAACAATGGAGATATTAACATTTGGGGGCCAGTAGGAAAAGTAATGTGGGTAAATTTATACTCTGCTGGGCCTGTAGGGAGAGCCTTAGGTGGATTAATGGGTTATGAGTTGGGCTGCTAACCACAAGGGCTGCAGTTCAAACCCACCAAGATGAAGCTCTTGGCTCCCATAAAGATTTACCGCAGAGGTGGAGAAACTGTTTTCTGCTAAGGCCTTTCCGATATTTATAACATTGTTCGTGGTCCAGACAAAATGATCAACTTAAAAATTATTCTGCTAGATTTGGTCAAATGTAGTGGTGATACTTTGGGCTCTTGCCTGCAAGGTCAGCAGTTTGAACCACCAGCCACGCTTCAGGAGAAAGATGAAGCTTTCTACTCCTGTGAAGAGTTACAGTCTCAGAAACCCACAGGAGCAGGTCTATCTTGTCCTAGAGGGTAGCCATCAGTCACATGGACTCTATGGCAGTGAGTTTTAGAGTTGTTTGTTTTTTTTTAATTTGGCTCTTTTTTTGTTGTTATTTTTTTATGAATCATTTTATTGGGGGCTCTTACAGATCTTATCACAATTCATACATCAGTTACATCAAGCACATTTGTATATATGTTGACATCATCATTTTCTTTCTTTTTTTTATGGTTAAAGAGTTTTAGAGTTTCAGTGGGACTGGATGTCTGGAATTGCTTCTCTTTGGTGAGGCATGTGATCTTAGTTATGGAGACCTGGTAGAGTAGTGGTTAGGCATTGGGTTGTGATCCCCATGGTTGGCAGTTTAAAACCACTAGCAGCTCCCCGGGAGAAAGGCTGGGCTTGGCTTTCTATTCACAGTCTCAGAAACCCACAGAGGGTTGTTATGAGTCAGCATTGACTCGGTGGCAGTGAGAGTGATGTGAGTTGATAGTGATTTCTCGGGTCTTCTATGGTGCATGGGCTGGATGTTCCCTGCCCCTGAGTTACAGCCTCAGAAACCCTAGATAGGGTCACCACGAGTCACAAGGACTCCACTGCAGGGGGTCCTTTGGTCTGAGGCTGCAGGGACCCACTAGTTTTCAACTGGCGCTAGTTTCTTTTGTAGCAATCATACTATTTCACGTGCCTGGGTCTCCTCAATACAATCCAGTCTTTCTTTGTCTTCAAAGCTTCTTCAGTCTGTTGTTGTTGAGACTATACACAACACAGGGACATCAATTCAACAGTTTCTACGTACACAGCTTAGTGACACTGGAGACATCCTTTGAGTTGTGCAACCTTTCACACCCTTCTGGTCTCATGTACGGGAACTCTTTGGTCCCTGACATTCCTGCCTAATCTTTTGAGTTGTCACATCAACTTAATCCCATATACATCGTTTTTAAAAACTCATCAGGTTCAAAGCAGACTTAATCTACTAATTAAACTAAACTGTTATTTGATTTTACAGACTTCAGGAGATATATTTGATTTAAGATTTAAACATCATCTCAGGGCTATAATTTCAGCCATTCATCTACCCACCATGGTTTCAGAAAGTCTAGCGTCTATGAGAATTTAAAATTCTGTTCTACATGGTTCCCCCTTTTGATCAGAATTCTTCTAAGGAATCGTTGATTAAAATGTTCAGTAACGGTAGCCAGCCACCATCCACTTTTGGTCACAATGCAAAGGAGACAATTGTTCATGGAGACAGTTTAGCCACATGTTCCAATTCCTCTTCTATTTCCTGATTCTCCTTCTTCCTCTTATTCCAGGTGAACAGAAGCCAACTGTTGTGCCTTAGATGGCCACGTGTAAGCTTTTAAGGTCCCGGACACTATGTAAAGAACATAGAGGAGGACAGAGCACTAAACACATTCTAATTTCATGAGATGCCCATGAAACCATGACCCTAAACCTTCAAACCAAGAATCCAAATTCCACACAATGCTTCATCATAGGATTTTCTGTGGCTGATTTTTTGGAAGTAAATGGTCAAGCCTTCCTCCCAAGGTTAGCAGCTGGCATATTAACTATTCTCATCACCCGGCCCCACAGAGCAGAAACAGCAGGACCTTAGTTTTAGAGAAGGAAGGTCATGAGTACAGGTGTTCTGAAGGTGGACTAGGCCTTCTAAGCACATAAGTAAATTGCAGAGCCATTGCTGGAAACCGTGTTTCTGTTTTTCTACAGCAAAAGCAATTGTTGGTGCTAGAGGAGTAGAGTTCGAAGTGTTGCTTGGTCAGATGGCAACAAGAAAAATGGGGCTGGGTCGTCAGCAGCACCCAGTCTGGGCCTTTACAAGTTCTGCAACTCCAGCTGAGTGGTGTTTAAAAACTTCTCTCAGTCCATCAACATCCCTCCCTGGACTGTCCCTTGTCACTCTGAACTCATTTCTGGAAAGATAGCCTTTGCCATCCAGGTTCAAGGAAGCTCCGGGGGTGTCTTGTTGACTCACTGGGCTGCTAACCACAAGGTCAGCAGTGTGAAACCACCAGCTGCTCTGGGGTAGAATGACAAAGCTTTCTACTCCCCTCAAAGGCTTCCAGTCTCAGAACCCACGGGGGTAGTTCTACCCGGTCCTATAGGGTTGCTGTGCATTGGCATCGACTCGATGACCGTGAGTTTGGTTTTTTTAAAATCATTTTATTGGGGGCTCTTACAGCTCTTATAGCAATCCTGACATCCATTGCATCCAGCATATTTCTACATATGTTGCTGTCTATGTAGTTTGGTTTTCAGGTCCAGGTTAGACCTTGCCTTTCCTTCATGTCTCTCCCCCCTGGATTGCTATCTGTCTTATTGACATGGCCGTCTACTTTGGGTCTCAGCAAGGCCCTCATAAACCTCTCTGGGAGCAGATGTTGGACTGCTAATCACAAAGTTGGTGTCCTCGGGAGAAAGTTGAGACGGCTCCCGCAAAGATCGGCCTCAGAGTCTCGATAGGGATGCTGGGAGTTGGGATCTACCAGATGGCAGGGGCTCCGGGTTTGGTTTTGACTGAACTTGCCCCTTGATTTTTCTTCCCCACATGCAGTACAGGTGCTTTGTCCCAGGGACCTGCTTCACATATGTGGCTTCTAATCCTCCACCAGTTATTAACAGGGAGAACCTGAGTATTATTTCATCTCTGAGGTTGATCCTTTGTAGAGGGTGTCTATTACTTTTGTAGCTTCGTGTGCCGACAGTGTTATGCCACCAGTCGGGAAGCAGTGGGCTGTTTGTCAGTGGTGGGCATGGGCCGCGGTTGGGCTGGTACAGTTGTCTGGCTCTGGCTGGGTATGTATGCAGAGCCTTGTCTTCCAGTGTAAAGAGATCGCGCAGTCAGGCCAGCATTGTGGGGGGCTGACCCTTCTCTCAGTTGACCAGGAGCTGCCTGACAAGGAGCTGCAATGGGTGGCTGGATGGGTGCCAGGGGCTTTTTGCATGCCTGGCTGCCCACTACATGCTGTTCTTTGCCACCTTGCTGGGCTCCAGCGGCCACGTTGGGCGTTAGTGGGCTGAGATCTCAGACATCATCATCTCTGGCACCGTCCACAGTGGAGAGAGGGCACCACCACCAGGAGGTCTTCTGTCCAGGTAGACAGTGATACACGGGCCAGGCTGTCGTCCTACGGACCCTACTTCCCCTTCATTCTGGCTGACAGTCTTCAGCACCCAGGATTTCCTCACCATCCTGAGTCTTTGAGTCTATGCCGGGAGCCTCTGGCTTGTGCTCACCACCTAACTCCTCAGCCAAGACCATGACCAGTGTGTTTGGAGGAGGCCCTGTGGCTGGGCAGGCGCATGGACGCCTGCAGGCAGGCCCCTTCTGGATTCCTTGTGCACAGACAGGAACGCACTCATGCCATTCGAATGCTGAGTTCCCGGAGTACAGCGGGAGCTTCTATGCTTGTCTCGTCAAACACAGAGACCCATCTGTGGGAACCTATGAAACTGAGATACCAAGAGCAGAGTGTTTGGCAGCAGTGCTGCCCTTGTGCCCACCTAGAGAAGGGGACAGTAATGTTCAAACCCATTGACCATTGCTTGACTCACTAACTCAGACTGTCCCAAAGCGTCCTCAGGCCCTGTCAAGGCGCTGGGTTAGGGAGGGAGGTGGTTATTACACGCTGCCTAGGTTTCACTTGGAGCATCCAGGGGGAAGAGGAGCTGCAGCTCTGATGTCCCCTTCCCTCCCGCACCCTGCCCCACTCCCCCACCCCCACCCCGCCTTACCCTCACTATATGCCTCCTCCCCATTCTGTTCCCTTGCTAAGCAAGTGCCCCTCAGACTGCCCCCCTCAAAAAAAACAAACCAGCTAGGAAACCAGAGGAACTTGGAGAATGATAAGGCTGGGACCCTACCTCCCAGAAGGACTCCACTCTCCTTCTCCTTGAGGATTTGATAGGCGGCTTCAGCCCTGGGTCCACGTTTGGGGAGAGCACCTGAAGAGGTGGGCCCTCCCTGGCCTAGAGAAGGCCTGGTCTGCTCACTCACTGCCCCTCCCTGCACCCCCTTCCAGACACTGCCCCCTATGCATTCCTTATCCCTCTATGACAATAAAGACCTGTAAACAGTAAAAAAAAGTTACTATTATTACTATAATATGAATACTTTAATTGACATACACTTCACATATAATTCATTCATTCAATCATACTAAATTATACAATCATCACAATTAATTTCAGAACATTTTCTTCTCATATTCATTGTTGTTAGTTCCCTATTTCCCCCTAATCTCTCCTATGATGTCCCTCAAAAAACAATCCCACTATTATTAAGTCAGCACTGACTCATGGTGCCCCTATAGGACAGGAGACAACATCCCCGTGAGTTTCTAAGACTGTAGCTCTTTACAGGAGTAGAAAACCCTGTCTTTCTTCCATGGAATGGCTGGTGGTTTCAAACTACTGACCTTTCAGATCACAGCCCACTACCAGGATGTCTAGGTAATTATTACTCCAGTTAATATTAAGGTAGCAGTAATTAATGTAACTACTCTGAGCTAATTATTAATCCAATTATAGCTTTACCTATCCTGGATTTCATATACAGAAAATTATACAAAATACACACTGGAAGCAAACAAACAAAACCAACAACACTGACTAGATGAAACAGAAAAACCTCAATCAAAAAGAAAGCAGCAAATATTAAAAATGGAAACAATTAAAAATATGTCAACAGAGAGACCAAATAAGTTATTACATTTTAACCTAACTACATCTGCCCTAGTCAACTTTACAATGCTCTCTGTTTGATAACAGGGCTATTCCCATCCCTCAACTATGTTGGAGGGGATTCACTGGAGGCTTAGACCATGTGTGGACCCTGCCCATGGATTTTGGGCTTCCACTGCCATCTATAGCCTTCCGCAAACCAAGCATTCACAATTTAAGCTCTTATACCATTCTCTCCTTTGGATTTTTATTTTATTATTTACAATCCTTGGATCACACAGGCTGGTGTGCTTCGTGCATGTAGACTTAGTTGATGCCTTATGTAGATGACTGTTTGTTTGAAGACAAGCCTTTAAGACTTCAGATACTATTCTTTCTAATAGCCGGGCGCCATCTGATTTCTTTACTTTAGTACCCACTATCTTCAGTGATCTCTTCGTGAGGGTAAGTATCAAGTAGGGTCATAGGGTGACTGCTATTAAATGTGAAGAGTAAAGTGGAGCAAATACTTTATACCAACATCAGCTTCTTACCTCACCTGTGATATGTGATAGCATCTAACCAACAGAGGAACCCTTTACCCTACCCTAAATGGTCCTAGGTAGACCGAGACTTCACTTCCTCCTTTGTAATGTGCTCTAACGTTTCACAATCTGTGCAGCCAGAAAATTGTTCTCAATAGCTAACATAAGTTCCTCCTGCAGCCATGTGTCAGACCATACTTATTTTAAACAACACACCAATCAGCTCATGAAAATGAGCAGATTTTTCTGTGAGTCAGTGGCATTCACTTGTCCTGAGTTTACTTGTATCACCAAGCCAACACATTTCTCTTCCTTCCAGGCTGATCCAATGCAGAAGCCAGTGAATAAGCACATGCTACTGAAGACCAGGGCTGTGTTGGGCTCTAAGAAAAAGCTCCAGAAAAGTGTGACAAGACTCCAGTTCTTCCGGGACTCATGGCTGTTAGGACCAGCCTTGAAAGCTCTCTCTTAATTTTTAGTTGCAAATGAATGACCGATGCTGAGTTATGAAACCGAGAAAGATAGTAGGGTTGGTCACATTGGTACTGATTCACCAATTAAATAGACAAGAGGCTCCTGTCAGAAATAACATTTGAGCAGACGGCATTAAACAGTTCTACGTAGTAGGTAATATCCTTCTTCTATGCAGGTGCATCTTTTGTCCAATTCCTGCTGGGCTTGGACTAGGCATCAAAAAAATTGTGGAAAAATGAAATTGAAAAATAACAAGAAAAGAAAAATAACAAGTTTTTTTCCCCAAAAGGTTTTTGAGGTGCTCTCATCTTAAAATCAAGCGCATCTGGCCTATGTGCTCCAGAACAGAAAGGTCTCAGCAAACCCTAAGTCTTGGAGGGAGGGGACTGTTTGCTCTGCTTGGCGGCACAGGGCAGATCTTTCACGGAGGTCCACTCTGACCCCAGCGCTAGGCCTGTGGGCTGAGTTTACAAACTGGCCATCTGTGGACCACAAACAGATTAGAGATGTTTTCTTTGACTCCACAATGAATTTTTTTTCTTTTCTTTTCAAGTTGAATTGGTTTCCCAAATCTAAAAATTAATAGAGAGACAAAATTCAGGTCTTTGACTTTCCTTGGAAAAAAAAAGGGGGGTGGGGCGGGATGGGATGGGGGGAAGATCTGGTGACATTGAAGGAATGGTTAACATTAGCCCATCTGAACAGACAGGCTCTGTTTATTCATTTATTAGTATTATTTTTTTAAAGATAATTTTATTCGGGGATCTTACAGCTCTTATAACGATCCACACATCGATTGTAGCAAGCATATTTGTACATATGGTGCCATCATTATTTTCATTTGAGCCATTGGTATCAGCTCCTCTTTTTTCCCTCCCTCCCACCTCCCACCCTTGTGACCCCTTGATAAACTATGAATTATTATTATTTTCATATCTTACAACAACCGCTTTCTCCCTTCCCCCATGGTTTCTGTTGTTCCTCCCCCTAGGGGTGTGTGTGGCTATGTGTCAATCATTGCGATCGGTTCCCCTTTGCTCCCCTAATCTCCCCACCTTCCCCCTACTCTCCTGGTATTACCACTCCCATTTCTGTTCCTGTGAGTTTATCTGACCTGGATTCCCTGTGTCCTGAGATCTTATCTGTACCAGTGTACATGCTCCGGTCTAGCCAGAACTGAAAGGCTGGGGTCATGATGGTGGGTGGTGAGGAAGCCTCAAGGAACCAGAGAAATATTGTGTGTTTCATCAGAACTATAGTGTGCCCAGGTTGATTGATCCCTTCCTTGTGACCCTTCTGTGAGGGGATGTCCCATTGTCTACAGATGGGTTTTAGGTCTTTGCTCCAGCCCCCCTCATTCTCAACAACATGCATTTTTGTTTGTTTGTATGTTTTAGGTCTTCTGATGCCTGTTACCTGATTCCATAGACACCTTATGATTGAACAGGTTGGTGTGCTTATTCCATGTGGACTTCTTGCTTTCCAGCTAGATGGCCGCTTGTTTACCTTCAAGCCTTTAAGACCCCAAACGCTATATCTTTTGATAGCCGGGCATCATCAGCTTTCTTCACCACATTTGCTTATGCATCCATTTTGTCTTCAGCGATCATGCTGGGAGGGTGAGCATCACAGAATGCCAGGTTGATAGAACAAAGTGTTCTTGCATTGAGGGAGGGCTTGAGCAGTGGCCCCAAGTCCATCTACTACCTCAGTGTATTTCCATATAAATATATGTACATAGGCCAATACCTCTACTTTTATGAATTAATATATTTACATATGTGTGGGGGGAAGTCAGATACTTGCTGCCAGACTGCTGTTTCATCCCACCACAGGGCTGGGCCTACTCCCTGCTGCTGGAGACAATGGACTAC
>NW_022103958.1:42640095-42645693 GCF_000313985.2 Echinops telfairi | reverse complement strand
AAATGTGTCTGACTCCATTTATTTCTATATATCTCTTTTATCTCTCATGCTCTCTGTAACTTTACTATAATATTTACTTATTATCGCTGTACAATTGTGCCTACCAAACCCGTAGTGATTGTGCTAGGAGCTGGCTTCTTCTGGCACATATATACACACCTATGGCTATACCTCTATCCATAGCTTTGCTTCCTTGATCTTTCCTCTGTTGTTTTTTTTTACATTTCTCCTGCTCCACCATCACACTCACCCTTCTTCTGCCTCTTAGTAACTCCTCTCAGCTAGATTGCTGTTGATTCTAACACCTCCAGGACCTCTATGTCCTCCTCATTGTTGATTTTAATTCCCTAGTTGTTCCCATCTGTGGCATTGTTTGCTCACCGCTCCCTTCCTCCCGCAAGTCCCTCCAGAACCTTTGGTCCTGTTGCTATCTCCTCAGGCTTGCTTCCCATGCCTATCTCATATAATTAGGCAAGCCAATAATAACGGAGACAAAGCAAAAAGAAAACAAAAGATTGAATAAAAAGGGGGGTGGGGTAACTAGCCAAAACAACTAGCTGAAAAAGCATACATAGCTCCAGGTCTGTCCACTGATCTTTATGACTATCTCCCTATTGATCCTGGGGGGTTCCGGGAAACTGCCCCTCCTAGCCTGAAGTCTATTTGGGGGCTTTGTGGCTTTGCTCTGCTCCAGTTGCTTATCTGTTATGTTTCCTTCTTGGTTGACCTCACTGCAGGGGGTTCAGACCAGACTCACTCCCCGGGAGAGGCTCTCTTTAGATAGGACCAATATTTCCTCTGCTCCCCTTCCAGCCAGCTTTGTGCTGTGTGCAACTTTTCCTCTGCCCAAAGGCACTTTGATTTGGAACTCTATAGTCCCTTCTACTAATGACTTGAGTCCGTGGTCCTTGGCATTCCAGAGTTAATCACAGGTCCTCAGAGTAGCTGCCCCTTCCTTCTCCCACATTCTCCTCCTCTCCCACTGTCTAACCCTTTACATACCATCTTTAGGTGTGAGGAACAGAAGGATTTCTCTTAAGTTGTCTCCCCAAAATATATGCCAGACTTAGCTTGAGAATAATTGTTCACTAGGCAGCGAAAATAGGTCAGAGGTTATTCTCCTTAACATCAGCCATCTATAGCGGCCAGACTGCATAGTCTGACTCACCCCAAATAGGACCCATTCCTTTCTGTTATTGTTCCCTTGAAGCAGTGCCCAAAGACAAGCCCGGGACCACTCTAAGATGACTAGGTCATTCCCCTCCTATTGCTTGTATTGCCTATGTTGCAACCCCTCCCTATGACGCAGGTTGTTGTGAATTGTATTGCCCCTCTCTGTGATGCATGATGCTGTGATGTATCCACCTAAAGTGATATGATGTGTGGTTAGCAATAAATAAAGAGGCTCCCTGCTGGTCAGGAGGGGCTGCTCCCAAAGAGGTGGCTGGCCAAGGGGGCTGGCAAAGGGCGGCTGAGGAAGGAGGGCTGCTCCCGTGAGGGCTGCTCCTATGAGGGCGGTGGACTAGAGGGCTGCTCCCGCCAAGGAGGCAGCTCCTGCTCTGGCAGCCGGGTTCCCCCCACGAGGACCACCAAGTGGGGCGGAGGTGAGCAATGCTACCATGTAATATGTCTGAATGTATGAATGTATTATTGTATTATATCTCATGCTCTCGATGACTTTAATATAATGCTTATATATCTCAACCGTACAATTGTGCATTACTGAACCCAGAAATTGTACTTACTGAACTTCTAGAGAGTATTAGCGGTGGGGGCTGGCCCCCCACCCCTCCCTCGGCACCATTTTTTAATTTAATACTACATTTAGGGGTAAAATTTCCATCATGCACACAAACCTTTCCATTCATGTTTAATGATCTTATAACACATTAACAACTCATGAAACATGTTTTAATGGTTTTGTCAATAAGTTTCACTTGATTACAACACTAAACTCTTCATTTATTTAATATGTATTCTTATAGTCTTAAAAAAAGATGAAAATGAAATAACATAGATTCGTTATAAAAAGTCATGAAATAGTGTGAACAGCCAACTGAAAAAATATACTTTCTTAGCATTGAGCGCTAACATGATTCTGGTCCTAAAAAAAACAACAAATGTGAGCTAATTTGCATCTGTGAAGAGACTTCAGAATGGGTGGTTTAAATAAAGACTGTAAAAGAAATTCCAATAATTGATTTGGTGAGGGGGGTTACAAATGAGGAACTATGCTGTGATAAAGATTATTGAAATCTTCATATTAGAACAAAAATAGTATAAAGTTGGGTAAAAATGGAAATTTTTCATGTAAACTAATGGGCTTAAAAAGAAAATGATTTTCCGGGCTAGCACCTGGAGACAATGTCTGTGATATTCCCTTCTACTATGCTCCTTTAAAAAAATAAAACTTCTAAAAGCATAATCAAAATTTCATGTGTTGGAACATGGAAAAATCCAGAGGGGCTTATATTGTTCAAGAAAAGGATGCTTTTAAAAATACCTGAAATAGTGTCTGAGAACATGACATGGGAGTCACACTTGACCTCCTCCAGCTACACAAGGCAAGAAGGAGAATCCGTCTCTGCACCAGCTCAAGGCCGATTGCCTCAAGGCCGAGGTTAGGTAAGCCTCCTCCTCCATCTTTCTTTTTCCTTTACCAGCCTGGTGTTGTAGTGGCGACATAGTCAGCTGCTACCACAAGGTCAGCAGTTTGAAGCCACCCCCAGCCATTCCTTGGGAGAGAGAGGAGACTTTCTAGTCCCATAAAGAATTACAGTTTCAGAAACCCACAGGGGTAGTTCTACCGTGTCCTGCAGGGTTGCTGTGACTCAGAATTGACTCTGACAGTGAGTTAGTTTGGTTTTGGTTTGGTATTCTGACACCAACTGCCACTCTATTTTTTTGCTGGGTTTAATAATCCGTTGCAATCGCCACGTAGAAGTCACTGACAGAACTCATAATTAGGGGTTTGTTTGTTTTCAAAGGGAAGTTAACTGGTTATCACAGTTGGGATCATAAAACTTCAAGGATATACAGTCTTTGGTCTAAAGCAGCACCTCTCCCTAGAGCAGCACAGAAGTCTCTCTCTGGTCCTCAGTCTCTCAGCCATGTGGTCCCTTGGCTTCTGTCTCTGCAGACCAGGAAACCATCCGCCCCTCCATTTCAGTCTCAGTCTCAGGCCTCAAGGGTTCAGTCCCTCGCTCTGTCCCAGCAGGCCCCCTGTGCTCTGTCCGCTGGTCTCCATGCTGCACCCTCTGGAGCCTGGTCAGCGGCAGCCCCTCTGGCAGGGATCTCAAACGGCTCTGCTGGTCCTTTTTCTTCCTCGATGGTCTGAAGAATTTCCTCTGTTCCGGCTTCCGTGACGTCTTTCTTATACACAGGGGAATGTCAACCCAAACTGACCAATCCTTTTTTTTTCTTCAATAAATCATTTTACCTGGGGGCTCTTACAACAATCTATATATCAATTGTATCAAGCACATTTGTACATATGCTGCCAACATCATTTTCAAAACATTTTCTTTTTACTTCAGCCCTTGGTATCAGCTCCTCTTTTTTCCTTCCCTCCCCTACCACCCCACCCTCATGGATCCTTGATAAGTTATAAATTATTATTATTCTCATATCTTACACCATCTGCTGTCTCCCTTCACCCACGTTTCTGTTGTTCGTCCCCCGGGGGCGGGGGGTGTTGTGCATCGATCATTGCACTTGATCAAACCCCACCAGGCAGTCTTCTCCCTCCTCACCATCAATTCTAGATCTCTTGTTCCCTTATCCCTGGGTTTGTTGGCTGTCCCCTCCCTTTCCCCCACCTCCCCGTCTCCCCTATCCCTCTGGAACCATCAGTACCGTTGTTTTCTCTAGGGATTGTTTATCCTGCCTAGCACATGGATAGACATGAAAAAAAAAAAGTAAAAAAAGGGCCTAAAATAGTTCCTGGTTTGTCTACTGATCCTTACGTATATCTTCTGATCGAGCCTGAGAGGTCCCACGCCCTCCCCTCGGAGTCTGAAGTCTATTTACGGGATTCCTCGGGGAGGTCATTGCTTTGCTCCCCTTGCTGCTCTGTTGTGCAACCTTCGCCCCCGTGTGTGGGATGACCATTCCTCTTGATTAGTGTTTTACACACACTGTTTGCTGTGTCTCACCATCATTTGGTTGAAGTTACAGAGCCATGCATAAAAGAGCCATATTAAGAATTTTTACTTCAAAAAAAATTTTTGTTTTTACTTCACCATCGTGTATTTGGCAACAGAGCTCTTTTAGGCTGGGTTCCCCAGAGAAGCGAAACCAGTAAAGCTTTTATATTTTATATTAAGGAAATGGCTCACGCAGTTATAGATGTGAGACAAGTCCAAGTCTGGGCAAGCTCTAAGTCAATGGGCCCAATGGTCGACTAGACACTTTCCCTGTCCATATAGTTGTGAGGATTGATGAAGTCAAGGTTGATAGGAAGGTGACAAGCTGGTGGCTCCAGAGCTGAATGGTCCAAGAGCAGCAGTGGTTTGCAGAAGTGAATGAGTGAATCCACCATCAGCAGGTCAGATGGCAAACTGCTGCAGACTCCTAGGACTGGCAGGTAATAGGGTGAGCCTTTGGTTTAAGTTTGAAGAACTAGGGGTTGAGGAGCTGGATGCAAGATCCAAGTCCAGCTAAAAGCAAACCATGCTTTTCCATGACATCTACTTATATCGGAACAGGACATACCCTCGGGCTATGGGTGTTAAATCCCATGCTAAGCTCGTTACAACTCATTCGTTACTCATAGCCTATCCCATGATGAAGCTGATTACATGAGGTTAGGTCACATTTTGGGAGATTACTAGGTCTTAGCTGCCAAACCACTGAGAATCCTGACCTAGCCAAGTTGACACAAAATCTAACCATAACAGGAACTAATTTAAGAGAGCTCCTACTGACCACACTGATAATTTTGGTATCAAAAATAGAACAACATAATTGATTGCAATATTTATCCAATAGTCAGCAAAAAGTATAAAAGAGTATATAAAAGGTAATTATAATATAAAAGGAGGATAAATATAATAGACTAAGTTTAAATCTTATTAATTTAAGAAGTAGGTGCTAATATATATTTGTATTTTTCTCTCTTTCTAATTATATTATAAAGAGACTGGTGGTGCAGTGGGTTACAAGTTGGGTTGCTAACTGAAAGGTCAGAAATTAAAAAACCACCAGTCGCTCCTTGGGAGAAAGATGGGTTTTCTGCTCCCTTAAATATTTACAGCCTCTAAAATCTACATGGGCAGTTAGTTCTACGGGGTTGCTATGAATTGGAACAGACTTTTTAAAAAGTATATGATATGAATCAAGTGTGGATATGTATTTGTGCTAGTTACACAATTTTATGACAACTTGATAATAGAAAGAAGGGGTGGAGTCTAGCCTGTCAATCCCTCCTTGTAGGCATGGCCTTCTCATGAGGGTTCTGGGAACTTCTTCCTCCCTGGAGGTGGGAGACACACTCTCTTCTGCTTCACATTGCTGTTGACAAGCCACATGGAACTGTTGATGGCAGCCAGAACCCTGGAGCTGGAGGAGCCACATGGAGACCTATGCCAGCGCTGAGAT
>NW_022103958.1:42617501-42639301 GCF_000313985.2 Echinops telfairi | reverse complement strand
CTTTGGATCTCCACTCTGCACTCCCCCCATCATTCACTATGGTAAGATTTTTTGTTCTGATGATGCCTTACACCTGATCCCTTTGACACCTCGTGGTTTCATGGGATGTTTTCTTAGTATACAATTACTCTTTGCTATAAAGCTCTTTTTTATGCACACGAGTATCCCTGGATTTCTTTCTCTAGTCAACCTCAACTAACATGGTATTTGTCTCTCTCGTAGAGGAACTTTGAGTAAGACAAGAGTTGTGTAAAGAGCAGGGTTTGTGTCCAGCGCAGGAAAAACTGAAACTCTGGTGCTCTCATAGAACAATGAGGTACAAGGAGGGCTGATTATATGTTACAAGATAATGTATGGGTCAAATCTAAAAAAAAGCTAGCTGCCTCTACAGATTCAATCTTTTGTTTTCCAGGAGAAACAACTTTTAGATGATGCTACGTATTACCGGTTAGATGGCTCGAGGGATGGGGAGGAGCAAGAAGCTACTCCACTGCAGGATTCTGAAATGGTACTTCCACAGGCCCCACAGCATGATCTCCTCAAGCCATCAGTGGGACCTCCAGCAACCCGTAAATCCCTGTAGGAAGGGCCCTAGCTACATGCTCATTCTTGGATCCCCAGTAACTGGCACAATACATCATTCAGAGAAGATGCTCCATACATATTTGTGGAAGGAGGGAAGGAAGCAAAGAGTGATAGGAAAGATGTTGGTGTTTCATTTACAGGGAGCAGATGGATGGGATGGGAAGAGATGACTTCTTTTCTACTCTCTGCATTAGTGTCCTGTGTGAAGCCTGAGGCCTGAGTTGTCCTGCCCTTGTTGAGAATCAATAAAGGGGCATAGGAAAGGAGGATATGCAGCCTATAGCCGAGCTGCACCTAGGACACCAGCATTGGCCCCTGCCTAATTCCCAGTATTGATAGCCTGTCAGAGACTCTCAGTAGATTTAAGCGAGGAGTGAGTCCACTAGAATAGAGTGTCCCTGATTTCTTAACTACTCACTATCCTCCTATGCTCCCTTCTCCCAAGCTGGACTGAATGATCAGGCAAGCCAATGAAAGCCCTCCTCACCCCTCTTAGGTCAAATTGGCCAGAATTTCATCCATTCAAGATTAGTTTCCAATTATATGCTTGCTTTAACTGCACTTTCCTATGATTAGGGGAATGGGAATTAGGATGGAGTGGATAGAAGGGAAATATAAAGAATTAACTTAGGAACAAGGGGCACTTTGAAGGCGAGTGGAACTGAGATCCCAGCAGCTAGGGAGACTGGATCCCTCTGGCTGTATTTTCTTAGGTTCTTTCACGAATTTCTCTTCAATCCACACCTTGCATATTGATATTGCCTGGGATTGGGCCCTAGACCCTCATCTCTTCCTCCTTTCGACTCTCTTTGACTGATCTCATAGACTCCTCTATGTCTATCTCCCCTCTGGGCTGGACATTCCCGGCAAGCTCTCCAGTGACATCCTTGACTTTGATCATGGGAACCACGTGCAAATCTTGGTCACTTCTTCAGGCTCTGCATTCCATCCTTAGCTTAAAAACATTTTTTTTTAATGCCACTCATTTTATACAAGATTCTCCTGGTCCTTCTATTCATTTTGAGGCTCTGACTGGCTTTGGGATCAAAGAAGTACTGTCTCGTGGATCCCTTTCTGGCTGCAAAAATCAAAGCGTGTAAGCCCAAAGACCATTCTTCGTCTCCTCTGTCCTCTCCCACATGTTCCCTTTTTTGTCTAACTCCCGCGCTTCAGCACAGGCAGCTTTGGCTTCTTAGAGTGCCTGTCTGTCCCCTCTACAGTTCTCTATGAACCTCCAGACTCAACTTCCGACCTCTGAGAACTGTGTTCTGATGCTACGCCCATCCCTGCCCCGGAGGGGTCAGCCTGAGAGAACTTTTCACGCTCTTGGTGAGGCACTAGATCTGCCCTTCATTTTAGTGGAAGATCATGAAATCAAGTTTATTTGTTTTTTCCCCGTAGAATACTAGGCTCAGCATTAACTCCAGCTCGGGAGAATTTGTTAAAAGTTAGCTGGGCTTCCGGCAGTTCTTATCATGAAAAGATCAGCTTGTGCTGCTTTAGCAAACGGGCAAACCACCCACCTTAAGGCCTCAGAACTCTTGGTCCTGGTCCTGGTTGGCATCAGAGCCCTTTTATGATTATCCTCCTTGTTCCTCACTGTCATTTCAATGGGCTTTAGCGATTACTTTACAGTAATTACAGTACTTCCACAATAGTTATTTTACATGTTCCTCATCTTGTTTTCCTGTATTTGGGAAACTGGGATTTCACCTGACTCCTTAAGGCCTTACTCCTAACCTGTGTCAGGTTTAGGAAACTACCATTGAACCAGCAGCCTCCTCCCCTGTGGGGAGAGGTCAGATGCTCAGGCATCCTCCCTGAGGGTGCCAGACTGCAGGGGGCCCGCTCCCTGCTGTTCAAGGATAATGGACAGGCTCCAGCAGGAGTTCACACCCTACTGATAATGGTCTCTTTCGGGTAAGCCAGGAACAGGTCAAGCCGGCTCTGTGACATCCAGTTAAGCTGCCTTCTTAAATCTAGGATCCGCCCATCTTGTCACATGTATACCCCAATCCCTCCTCTGCCTATTGCGTGTATGTCCCTAGACCACCCCCCCTCATTACTATGTAACCCATAGTGCAACCCTTCCTGTGACGTATGACTTTACCTGTAATTAGTGGGCTTGCACACCCCCAAAAGGTATATAGGCCTGAGTTAGCAATAGAGCTCTCTCGCTGGGCTCCTCCTCCTCCTCTCTCCTCTCTAGTCCCCTCCTCTCTCTCTGGCCTCTCCCTGGCCTCTCTGCCCCCTCTCCTCTCCAGTCCCTTGTTCCCTTAGCCCTCCTTCCCTTCCCTCTCTCCCTCCACGTGGACCACCAAGCGGGGTTGAGGTGAGCATGCTACCATGTAATGTGTCTGACTGCATTATTGTAATATCTCTTCTATCTCTCATGCTCTCGATGACTTTAATATAATACTTATACATCTCAACCGTACAATTGTGCTTACTGAACCCGTGGGTAGTAGTGTTGTGGGGTCGGCTCCCCCCAAAAAACTTTATACTACACTCCCCCTCCAGGAACGCTGGGCAGGTATTACAATAATGAAGAATGTTGAGTGGCCAGGGGCTGGATTCTATTCCCACACCTGCTAACTTGTCCATTTTTCAGGATTTCTGGCTAATTCCTGCCAGATTGTGGCCCCTGATGACAGGGCATCTGGACCTTTGGGGAAGGGAAGGGTTCTGTTGAGGTCACCAACAGGCTTGGTCTCCTGATTAACTCGGCCTCAGAGGCTGACCTCCCAATGTCTCCTCCCACTGGGCTCTGGCTTGTTTCCCACACTCCAGCCCACACTGGCCCCACTCGGACACTTGACGCAAATCCCCATTGGCATGATTCTTTCTGTCTGAAAGGCTCATCGCCCACCTTTTTACCCAGGTCACTGCAACGCCTCACTGTGGCCTCAGGTGCATCGTCCCTTTCTCATTGGAAACCTTCCCTGTTCCCAGCAGACAGGATATCCACCTGCATACACCCTCAGGTACTTGGTGCTACTTTGTAGCCCTTCGCAGGAAGAGTCCGCAGGGTCTGGAACACAGTGCCAGGGGAGGGCATGCGACTTATCTATCGTGGTGAGGTGCTGCTGCACTGGCTCTGACTCTGAGCCACCCTGTCCCCGCCTAGTCCCACACCACCCTCATACTTGTCACGTTTGAGGCCTTTGTTGGAGCCACTGTGTCAGCGCATCTTGGTGAGGCCCTTCCTGTTTTTCTCATACCCCTTCACTCAGCATGATGCCCTTTCCAAGGACTGGGCTCTCCTGATAGCATGTATAAATACGTGAGATGCAGTCGCCTTCTCCTCGCTTCTAAGGAGCTTTCTAGGTGTATTTCTTCCAACAGAGATTTGTGCATTCTTTTGGCTGCCTTTAATCCTTTCCATATTCTTCTCCAACACCCGTCATTCAAATGCATCGATGATCCTTGGGTCTTCCTTTGTGCAATGTTCAACTTTCACATGCAGGTGAGGTGCGTGAAAAGACCATGGCTTGGGTCAGGTGCAACTTAGTCCTTAGAGTACCTGCTCTCGGCAGATTTACCCAATGCAATGTGTCTTTTAATCTCTCTCTCTTAGTCTCTTGACTGCTACTTCCATGAGCACTGATCGTGGATCCAAGCAGGATGAGATCCTTGACAACTTTAATTTTTCTCTGTTTGCCACGATGTTACCTGTGGGTCCAGTTGTGCGGATGTTGGTTTTCTTTACCTTAGGTGGCCAGTCTTGATCTTTATGAGCAAATGCTTCAAGCCCTCTTCACTTTCAGCCAGCAAGTTTGTGTCTTCTGCATACTGAAGATGCCACGTTGGTTTCTCCCGAGCATAATGGAGTGTTCTGGAATTCCACTCTTCTCAAAGCTGTCCACAGCTGATAACTCCTTTCCCTCCCCCTGCTGCTGTCCCACGTGACAGCTGCGTTTCTGTTCTTCTCAACAACTGGTCCTTCCTTCACACCACTCGCATGGTAGTTTTCTTTCCTTCTTCCTGATTCTAGCCAGCCAGCCAAGTCAGCTCAAGACCTGGTCTGGGAAGTCAGGAACTTTCTTGGAAGGCAAGTGAGGGAAAGGACCTGAATTGGCCCAACCAGAATCCTCTTTGTTGGTCAGGGGAAGGAAATATTATATTGGGAACATTATCTCATCACTATTATTCTCGTTACTTAATGTTAGGTGTTCTTGTAAAAAGGAGGTGGTTGAGACATCTGACCTTCTTTAACTTCGTGATGGGGAGAGAGAGGCAAGATCAACAGCCCATTAAATTAAATAAAATTTTAATACCATTTCTTTTAAAAAAAAATACCATTTCTAATACCAGCTGTCCTCCTATGACACTCTCTACTCTTATGGGTTCAGTGATTTGTTGCAATGACCACACGGAACTCAGCTGATCCTCATGATTCTAAGGCTTACTAGATACTCATGATTCTAAGGTTTACTAAGAAAGTCACAGGTGTGCAGGAACAGGAAGAACACAGTCTCTTCTCAGCTGTACTCTTAGGCAGGCCTCTCTGACCCTTTGCCTCTTGGCCCCTCAGGCCTCTTGGGCTTGTCTGACATCTGCCCTACTTGAGGAAGTGTTATTAAACGATTTAGCTCTGCCAATAAATGTCTGGAGGCAACCTATTCCACCAATTAACCTTGACCTGAAGATACTTAACTCTCTTGCTCTGTGGGTCTTGGAGCGTAGCTCCCACAGAACCTGGAAGCAACACACTTTGCCAGTACATCTCTCTCTCTTTTAAATTAATAAATCATTTTATTGGAGGCTCTTATAGCTCTTATCACAATCTATACATCCATCCATTGTGTCAAGCACATTTGTACATATGTTGCCATCATCAGTTTTGAAACATTTTCTTTCTATTTGAGACCTTGGTATCAGCTCCTCATTTTGTTTCTCCCTCTCCTCCCTCCCTCCCTCCCTCCCTCATGAACTCTTGATAATTTATAATTTTTTTTCATGTCTTACACCAAACACTGTCTCCCTTCACCCACTTTTCTGTTGTCCGTCCCCCTGGGAAGGGCTTATAAATAGACCATTGTGATTGGTTCCCCCTTTCTCACCCCACCTTCCACCTATCCTCCTGGTATTGCTACTTTCATTATTGGTCCTGAGGAGTTTATCTGTCCTGGATTCCCTGTGTTTTGAGCTCTTATCTGAACCAATGTACATGCTCCAGTCTAGCTGGATTTGTAAGATAGAATTGGGGTCATACTAGTGGGGGGTTGAAGCATTAATGAACTAGAGCAGTGGTTCTCAGCTATCGTAATGCTGCGACCCTTTAATACAGTTTATCATGTTGTGGTGACCCCCCCAACCATAAAATTATTTTCATTACTACTTCATAACTGTAATTTTGATACTGTTATGAATCATGCGACCCCTGTAAAAGGGCCATTTGATCCCAAAAGGGATCGCGACCCACAGGTTGAGAACCACTGAACTAGAGGAAAGTAGTATGTTTCACCGGTGTGCTATGCCGCACCCTGAGTGGCTCCTCGATTTCATGTGACCCTTCTGTAAGGGGCCATCATTATTTTCAAAACATTTTCTTTCTACTTGAGCCCTTGGTATCAGCTCCTCTTTTTCCTACCTTCGTGAACCCCTGATAAATTATAAATTATTATTTTCATATCTTACACCATCCGCTGTCTCCCTTCACCCATGTTTCTGTTGTTCTTCCATCTGGTGATGGTGGTGGTGTGTGTGGTTATACATCTATCATTGCAGTCGGTTCCCATGCCAGTACATCTCTTACCGGTCAGCATTCAGTTCTTTAGCTTTGTGGGCCAGGAAGCCTGTCCGTATCCTGATTCCACCATTATTTCTCTGCCACCTGTCAGGGAACTAAGGAATGTCCAGGGCTTTACTCAAGGAAGGAATTGACACCATAGACTTGCCCACTGCCATCTAGCTGGTTAGGATGCCTGGCAGCTCTGTGCAGCGTTTCTAAGCCTGTACATCTTCATAGGAGCAAATTGTCTCATCTTTCTCCAGCAGAGCAGCTGGTGGGTTTGAACCATTGACCTTACAGTGAGCAATCTTTACACTTACCTGACAACACCCCAGGACTCCTTACAGTGGCACCAGGGCTCTTTACCATGGCGCACAGAGACCCTCATTTGAACTCTTAACTTTTGGAACTGTGAGAACAACAAAGTTCTGTTATTTAAAGTCACTCGCTGGTGGTATTTCTTTTAGAACAGCAGTAGAAAACCAAGACAGTGTACAGCAACCTCCTCTTAAAACTTAGTGGTGTAAGACAATAACCATTTTCTACGTTCAGGATTCAGTGGGTCAGGAATCTGAACAGGGCACAGTGAGGTGGCTTGTCTTTATTTCCCAAGGTCTGGGGCCTCAGCGAGGTTGGCTCAAATGGCTAGTGATAGGGCAGAGAGACCACTTGACTGGGCCGTGTGTCTAAGGGCTTTGCTCCTTTCCATATACTCTCTTTGGAACCAGCATGTCCAAGTGCCTTCCCTGACATTTGTGGTTGTAACGGCTGGGGGCTGGTCAGCCTTGTTTTCCTGTGCCTTTAGCTTCTTTCAGCTTGGCAGCGAGGTTCTAACAGGGAGCATTCTAAGACTGAGCCTTAGAAGAAATTGCAGTGGATGTTGCAAGACTTTTTGTGCCAGCCTCAGACGTCTTAGGCTTTTATTTTTGCCCATTGGGCAAGGTTCAGCCCAGACCTAAGAGAATGAGGATTAGATGTCACCTCCTGATATAAGGAGCTGCATGCATCTACAGGGAGAGACCGATTAATGACAGCAATCTTGAAGGCCATCCTCCACAATCCTGACCCACCTCAGTCATCACATTACATGTCTCTTTCAAGGAATCAACTTGAAGCCCAGAATGTTGAGCTAAGTTATTGTTGTTGTTGTCCTTGTTAGGTGTCATTGAGTTGGTTTTGATCCATCGTGATCCTCTGTGCAAGAGAACGAAACACTGCATATTCCTGCACCATCCTCACAATCGCCCCTAAGTTTGAACCCACTGTGTTAATTCTTCTCCTTGAGGGCTGTCTTCTTTTGCGATGCCCCTCCACTTTACAGGCATGATGTCCTTCTCCAGGGCCTGGTCTCTCCTGACCACATGTCCAAAGTCCGAAGTATGCAAGAAAAAGTCTTGTTATTCTTGCTTCTAAGGAGCACTGTGGTTATACGTCTTCCAAGATCGATTTGTTTGTCCTTTTAGCAGTTCATGATATGTTCAATACTTCTCCAGCACCACAATTCAAATACATTGATTCTTGTTTGGTCCTCCTTATTCAATGTCTAACTTTTACATGCATATGATGTAATGGAGAATACCATGGTTTGGGTCAGGTACATCTTTTAAAAAAATTATTATTATTTTTAATCGTTTTATTAGGGGGTCATACAACTCTTATCACAATCCATACATACATCAATGTGTAAAACACATTTGTACATTCATTGCCCTCATCATTCTCAAAACATTTGCTCTCCACTTAAACCCCCAGCATCAGGTCCTCATTTTTTCCCCTCCCCCCTCCTTCATGAGCGCTTGATAATTTAGAAATTATTATTTTGTCATATCTTGCCCTGTCCGACGTCTCCCTTCACCCACTTTTCTGTTGTCTGTCCCCCAGGGAGGAGGTCACATATAGATCCTTATAATCAGTTCCCTCTTTTCAACCCACTCTCCCTCTACCCTCCCAGTATCGCCCCTCACACCACTGATCCTGAAGGGATCATCCACCCTGGATTCCCTGTGTGTCCAGTTCCTATCTGTACCAGTGTACATCCTCTGGTCTAGCCAGACTTGCAAGGTAGAAATCGGATCATGATAGTTGGGGTGGGGGAGGGGGGAAGCATTTAGGAACTAGAGGAAAGTTGTATTTTTCATCGTTGCTACATCTCACCCGGGTCAGGTACATCTTAATCCTAAAGTAACATCTTTGCTTTTCAATACTCTAAAGAGGTTTTGTGCAGGAGATTTACCCAATTCAGCATGTCTTTTGATCTCTTGACTGCTGCTTCATGAGCATTGATTGTGGATCCCACTTCAATCTTTTCTCCACTTATCATCATGTTACCTATTGGTCCAGTTGTGAGGATTTTGGTCTTCCTTCCATTGAATTTAATCCATAGTGAAGGCTGCAATCATCGATCTTTATTAGCAAGTGCTACAAGTCCTGCTCACTTTCAGCAAGCAAGATTGTGTCACCTGCACGTCACAAGTTGTTAATAAATCTTCCTCCAATCCTGATGTCACATTCTTCCCCATATAGTCCCTCTTCTCTGACGATTTGGTCAGCATACAGATCTAACAAGTATGGTGAGAGGATACAGCCCTGACGCTCACTTTCCTGATTTTAAACCATGCAGTATGCCCTTGTTCTGTTCCCACAAGTGCCTCTTGATCAATGACAAACTTCTTCATGAGCACAATGAAGTGTTTTAGAATTCTTATTCTTCTCAAAGTTATCCATAGTTTGTTATGATCTACACGGTTGAATGCCTTGTATAGTCAATAAAACACAAGTAAATAGCTGTGTTATGCTGGGTTAACTAGAGAAACAAATCCAGTGACATTCATACATGTGTAAGAAAGAGCTTTATATCAAGAAATAATTGTATATTAAGGAAACATCCCAGCCCAGTCCAACTCAAATCCATAAGTCTGATACGAGTCCATAAGTCTCCTTTCAGACTCCTGCAGTCACATGCAATGATGTAGAAAGATCATAGGCCGGTGGGTGCAAAATCTTATGGATCCAATGGTGGGGGATGCATCTCCAGGGCTCTGGCAGCAACCAGGGTTAGCCAGCGGGAAGGGGAAGGCCAAGAGAGAAGGGGGGATTTCCAGGGCCCTCCCTATGAGAAGGTCATGCCCACAAGGAGTCACCATCAGGGTGTGACCTGATTGACAGGCTAAACTCCATCCCTATACTTTTATATATCTACATGAAATTATGTAACTACCACAGCATCTTTCTGTTATTCTGTGCTTTGATCCAAGATTCATCTGACATCAGCAATGATATCCTTTGGTGTGGGAAACTAACACATGTCATTCTTACAAATTCTCCCTTCTGTCTCCCTGTAGATCTCCTCCCCCCACCCCCAGGCACCCATCCCCCCTCATGCCTTCCCCCAATGCAGGTATTGGGTTTCCTCACCTGTTAGCTCAGGGACTTTACTATGATTACCACCCACCTTGTGATGTATGTAACCCCTGAATATGCATGACTAATGGCTACCTATAAAAGCCCCCAAACAATAAAGATGCTCTCTCCTCTGGTCCTCCTTCCCTCTCCTACCTTCCTGCTCCTTCTCTCTCCCCTTTCCTCCTTCCACATCTCCATGTGGACCATCAAGTGGGTTGAGGTGAGCATGCTGCCATGAAATGTGTCTGACTCCGTTATTTTACCTTCTCTTCTATCTCTCTTATTCTCTATGACTTTACTATAATCTTTATATTTTACAGCCGTATGGTTGCGCCTACTGGACCCATGATGATTTTTGTTAGGGGCTGACTCCCCTCACACTTTGATCAACATCTTCTTCTGATTTTTGCCTGAACCTCTGGAAGCTGCATGTTCATATACTGCTGCAACCATTGCTGGATGATCTTCAGCAAAATGTTACCTGCATGTGATAGCAATGACACTGTTCTATAATTTGAGCATTCTGTTGGGTCACCTTTCTCTGGAGTGGGTACAAATATGGATCTCTTCTAGTCAGTTGAGCAAGTAACTGCCTTCTAAATTTTCTTGCATACACCAGTGACTGCTTCCAGTGCTCTATCAGCCTGTTGAAACAGTTCCTTGGTATTCCATCAATTCCTAAAGCCTTGTTTTTGGCTTGTGCTCTCAGCTTGGACCTCTTCCTTCAGCACCATTGGTTCTTGCTCACATGCTACCACCTGAAATGGTGGACTGTCAGCTAGTTCTTTCTGGTACAGTGACTGTATTGTTTCCAGCTCCTCTTGATGCTTCCTGCACCTTTCAATGTTTTGCTGATAGAGTCTTTCGAAATTGCAATTCAAGGCTTGACATTTTTCTTGAGTTCTCTTAGTTTCCGATATGCTGAGCGAGTTCTTCCCTCTTGGTTTTCTAACTCCAGGTCTGTCACCTTTCATCATCATGTTTGGCTTTGTTGTCACAAGCTCCCCTTCGAAACTTCCTATTCAGTTCTGTGACTTCAGCCTTTCTTGCATTGGCTTTAGCTACTCCATAATTAAGAGCAAGTCTCAGAGTCTCTTCTGACACCCACTTTGATCTTTTCATTTTTCCCTCTCTTTTTAATGACCTTTTGCTTTCTTCATGAATAATGGTCTTGATATCCTCCCATAGCTCATCAGGTCTTGTCAGTACTGTTCAATGTATCAAGTCTGTTCTTAAGATGTTCTCAAAATTCACTTGAGATAGACTCAGGGTTGTATTTTGACTCTTGTGAACTTGTTTTAAATTTCTTCAGCTTTATCCTGAACTTACATATGAGCATTTTAAATGATGGTCTGTCCCACAATCACCCCCTGGTCTGGCTTTAGCTGATAATGTTGAGTTTTTCCATTGTTTCTTCCCACAGAGGTAGTCAACTTGGTGCTTGTGTATTCCATCTGGAGAAGTTCATGTGTATCGTTGCCTTTTGTGCTGTTGAAAAATGGTTTTTGCTATGAACAAGTTATTGGTTTTGCAAAATTCTGTCATGTGATTTGCAACTACATTTCTATCCCTAAGTTCATATTTTCCAACTACTGTTCCTTTTTCTTTGTTTCCAACTTCTGCATTCTAATCACCAATAAGTATAATGCATTTTGATCACACATTTGATCAATTTTCAACTGAAGTCATTGGTAGAATTCTTCAATTTCTTCATCACTAGTTTTTGTAGTTGGCACATAAATTTGAATAATAGTTGTATTGATTGGATTTCCTTGAAGACAGATAGTTATAATACTATCACAGAAAACATTGTACTTAGGTGATTGATTTTGCAATGTCTTTTTTTGACAATGAATACCGCTTGATTGTGCCATTCCTGGCTTAGTAAATTATATGATTTTCTGAATCAAAATGGCCAATACCAGTCCATTTCTGCTCACTAATGCCTAGGATATCAATCTTTATTTGTATCATTTCATTTTTGAAGACACAGTTTTCTTAGATTCATATTTCGTACAGTCCAAAAAATTTTTTAAGGTCATTTTATTGGGGGTTCTTACAGCTCTTACAACAATCCATACATCCGTTGTATCAATCACATTTGTACATATGTTGTCATCATTATTTTTAAAACATTTTCTTTCTACTTGAGCCTTGGTATTAGTTCCTCTTTTTTCCTTCCCTCCCCCGCCCTCCCACCCTCGTGAACCCCTGATAAATGATAAATGATTGTTGTTTTCATATCTCACACCATCCGCTGTCTCCCTTCACCCACGTCTCTGTTGTTCGTCCTGGTCAGGTGTGTGTGGTTATACATTGATCATTGCTATCGCCTTCCCTTTCTCCCTCTTTAACTCCCACCTCCCCTACCTTCATGGTATTGCTGCTCCCCTGATGGTTTATCTGTCCTGGATTCCGTGTGTCCAGAACTCTTATCTGTACATGCTCCAGTCTAGCTGGATTTGTAAGGTAGGACTAGTCTGAAATGAAAGGCAGGATTGGGGTCATGATGGTGAGGGGTGAGGAAACCTCAAAGAACCAGAGGAATATTGTATGTTTCATTTGAGATCTAATGCCCCCTGGTTGACTCATCCCTTCCTTGTGACCCTTCTGTGAAGGGATGTCCCATTGTCTACAGATGGGTTTTGGGTCTCTATTCTGATCCCCCTCATTCTCAGAAATATGTTTTTTGTTGGTATGTTTTGGGTCTTCTGATGCCTGTTATCTGATCCCAGCGACACCTCATGATTGAACAGGCTGGTGTGCTTATTCCATATGGGCTTCTTGCTTCCCAACTAGATGGCTGCTTGTTTAACTTCAAGCCTTTAAGACCCCAGACACTATATCTTTTGATATCCAGGCATCATCAGCTTTCTTCACCACATTTTCTTATGGACCCACTTTGTCTTCAGTGATCCTGCCAGGAGGGTGAGCATCACAGAATGCCAGGTTGATAGAACAAAGTGTTCTTGCGTTGAGGGAGAGCTTAAGCAGAGGCCCACAGTCCGTCTACTTCCTCAAAGTATTGTCAAATAAAGATATGTACATAGGCCAAAATACCTCTATTTCTATGAATTAATGTATTTACATATGTACACACCTATCCATAGCTTTGCTTCCTAGATCTTTCCTCTGTTTCTTTTTACCTTCCTTGTGTCCCACCACCACACTCACCCTTCGGCTGCCTCTTAGTAATCCCTCTCAGCTGTTGCTCCCACACTCCCAGGATCTCCCTGTCCTCCTAATTCCCTAGATGTTTCCCTAGGTGTTGTTTGCTCACTGCTCCTTCCCTGACTCCTCCTCCCTGAGCTAGCTCCTCGGGCTTGCTTCTCATGCCTGTCTTATACAGTTAGGCAAACCAACAGTAACGTAGATAATACACAAAGAAAACAAAAGATTGACTACAAAGGGATAAATAAATAAACAAATAAATAACTAGCAAAAAATTCCCCCCAAAACTTACATGATTTCAGTTCTGTCCTCTGACCTTTATGACTATCTCCCCACCAGTCCTGGAAGGTTCTGGGAACTGCCCCTTCTAGCTTGAAGTTTATTTTTGGTGCTTCTCAGGGGCTTTGTGGCTTTGCTTTGCTCCCATTGCTGATCTGTTACATTCCCTTCTCTTTTTTTAATTATTAAAAGATAATTTTATTGGGGGCTCTTACAACTCTTATAACAATACAAACATCAATTATATCAAGCATATTTGTACATATGTTGCCATCATTCATTTCTAGACATTTACTTTCTATTTGAGTCCTTGGTATCAGCTCCTCCCCCCCTCCCCCCATATTCCCTATTTGTTCCAACCCACTGATTCACAGATTTTTGTAGCTCTTCCTCCTTACCTTGAGTCATGCCCCATCAGTAAATGAAGATCCCAGAAGCTCCACTCCCACAGGCTTTAAGTGGCTCACACCACCATGCTTGACTCCACTCTAGCAATCTGATTTTCCTCAGTCACATTTCGAGCATCCTCTGACAGAGGGGTGGGTGGGGTGGGGGGGGTGTGCACCCTCTGGCATGCTCTCCATCAATGCTCTGCTTTCATTTGTTAGGTCTTCCGCAGCTCACAGTGTTTCTAAGCTCTGCATGTGGGTTTCAGAGGCTCGCTCCTCTGAAGGGGGGAGCCAGTCCTTCTTAATGGTCTGTGCTTGTCTGGAAGTCCCGATGAAACCTCTTCACTTTGGGTGAGCCTGCTAACACATGAACCAGTGACCTAGCTTCCAGCATCACAGCAAGACGTACGCCACAGCAGTATGGCAAACTGACAGACAAGAACTAAGAGCCAAGGCATTTGGCTCATTCCTATTTATGCTTGGTGCAGCCCTGGCGATGTGGTTACGACACATTGGGCTGTGATCTGCAAGGTCAACAGTTTGAAACCACCAACCGCCACTCTAAGGGAGAAACACAGGGCTTTCCACTTTCATGAAGATTTATAATCTCAGAAAGTCACAGGGGCACTTCTACCCTGTCCTATGAGGTCACTATGAGTTGGCATCTACTCGATGGCAATGAGTTTATGGTTTGTTTGTTTGTTTTGCGTTTGAAGATCTATGGTAGTGCAGTGATTGAAATACTTGCTAACTAAAGGTCAGTACTTTGAACCCAGTCAGCTGCTCCACAGGGGGAAGATGTGGGAGACTGCTTCCATTAAGATTGATAGCCTTGGAAGCCATGTGGGTGACTCTGCTCTGTTGCTATGAGTCAGAATTGACCCGATGACAGTAACTCTTTACCAGAGTAGACAGCCTCATCTTTCTCTCTTGGAGCACCTGGTAGTTTGGAACTGCTGACCCTGTGGTCAGCAACTATGTCACCAGCATTCATTTGAAGACCCTATGAGCAGTCCTGTCCTGTGTCTGTGACCAACACGGGTTTGTCAAGAGTTGAAATTGACTTGATAATTAACTAACGACAACTCAGCTCGCTGCCATCGAGTCAATTCTCCCTCGTAGTGACCGTACAGGACAGCATAGAACTGACCCTGTGAATTTCTGAGGCTGTAACTCTCTACAGGAGTAGAAACCTCATCTTTCCCCCAAGAAGCAGCCATTAGTTTGGAATGACTCCTTATTTAACCACAACAGCAGTCAACATATAATGGTGATACATCAACCAACCAACTGACCGACAATAAACAAACAAACCCAACCCAAGCCCTCAGCCATACTGTAGATTCTGACCATAGGGCACACTAGTTGTATAGTGAGTTATGAATTAGGCTGCTCCATCTGAGAAAGATGAGGCTGTCTGCTCCCGTAAAGCTCTACAGTCTCAGAACCCCACAGCAGGGAGATCTATCCTGTCCTTCAGGATCACTATGAGTCAGAATCCACTAGGTGGCAGGGAGTTTTAGGGCAGAGAAGAGCTGACTCTGGGTTTCTGAGACTATAACTCTTTATGGGAAAGACAGTCTTATATTTCTTCTGCAGAGCAGTTAGTGGGTTTGAACTGCTGACCTCCTGGTGATATAGGAACAGGAGAACACTTCCATGAAAAATGGTGGCATGAGAGGGAAAGAGGATTTGTATGCTTCATCAGAGTGATACTTTGTGAGTTTGGCTCTGCCTTTTGGGCTCATGGCTCTGTACTTTTTTATTTTCCTTATGAAATGGACTCGGCTTCTCAGCCTGCTTTCTTCTACACAAAGTTGGTGGCCGCAAGACTTCTTTCCAAGGATTAGGAGGCAAAAGACATTTATAGAGGTGTAAATATAGGCATGTATATATGTAAATATATTAATATATAACAATAGGGATATAGGTCTATGCACATATATGCTACGTATTAAGGTAGCAGATGGACATTGGGCCCTCCCTCAATGCAAGAACTCTTTGTTCTAATAGCCTGGCATTCTGTAATGTTCACCCTCCTGACACGATCACTGAAGGGGAAATGGGTGCATAGGCAAATGTGGTGAAAAAAGCTGATGGTGCCTGGTTATCAAAAGATATAGTGTCTGGGATCTTAAAGGCTTGAAGTTGAACAAGCAGCCATCTAGCAGAGAAGCAACAAAGCCCACATGGAAGAAGCACACCAGCCTGTGTGATCACGAGGTGTTGATGGGATCAGGTGTCAGGCATCGGAAAAGGCAAAACAAAGAACCATATTGATGCAAACAAGGAGGGTGGGATTGGAGATCCAGGGCCTATCTGTAGACAATTGGACATCCCCTCACAGAAGGGTCACAAGGATGGAATGAGTCAGTCAGGGTGCAGTAGAGCACCGATGGAGACACAACTTTCCTCTAATTCTTTAATGCTTCCTCCCCCCAATATCATGACCCAGTTCTACCTTACAAATCTGGCTAGACTGGAATGTGCACATTGGTATAGATAAGAGCCCTCGGAATAGATAAGGTAGATAAGAGCACAGAAATCCAGGACAGATAAACCCCTCAGGAACATTAATGGGAGTAGTGATCCCATGAGGGTAGGGGAAAGGTGGGAGAAGGGGGAGAAAGCGGGAACTGATAGAAATTATCAATGTATGACTCACCCACCCCCCATACCCCAGGGGGAAGAACCACAGAAACTTGGGTGAAGGGAGACAGCAGATGTTGTAATATATGAAAAATAATGATTTATAATTTATCAAGGATCCATGATGGGAGGGTGAGGGAGGGAGGAAAAAAAGAGGAGCTGATAGCAAGGGCTCAAGTAGAAAGAAAATGCTTTGAAAATGATGACGGCAACATATGTTCAAATGTTATTGATACAATTGATGTATGGATTGTTATAAGAGCTGTAAGAGTCCCCAATAAAACGATTAAAAGAAAAAAATTTTTAAGGACCTCTTTCCGTTTTGAACAATCTCTGTTCTTTTCAGTACAAACTAGTGGTGCTTCTGTTAATACAATTCTCTTAACTTTTTAATCTGTTTTCTAGCAACTGTGTTGAGATTCCTACTATTAGAGAAGAGCCACACCCTAAAATGTCTTTTTAAATCATTTTATTGGTTGGGGGAATCATACAGCCCTTATCACAATCCATGCATCCATCCATGTGTCAAGCACATTTGTACATTTGTTGCCATCATCCTTCTCAAAACACTTTCTTTTTTCTACTTGGGCCTTTGGTATCAGCTTCTCACATTTTCCCCTCCCTCCTTGACACTCCCTTCCTCATGAACCATTGATAATTTATAAATTATTATTATTTTTCATGTCTTATACTGACCAATGTCTCCCTTCACCCAGTTTTCTATTGTCCATCCCCCTGGGAGGGGGTTGGTTATAGGTAGATCATTGTGATTAGTCTCCCCTTTTTCTCCCCACCTTCCCTTTCCCCTTCTGGTGTGGCTGCTCTCAGTATTGGTCCTGAGGGGTTTATCTGCCCTGTATTCGCTGTGTTTCCAGCTCTTATCTGTACCTGTGTACATGTTCTGGTCTAGCCAGATTTTTAAGGTAGAATTGGGATCATGATAGTGGAGTGGGGGTGGTGGCGAGCATTAAAGAACTAGAGGAAAGTTGCATGTTTTGTCAATGCCACACTGCACCCTGACTGACTCATCTCCTCCTTGAGACCCTTCTATAAGGGTATGTCTAATTTCCTTCAGATGGGCTTTGGGTCTCCACTCTGCACTCCCCCTCATTCACAATTACATGATTTTTTGTTCTGGGTCTTTGATGCCTGATACCTGATCCTATTGACACCTCGTGATCACACAGCCTGGTGTGCTTTCATGTGGGCTTTGTTGCTTCTCAGCTAGATGGCTGCTTATTTATCTTCAAGCCTTTAAGACCCCAGATGCTATATCTTTTGATAGCCAGGCACCATCAGTTTTCTTCACTACATTTGCTTATGCACCGGCTTTGTCTTCAGCGATCCTATCGGGAAGGTGAGCATCATGGAATGCCAGTTTAATAGAACAAAATGTTCTTGCATTGAGGGAGTACTTTAGTGGAGGCCCAATGTCCATCTGCTACCTTAATACTAAACCTATACATATATGTACATATATCTGTACTCGCTTCTCTGACTTGAGTTGAGAATCCAGGTGCTTGAGATAATCATGTTGATAAATTTCGTAGAGTGTTTCTGTCCTGTTGGAAGTCTCTATGAAAGCATGCCCTTCGATCTTCTAGCTATTCCTTTAAGATGGTTTTCTCCCAGAGGCTAGCTTTTCTATCTCTCCTAAGTTCTGCTAGAAAATCAAATGATTCCCTCTTTAGTTCACCTCTCTTCTTGTATCTCTCATAGGCAAATAGAAGAAGCCATTGGGCGCTTGAAACATCTTGCCTGGGAATCTTTCTAGGTGGAGTGCCAAGATCCTGATTTTTTTCCTACCTTACCTCAGGCAATGATGTTGCTAAATAACCTGCCACTGCATAACATGCTAGCCTTCCAAAATGATTCCCTTACTGCCTTTCAAGCCTTCTCTGGAGAGGTGACTCCTGTCCTTCCGAAGTCAATGCTACGTTTCAGGTGCCTTGTTACTGTGCCAGGGATGTCAGTGTGGGGCTCAATCAAGGAGACAGAACCACCACCGGACCCAGAATTCATTGTAGGAATCAGCCAGGGAAGAAAGAGTCTGGGAGAAGAGTGGTGGAGGGTCAGAGAGAAGTCATCAGTCAAGGACCACAAAGAGAGGCTCGACCTCAGGTGGTTAGGACAGCAGGCTTAGTGATCAGTAAGGAGAGTGCAGGGAGACTGAGGACAAGCTAGAGCCCGCAGGGACAGACTGGGAGCCACGAGGGTGAAATGGAAGATGCAACTCTCTCTTATTTTGATGATAGAGATGACCTGACAAAGGAGCTGAGGCTCTTGGTCATGGAATGACATATATGTTTTGCCCAGGGCTCAACGGAGTTGAAATGGGAGATCTGGTAGGAGCTGGAGGAGCTAGAGGCCGGCCACTATGACATGCCAGCGAAGCGTGTCATTCAATAAGCGACAAGTATCATATCTGGAGTCTCACAACCGACATCCACCTCCCGAGCCCAGAGACTGCTGCTTCACTGACTCCTTCCAATCCATATACATACAGTATTTTCCTTGTGGCCAATCCGAAGTTGAAACCATGCTGGGAAGGGAAATTTGGGGATCTAACTTCTAGCTTCGATAAACTGACACATACAAAACTCTCACACGAGCCATTATCAACAGTTGCAGGATGCCATGGGACTGGGTCTCCCATGGACTAGCTTCTCAGTGAAGGCTAGCATCAGTTTTGCAAGGCAGTAGTGGCACTCTCATTTTACACGCAAAGACAAGAAGCCTCCTATCACCCCTAGGGGAGCAAATAGGGGAGCGGAGCTTCTGCCTCGCCTTTTCCAAGATGCCCCCCAGTGGCTCTTGCTTCCTGGTGTTCCTACCCTTTTGCAGTGGTCTTTTCACATGAAGTGAGCGTGGCGGAGTAATCAACAGGCAATTGCAGAAATGATGGTGAGTGAGTCTTTTTTGATGTATAGCACAGGTACTATATTTGTTTTATTACGGTGAATGTATATAAGACAAACCATCTGTCATTTCCATCTTCTTCACACGTCCAATACAGTGACATGCGGTTCAACCCTCACCATTCATGACTGTCAAATATCAGTCGCCTTTAACAGAAGTTCAGTGTCCATTAGGCAGTGAATCCTCTCCCAACCCCTCCTGCCTGCTCCTAATAAACTTGGGTCTTTACCTACTTCCTTATCCTAAATAGCCTAGTGGAATCAGATAGTAATTGTCCCTTTGTGACTGATTTGTTTCATTCAACACAATGTTTTCCAGGTTCCACTGTGTTAGAGCATTCGTTAGGAGTTAATTGCTCTTTACGGCTGTGTCATATGGCATTGCATGTTTGTGCCGCATTGTACTTATTCAGCCAAGTGCTGATAGGTATTTAGACTGTTTCCACGGTAGTGAGTGATTTCTGAGGAGGCTAGCTTATAGAAGACATTGCAGCTTCCACCTTTCTGTTCCTTGGATCACTTGCTCTGAGGAACGCCAGAGATCATGTTCTTGAGGACTCTCTGCAGCTTCGAACCCATGGAGAGGAATTGAGGTCTTTTGTGAATACCCAGTACTATGTGGGTGAGCCTTCCTGGACATGAATCTTCCAGCCCAGGCCAAGCCTGCAGATGATTACTGTCCTGCGTCTTGAGTGCAAGCCCCAGCGATATCTTTAGCCAGCACTCTGTAGCTAAGCAGCTTCTACCTTCCTGACCCGCAGAAATGAAACGATAATGTGGATGGCTGTTTCAAGCTGCTACATTTGGTTATGTTGCAATAGATGTCAAAACACAGCTCATTCTATGACATCACGATGCTTTAAAGTTGGTTTGGATCGTGAGACTAGGGATTGTGGAAGAGTGGAAATCCGGAAGTCCAGGATAGCCTGCTCATGTGATCAGAAAAAAACAAAAACAAGGAAACCAACAACCTCTGAAATGTCTGCTGGATTCTTCCAGAAACGTAGAGGATTGTCATCTGGTGGTTAAACGGAACCTTGGGAATTAGGAGGATTTCCTTTTTCTCACTTCTGGGGGAACCCTGAGTTGACATGAAGAAATCAGAGGTTCAAATTATACATTTTTGCTGACTGGCAGTCTCGGGTTGATGATGAGGAAGATTAAAAAAAAAAAAAAGGCCACTGAATTCTGACCGAGCCAGAGGCTAATGAGAAGTGGAGGGAGAGGAAATGGGAAAGTGGAACAGAGCATCCAGGGCCCTGACTGCGATTGCCTTCTGTCCCATGAGGCTCCTATTTAATCTTGTGCCTTTTGAAGTAGCTTTCCTTTTTATGATGTTTCCAAATACTCCTTTCTTATTACGATTTTTCCCCTTTCTTATTAGGTATACACATAAGTATGCAGTAAAGAACACAAAACACCAACCTATCTGAGTGCCATGCGTCACCTTTGGAAACGCTTGATATTTCCTCTCTCAGTAGTGTCCAGATTCAGTCTTGAGTTGGAGAGGCACTGTGCCCGGTAACCTCATCAGATGAGTCTGCCAACAGTAGTTATTAGTGTAGAATGCCAGCACCGAGAGGCACTCTAGAATATCTGGTTCAATCATGCATATTTTTCTACGTGGAGAATGTATGATCAGAGAGCTCCAGCGATCATTGTCAAGAGATCATAACTGAACATATTCGAGTACACTTCGGAGGATGCGCTTCTAGGCGTGGCTAAGGTTTTCTGTTCTTATTTTTAGTAGACCGCCTGCCATTCCGGTGAGTAAGATGGGTGGAGTGGTATTATGCTGGGGTCTCTGGGGAACGTCCTGTTAGCAAACTCAGAAACAACAGCGCTATCCCAGCCACACTCTTCCTAAGGTGTGAACAGACCCTCAACACAGGGAACTAGAGAGAAAAGTTTGCCTGAATATCATCTGCTTTCTACAGCAGCCTTAAATCTTGACACCACCCGCAGAGCCCACCACAGAGTGGGTATCTAGAAACCTACTGGGTGGATGAATGAACCAGCCTCCAGCAGAGGCCTTTCCGCGTCTTCTTTCTCCTTCCACATTCTTTTCTACTTGGGGGACTGCGTTTGCATTTGAGATCCTGCCCGGAGACTTTTCCGAGAAGGCGACTCGATTTCGGGTACAGAGCTGGCCTCCTTTTTTCACTTCGGGACCAGAGACGGGCAGGCAGGTCACCCTCGGGGTGGGAGAGCTTGTTTGCGGTGCCAACATGCACCGAAAATGGCTGGAACTTGGTATCATATGGCCACTGGGGTGGTATGTGGCGTCCTAGGCGGGGCAGAAGGCAGAGGTGTGCAGGCTCAGACCCAGAGCTGCAGCGTGGGGTGCTAGGGACCCGGCGAGCGCCCAGTGGGCGGGGCCCGACGGGGCCGGAACCGTGCGGGGGCGTGGCCGTCCCGGTCAGGTGACGGCGCGGCGGGCGGCGTCGGCCGGGCCCGAGGGGCCGCAGAGGCGCGGAGGGGCTGACAGGGCAGGCTGGCGGGCGGGCGGCCTGCGGGCGGAACCGCGGCCATGGGGGGCTTGAAGGACGAACTGCTCAAGGCCATCTGGCACGCCTTCACCGCGCTGGACCTGGACCGCAGCGGCAAGGTCTCCAAGTCCCAGCTCAAGGTGGGCGCCCCGCGCGCGCTCCTCTGCCCGCGGTGGAAGCGGCG
>NW_022103958.1:42613601-42617135 GCF_000313985.2 Echinops telfairi | reverse complement strand
GCCGGCGCTTTTGGGGTGCGCAGAAATGCCCCAGAGCCCGCTCCGGTCGCCGCCGCCTCGCGAGGACTGTCGCGGAGCGCGGGGCGTGCTGATTTGTGGAAACCTCTGCTGGGGTCTTCAAGGTGTGGGCCTGGAGGGGTGCCGCGTCCCGCAGGGAACTTGCAGCACTGTTTCTTCAAGCACCCTCCTGCCGAAGCTACCACTTCTGCGCAGTCTGCAGTGCCCCTGAAAGACTCACCGCCAAGTGATCAGTTCTAGATAAAGGTTTGATTGTAAATGGAGTAAGCCCAAACGGAGAAAGTGGCTCTCAGCCTGGAGCAATTGGCAGCTTGGTGCCAATGTGAAATATGGAAGTAGACAAGCCCTTCGTGGGCATTTTAAAATGGACCCTTTGGATCCGAATCTCTGCTTTTCTTACCCTCTTCTGGAAAATCATTTTTGAAGATTGGGTTTGCTTTGTAAGTGTGTGCACTCGTCAAGGGGACTCGTGCTTTCTGCTCAATGCCAGGAGAATCCAACGTTCCTTCTTTTTTCCTTTCCTCTCCCTGCCCCCCCCTTTTTTTTCTTTAACCTGGAGAAGACCAGAGCTTATCCCTTTATTTCACTTAAAAAATTAACATGTAGTTAGAATGGACTTTTTAGTGTACAGTTCTGAGTTTTAATATATAACTATGTACAACAAAGCAAACAAAGCAACCCCCCAAACAAACAAACAACTACAGCCAGCCCAACCAATTTTGGTTGAGTCTGTTCGGACTCCACGTGTTCAGAGCTGAGCAGTGCTCCAGACGCCAGGCCTTTCCCCCAGGTGCCTCTGGGTGGGCTTAAACTGTAAACTTTCTTAGTCGTGCCAATGGTTAGCCACCTAGTTGCCTAACCCATGTATACACTCATATGACTACCACACAACTGCCCCCGACTCCCTTATGCTGTCCCTTTTAGCTTTAGTGCCCTTAAGCCTCCTGGCGTAGTGGTTACACGTTCGGCTGCCTTTGCCAATATCAGCAGTTTGAGACCACCAGCCGCCCCGCAGGAGAAAGACTGGGCTTTGGACTTGCGTGGAGAGTTACACTCGAGTCTCGGAAACTCTGCCCTAGAGGGTGCTGTGAGTCGGAGTCGACTCCATGGCAGTGACTAGCATAACCACTGCATCTGTTTTTAGTCCCTACAGTTTTGCCATTTCCAAAATGGAGTTTGAGAAATGGAGTGAGAGTGTGAGGGTTCGTCGAAAAGTATTGGTATAAGATCATAAAGACCTCTGTTAAAAAACATCAAAATGTGCAGCTGTTGTACCTTGACATAGCCACCATGTAGGCCTGTACCCTTCTGAACGTGCTATTTCCACCTCTCCAACCCTTCCCTGGGACACGGATGGGGGTTTCTACTCCCATCAAGAGTTATAGTCAGCGTAAGACATGGGAAAAAAATTATAAATTATCCAGGGTTCATGAAGGAGGGAGGGTTGGGGAGGGAGGAAGTAAACTGTTACCAAGGGCTCAAGTAGAAAGAAAATGCTTTGAAAATGATGATGGCAATATAAGTACAAATGTGCTTGACACAATGGATGTATGTATGGATTATGATAAGAGCTGTATGAGCCCCCAATAAAATGATTTAAAAATAAAAAGTTATAGTCTTGGAAACTCCCAGGGTCAGTTCTACCCTGCCTTGTAGGGTCCTTTTGAGCTGGCATTTCACTCCATGGTAGTGAGTTTAATCCTTCCCTGAAGCATTCTGCACTCTTTGAATTCCACTACGGCAAAAGGACACTTTTGACCACCCCAAAGGGCTCAGTTCATGCTCATTTTCAATGTTCTTTGGGTTAGGGGGACAAAAAGAAGTCTGAAGGGTCAAGATCAGGGCTGGAGAGTGGATGAGGTAAGGCTTCCCATGAAATTCTCATTGGATGATCCTTGTTACTTTCAAGGAATGAGCAGGTACATTACCATGATTAAAAAAAATCCTTAGCATAACTTTCCCAGCTTTTTTGCAGTTTTCAGTATCTTGAAAGTTCTGTGTAATAAGCCTCTGTGTGCCCTGTGCTCTTTGAGAAAATCTCTCAAGACTATTAACCCATTCCCAAACCAAACTCACTGCCAGAGAGTCAATTTCGACTCTTAGTGACCCTGTAGTACAGGGTAGAACGACCATTGTGAGTTTCTGAGACTGTAACTCTTTACGGGAGTAGAAACCACCCACCCTTGAAGGGGTAGGTGGTTTCAAACATTGGACCTTGCAGTAAGCAGCCCAAAGCTTAACCACCACGCCTGAAAAATAGTCATCATAACTTTCTGAGTTGACTTCTTGGGCTTCAATTGAACTGGCCTAGCAGAGACCACTGTTTTGATTGGACCTTGCTCTAGATTGTATTGATAAATCTAAGCCTTGTGCCTGGTTACTGTACATTTAATGAAATTATCATTATCTTTGATCTTGCTTAAAAGACTGTTGGAAAGACTAACTCTAAGCTAGCTGTTCTTTGCACAAAACTTAATTTTTTTGTCTTAGAAGGCACATAACAAGACTAAGACAGTTCATACTTGCAGAATTTATCGGCAGCCATCCACTGATCACAGAGACATAAACACATTTTATTTGGAATAAATCTGCATATGCATGAAGAGGCAGCCGAGTAGCAATACTTTTTTACTTACTCCCCTATATAACCTCCCCCCCATATAACCTTTTGAGACTAGCTTCTTTTATTCAGCATGGTGCCTCAGAGCAGTGGTGCTCCACCTTCCTCTTGCTGTGACCCTTTAATACAGTTCCTCATGTGGTGGTGACCCCCCAACCATAAGATTATTTTGTTGCTACTTCATCACTGTAATTTTGCACTGTTATGAATCAGGCGACCCCTGTGGAAGGTTTGTTGGACTCTCAAAGGGGTTGCGACCCATAGGTTGAGAATCACTTCCTTAGAGATCAATAGTTATTTTTTAATACTAAGTAGTAGACTATCATATGGATGTACTATGGTTTATCCATTTACTCTCAAAAAGAGAGCTGCAATGTTTTTGAAGAGAGCTGCAAAATCTTTTTTGTTCTAACGTACTTATATGTCACTCTGAATCGGAATTTGGCGGAGACAGTGGCTCAAACATTAACAATTGCAGGTGACAAAGGACTGGCAGTATCTGGCCCTGTTGTACACAGGGTGGCTATGTCGGGACCAACGTGATGGCACCGAACCACAGCACGAATCGGAATTCACTCGATGGCAGTGATTTTGGTTTGAAGTTTTTATGTCATCCTTGTTAAAGTGGGTTTCTTGGCACAGTGGGCTGTGTTGGGCAGCTAACCCAAAGTGTAGTGTAGAGGGGGGCGTTCCCTGAGAGAAAGACAGTCTGCTTCCGCAGAGATTTGTAGCCTGGGGAATTGTATGGAGTAGTTTTAGTCTGCCCTATAGTGTCTCTGAGTTGTAATCATCCAGGCGACAGTGGATTTGTGTCTTGTGGATAGTATGTAGTTAGGTCATTTTCTTAGGCCATTTATATTTAATGTAATTAGATTGAGAGCTACCACTTCAGTAAT
>NW_022103958.1:42612381-42613501 GCF_000313985.2 Echinops telfairi | reverse complement strand
TGCCTTCTTTTGGATTGTTTGAATGTATTTTGTATTCTATTTTAGTATTGAGCTTTTGACTCTTGCTATAATAGTTGGTTTAGTGGTTGCTCTAGGGGTTCTGATGTTTACTTAGCTTTCTACAGTCTATTAAAGCTGATATTTTACCGCTTTAAGAGGCATGTAGAAACCTTATTTCCAGATAGGTCCATTTACTCTCCTCTCTTTAGGTTATTGTCATATTTTAAAAATTTACTCCATACTTTGCAAGTACCATTAGACAGCTAAATATGTTTTCAACATTTTTCATATTTTGAAGATCTTAAGAGAACAGCTTATTGCATTTACTCACTTCTGACTCATAGCAATCTTACAGGACAGAGTAGAACTGCCCCTGTAGGTTTCTGAGACGGTAACTCTTTACAGGAATAGAAAGTCTTACCTTTTCCTCTTAGCGTTGCTGGTGGTTTTGAACTGCTGACCTTGCAGTTACCAACCCAATGCGTAACCATTACACCACCAGGGCTCCTGGCTTATTGTACATTCATATTTATTTGCTCTTTAGTTTTGTAGATGAAGCAGATGAGATTTCTGAGATGTTACTGACTTGCGCAAAGTCACAGTTATAAGCACTAGCTAGGTTCTAGTCCTAAGATCTTCTCTCTTCCTACTGGTGGCATAAATTATATGTTCTTCTCTTACTTTCTTTTTGCCGGGGGTGGTGGTGGTGGTGGTGGTGGTATGGTAGTATACTCAGGTGGTTTTATATAGGAAAAGTGTCCAGAGGATTCTGAGCTGCAGACTTGGCAAGACATATTAAAGCCCAGTTTTTAGTTTTCATCCTGAAGATGTTAATAATGCAACTGTACAATAGTATTTTGTCCCCCCTTAGCTTCTCTCTCATTTACTTAGTGGAAGCTTTTGATATTGATTCAATTCTGTTCACTCTGCTAGTGAGAAATATTTTAAAATTTCAATTTAGTCTGTTTTTGGTGTTTGACTCTGTTTGATATTTATTTTATTTTATTTTTTATTTTCTTTTTTTACATTTTATTAGGGGCTCATACAACTGTTATCCCAATCCATACACACATCAATTGTGTAAAGCGCATTTGTACATCGTTTCTCAAAACATTTTCTC
>NW_022103958.1:42579728-42610986 GCF_000313985.2 Echinops telfairi | reverse complement strand
CCCCCCCCCCCGGGGGGAGGGGACGACAAAGAACAGAAATGTGGGTGCTGGGAGACAGCGGATGGCGTACAATATGAAAATAAAAATTATTTATAAATTATCAAGGGTTCACGAGGGTTGGAGGGTAGAAGAAGGAGGGGAAAAAGAGGAGTGGATACCAAGGACTCACATAGAAAGAAAATGTTTTGGAAATGATGATGGCAACATATGTACAAATGATCTTGATACAATTGATGTATGAATTGTTATAAGAGTTGTAAGAGCCCCCACCCCAAAATGATTCATTGAAATAAAAATTTTAAAAAAGTGTATAGACCCAGATGGAGGATGTGTTGAGAAATAGTAGCTTCAGGTGGTGATGTTTCCTTGCTTTTGAATGTTTGTATGACTTTGTACCAGTACTTTTCTACTTGCCTTTGTCTACAAAGATTAACTGCCCTATCCTTGCAAAAGAAAGGCTGGAGGTAGAGGTCATGCCCAAACCCAAAGTCACTGCCACTTAGTCGATTCTGACTCTTGGTGACCCTATAGCAATAGGAAATACAGACATGTTGGTTAACGGTGTTGAGTGTGACCAAAGATAAGAGGTCATGAGATTTTAGAGGAAGAAGTGATTACGTCTAACTTGTAAGATTGTTTCATGACAAAAGTTTCCTTTAAAATGAACGCTGAAGGAAACCTAGATGCCATTATGTAGAAGTCAATGAGGAGGAGTAAACCAATTCCACTTATTCTTTTATTTGGTATTTATTAACTGCTGTTAGCTAGAGGGACTCTGGTATGCTATTGTAATGGACAGGAATTATCCAGGGACTTACTGGGACTTCGATGGAACATATTTTGATCGGAGTGTGTGTAGGTAGTAGAGAGAGGCATTGCTTTTGATAAAGCTGTAGAAGTAGGTTGGTCAGTGCTTAGAAGGATTTACATTGCTAAGCTACTTATGTGGATGCAAGGAGGTCTCAAAGATTTCCAAGAAGTGATGGGCCATGATCAGTATTACACTTTAGGAAGTCACTGGGGCAGGAGCTTATGTGCTGGGCCCAGGGGACTGGGCAGAATAGTGTTGGAAACAATGGCAGCATCTCAGGTTACAGGTAATGGGAGCCAGAGGCAGTGAGGATAGACAAGAAGGATGGTGGGTAGAAGTATTTTGCTGCCCCAGGCCAAGGCCCACAGTTATGTGTTGGTGGGGGTGGGGAGGAGAAAAGAACAGTTAGAAATGTCTCACCGTTCAGTCTTGTTAGACAGCCGTGACTTTGAAGAGAAATGTGAAAGTTAGGAGAAGGAGCTGATTAGAGGAGAACTGATGGTCAGTTTGAGCTTGCAGAAACCTGGGGCTCCAAGCCAGAGATAAGAACCACTTTGAAGCAGCATTGGAGCTAAAGGAAGATACGATTTCCCATTATTACTACTATCTACATATTTTTGGATTTATCTGGTAATGAGATAGCTTCTTCCCTGCCATAGCTCACAACCTGTTGATTCTTTGTAGAAAAGTTGTGGAAAGCTTAGAATACTGGCATCAACTTGGAATTAAAAACGTGTGTGTGTGTGTGTGTGTGTGTGTATATATATATATACACATACACATATTTTCCTTTAAGGAGATTACTCTGGACTTAGTTAAATGTACTTGCACTATTACTATAATATAATAATAATAATTAAATATTGGGCCTGAGAGCCCTCAGTATAATACCAAACAAAATCTTATTTTTAATACATAATTTTCATTGTTAACTAATAGTCTACTTTTGGACAGAACAAAAATTACTATCTAAATTTCAAAACTTAAACTTTGAAGCTTCGATTGACAACATAGTAAAGATAGTGTTTTGCGATTCCCTCAAACTTCATGAATAAAGTGAAAATACGGATCACAGAGGTAAAAAACCACATGGGACTTAACAGGAACTATTAACAAAGCAGGTGTTGTTCAGTAGTTGTCCAGTCACAGTGAAGTTTCCTTGTATGGCCACTGCAGTCAGTCTTACTCAAATTTAAGCACCAACCATGCTTCAGATGAAGAAATCGAAGATTTTTACCAACCTCTGCAGTCTGAAACTGATAAAACATGGAGTCAAAAGGCATAGATGATATGGTGAGTTATGGCTTGGGCTGTGAACTGCAAAGCTAGCAGTTTAAAGCCACCAGCCACTCCGAGAGAGGAAAACGAGGCTTTCTACTTCCGTAAAAAGTCTTGGAAACCCACAGGGCACATTTACTTTGTCCCACAGGGTCTCTATGAGTTGAGGACTGTGAGTGTTGTTGTTTTTTAAATTATTTTATTGGGGTTCATACAACTCATCACAATCCATCCATCCATTGTGTCAAGCACATTTGTACATTTGTTGCCATCCTCATTCTCAAAACATTTGCTTTCTACTTGAGCTCTTGGTATCAGCTCCTCATTTTTTCCCCTCTCTCCCCACCCCACTTCCCTCACAGACCCTTAATAATTTATAAATTATTGTTTTGTCTTACACTGTCCGACGACGTCTCCCTTCACCCACTTTTCTGTGGTCTGTCCCCCAGGGAGGAGGTTATATGTAGATCCTTGTAATTGATTCCCCTTTCTACCCCACCTTCCCCCCACCCTCTTGGTATTACCTCTCTCACCACTGGTCCTGAGGGGTTCATCTGTCCTGGATTCCATGTGTTTCCAGTTCCTAACTATACCAGTGTACATCCTCTGGTCTAGCCATATTTGTAAGGTAGAATTGGGATCATGATGGGGGGGGAGAGGAGGAAGCATTTAAGAATTAGAGGAAAGTTGTATGTTCATTGTTGCTACACTGCACCCTGAATGGCACGTCTCCTTCCTGCGACCCTGCTGTAAGGGGATATCCAGTTGCCTACAGATGGGCTTTGGGTCCCCACTCTGTACTCCCCCCTCATTCACAATAGTATGATTTTTTGTGATCCCATCGGTACCTCGTGATCACACAGGCTGGTGTACATCTTCCCTGTGGGCTTTGTTGCTTCTCAACTAGATGGCCTCTTGTTTGTCTTCAAGCTTTTAAGACCTCCGATGCTATATCTTTTGATAACCAGGCACCATCAGTTTTCTTCACCACATTTGCTTATGTACCCATTTGTCTTTAGCAATCCTGTCGGGAAGGTGAGCATCATGGAATGGCAATTTAATAGAACAATGTGTTCTTGTATTGAAGGAGTACTTGAGTGGAGGGAGGGTAGTGAGTTTTTTTGGTGGTTAGAAAGCAAAAGTTGGTAGTAAAAAGAACATTCAGTAGCAAGAAAATACAGCCTTGGTGACTGGGACTGGGTGATAGAAATTGCACTGAGGATTTCTTGAGAGAATTTTGCAAGACCGATGACTTACTTGGAAGAAAGGGCTTTTAACTCGTGTAGAGAGGTGCAGTCTTGGAAACTCACAGGGCAGTTCTGTCCTGTCTGTAAGGTCGCTATGAGTCCGAATCGACTTGATGGCAGGGAGTGAATGACTGACTCATCGCAAATTTGCAAGTCCTTTTTTTTTCAACAACATGAACTGGCAACTCTACATGTGGACCTCTGATGGAATACAAAAAAATCAGGTTGACTATATCTCTGGGAAGATACGATAGAGAAACTCAATGCTGTCAGTAAGAACAAGGCCGGGAGATGACTATGGAACAAGAGGGATTGACACAGTGGTTGCAACAATGGACCGAAACATAATGACAATTGTTAGGATGGCATAGGACTGAGTGGGCAGTGTTACATCTGACTGTACATAGGGTCTAACCAAAGCACCTACTAATTCTAATCTTGAATCCTCCCTTCCCCCCATGGGACCACCCTGCTTCTATTTCCTAACCTTGCTTCTCTCTGTCTTCCTCCCCGTTACCTCCCCAAGGCCTTTCTTGGCAGTCTTTGCACCTGCTGCAGGAGCCAGCTTTCTCTTTGGCTTCCTTAGTGGTATTTCTGGCCCCACACCTGCCGTGCAGTTGCACGGGTTTTCACTCTCCTTCTCAGCCTGGGCACCATGAGAGAAGTCGTTAACTCTTGTCAACTTAATTGCATTTGGATTGTTAGGTGGCGACTCATTATTTTATTGTCATATTGCCATGATTTGGTATCACTCTTTTTCAGGCTAGACTTGTATGCATAGACACTTAACCAAACAGTTGTTAAATGTTTTCTAAATTGCTTAGATCTATTTTTCAACTGTAGAGTAGATATGAATAGGCAAATGGTGGGGAAAGAAACCTCCAGAAATACATTCTCTGCTTGCTGTTCAACTTGTGTTCGCAAACAAGTTATCATTTACTCCTTTTGAATTCAAATGAAGTATTTCATGCAGAGTCATAGCCACTCTGCAGGCCAGGGTAAAACTGCTCCCGTGGGTTTCCGACACTGTAAATCTTTACCGGGGCAGAAAGCCCCATCATTCTTCCCGGGAATAGCTGGTGGTTTTGAACTGCTGACCTTGTGGTTAGCAGCCCAGTGCCTAACCACTCTGCCACCAGGCTAATATTTCCTACTCTGAGCTAAGTGACGGGGGATTGAAATCTTCTCCTTTTCTTTTTTGTCATAGCCACAGGTAGGAGGTTGATTTAGGGAAGTGATAAGGTATAGCTGGGGATCAGGAGCATGCACGTCGGAAGAAACTGGAGCAACTCAAGGTACAGTTCTTAATCAGGAAAGCTTCTTCTCAGGCTCTCCTGCCGGGCCCTGCTCCACGGGAGGCCTTCTCAAGAAGTGTTACTTTAGCTCCGTGGGTTGGCAAGACCCCTGTGCAGCAGTCATCTTGCACCAGTCTCCTGCTTCCTGCAGTCCTGTGCTGCTATCATTCTTGCTATCGCACACTATTGTCTTGACCTGTCTCCCCTGTTACAGCCCTCATTGTCTCCTGGGTCTAGGAGGTTCTTGACACGGGGACTCTGCACCCATAAGGCATGCTCTATACCTATTTCTTCTTCTCGGTGGTAGTGAAGCTCCCCTTCTGCTTTGGATTGGCTCTACCTTAAGCCTCACCAGCCAGGTTTGCCCACAGCTCGGGCAGAGAGGGTACGAGCTCCTTCTTTTTTATATCCATAGGAAAGTGCTGGGGTACATATGAGTAGCTGAGTAAATACTGAATAGAATGTTAGAAAGGTTTTTTATTTTTTTGCTTGTTTTCTCCCCGGTTTGGTTTTGGCTTTCTACCTTTTTGCTTGTATCTGATTTTGACCTTCTCCCCACCCCCAATGAAATTAGATAAGTGTGGATTCCGTAGTGTAAGAAATCTAAATAATATGCCACTGGAGACGGATATTGTTACTTTTAGGTTATGGTCTACATTTGTAGAAGTTGTATGGAAACAAGACCTCTTTCTATGTTGAAGAGCAAGGATGTCATTTTGCTGAAGACTAAGGTGTGCGTGGCCCAAGCTGTGGTATTTCCAATTACTTCATATGCATATATGTGAAAGTTGGGACAACAAATAAGGTAGACCACGGAGAATTTTTTTTTCATTTGGGGTATTTTTAAAAATCATTTTATTGGGGGCTCTTATAGCTTTTATAACAATCCATACATCCATTGTGTCAAGCATTGTACATTTGTTGCCATCCTCATTCTCAAAACATTTTCTTCTTACTTGAGCCCTTGGTATCAGCTCCTTATTTTTTTCCTTCCCCACCCTCCCACCTTTATGAACTATAAATTATTATTCTTTTCACATCTTACACCGTGCACTGCTTCCCTTCACCCACGGGTCTGTTATTTGTCACCTTGAGTGTGTGTGTGTGTGTGTGGGGTTATACTGATCTTTTCTATTGGTCCCTCTTTTTCCCCCTCAACCATGGAAGAATGGATGCATTTGAATTGTGTTGTTGGTGAAGAATATGGAAAGTACCATGTTCTGCCAGAAGAAAAAACACATCTGTTTTGGAGGAGGTACTGTTGGAAAGCTCCTTAGAAACAAGGATTGCAAGACTTCATCTCATGTACTTTGAACACGTTATCCGATGATAACCAGTCCGTGGAAAAAAGACATCCTGCGTGATGAAGTAGAGGGTTAGCAAAGAGGAAGACCCTCAGTGAGATAGATTGACACAGTAGCTGCAACAATAGGCTTAAACAAACAATTACGGAATGGCATAGGCTTGGGCAGTGCCTGGAACCAACAGGATGACACCTAACACCACCAACAAAAGTGTACCCACTGCCTTTGAATTCTCTCTGACTCATACTACCCCTGCAGGACAGGGAGAACTGTACATATAAATCTTACTGGAAACCGACTGCCATCTTTTTCCCTTGGGGCGGCTGGTGAATTCTAACCACCAAGCCGCTTAACTACTGCACCACCGGGCCCATCATTTGAAGTAACGCTTGTTTCCCTTTCTGATGTTTTCACGTTATCTTTATTGAGAATTTTCATGGTCTTATTTGAAAGATTCTGTTTTGGAAGAAGTACAGCCAGAGTGCTCTTAGAGGCAAGGATGGCAAGACTTCATCTTATATCCTTTGGTCGTACTGTATTGTCAGGAGAGATTCATCCCTGGAAAAGGACATCACACTTGATAAAGTAGATGGGCAGTGCAAAAGAGGAAGGTCCTCAACTAGATGGATTTGTTTGGTTTTGGGAGTGGTTTAACCTCCCTTCTTGCTTCGCAACGTGCCAGAAGCACTTTGTAATCCAGGTGACTTTTATGAGGGAAAGGGAAGCTTCAGGTACTGCAGTCTCAAAAAGTGCACGCTGTCTCTGGGAAGTGTACAAGGCTGCGTGGCCGTTTCAGAGGACTGGAAAAACACATGGAAGGAATGCCAGAACAGGAGCACAAAACCACGGTGTGGAACCAGGAAATCCCAGGGGCCAAGAGAGAGGTATGAGAGGGAGCGTGGGTCCCAGGTCTGGAGCAGCACCAGCACATGGGAGAAATTCACCCCCCCACCTGCCAAGCTCGCCTGAAAGAGAAGAGAGCAAAAAAGGCTTGTGGCTGCTTTTATCCCCTCCCAGCCCCACTGGCTGGGGAGGCTTGTGGGTATTGGCTGATCTTACTGGCTGAGTTTAGGCGCCCCTGTGTGATGTAATATGTTGGTGCCTAAGGTGGGTGTGCCCAGATGTACCTCCCACTTGGGCCTAGGTGACTTGGATCTGAGCATGTTCAGTTCTGGATTTTCCCATAGGTGTCTAATTAGTACGCTTAATTCCTTCCCACCCCTTTATTGTGGCCCTGCAAGCTGTTTCTGCTAGGGCAGGCCATCAGAAGACAACCCCCTTTTATCCCTAATCTAGCAACCTGTCAGGTTGACACAATGGCTGCAACAATGGGCTCGGGCATGGGGACGATGGCTAGGATGGCATGGGTTTTGTTCTGTTGGGCGCAGCATCGCTAGGGGTGGGAACTGACCTGATGGCACCTAGCAACAATAACAACTGGAAAAACACTAAATCTCTAGGTGTTGTTTAGAAATAACATGACACATTCTGAGATTAAAAAAAAGACATTATTAAAAGAAGTGTACATTAAAAGTAAATTTTTTGAATAGTTAATATGTGGTATAAAATTTGAAAAGTCAAAAGGGCATTTATAAAAGTGGAAAGTCTCTTCCACCCCCTTCCCCACCATTTCCTTGCCCTGGAGAGAACTGGTATCACTGGTTTCTTATGCTTCTTTCAGAGGTCAAGGTGGGCCTTCACGTTAACACTCTTATTGTTGTAGTAAATGCTTTCCTCTTAAATATAACAAAATGTAGCCCTCGTTTTGCAACCTCTATTATAACTGCTGTACTTTGCAATTATGGTTGCAGTGTGAATTACAGTCAAAGCTAGACATGTCTTTAAATAAACTTAATTGGCTCTACATTTTTATCTTGCTGTTTTTAGAAACAGTTTATTTTAATTTTGCCCTTTTGAAAGTAAAATAGGCCCTACAACTCTAGTGAGGATCAAAATGGAAAAATTACAGAAAAAAAAGAGGAACAAGGTATAGAGCAGTTTGAGTTTTTCTTATTTTCTATATTACAGACTTTTGCCTAAAAGCTTTTTCTTTGCCATGCAGTAGGTTGGCGTGCCTGGTGTTCTACCCTCATGCAGGCATTTAGCCCTAAAAAAAGTCTTTACTATGTACAAGAGGCAAACCCTGGTAGAGCAGTGGTTACGCGCTTGGCTACTAAGTCAAAGGTCAGCATTTTAAACCCACTCTTTTTGGAAAGCAACTCTCAGGGGCAGTTCTACCCTGTCCTGCAGGGTCTCTGTAAGTGGCACTGTTCTACAGGGGCAGTTCTGTTCTGTCTTCTAGGGGAGCTGTGAGGTGGAATTGAGTTGGTGGCACACTGCAGCTATAAGGTCATGGAGCCAGGTCAGCTGTATATATAAAGGAAGCAAGTTACTGTAACGGACGCTTTCATTATTGAAACACAGTGCACAAAGATATGATTAAGTCTTAACCTAATCGTTAGGGTTATGTTTCTGATAACCTCTGTGGTGAAGTTGTTTCTATTAAGGAACTAAAAATGTAATTTAAAATATACGGTTAGAGGATCAAAGTCACGAGTCACCCTATAGAAGAAGTCTTTTTAAAAAGTTTTTTATTAAATACTTTTATTGGAGGCTCTTACATCTGTTTTCACAATACATACATTCATCCATTGTGTCATGCATGTTTACACATATGCTCCCATCATCATTTTCAAATTATTCTCTTCCCACTTGAGCCCCTTAGAAGTCTTTATAATGATAGCTGTTTTCCCACCAAAAAACACCAACAAAGACAGCTCTCTAAATAAAAAGAGTATCAGAGACATTTTTAAAAACCTCCAAAATAAATAAAAAATAAATAAAAAAAATCTCCAAATGGTGATAATGAATTCTGGATTGTGTCCATTTTTATTCCTTTCGTACTAGAAACTTTTCTGTGAGCTAGTTAAGAAATGTATGGTTTTGGGAAATATACGTAAACTTTTGTCTCCTTGAGGATTGAATGTAAAGGGTGAGGGACGTGTGTGTGTGTGTGTGTGTGTGTGTGTGTGTGTGTGTGAAAGAGAGAGAGAGAGAGAGAGAGAGAGCGAGAGAGAGAGAGACAGATCCTCCTTCACCCTGGTTTCACCATGCATTTCAGATGTACTGACTTACAGCTCCCAACCTTCCTGATCCGGTTACGTATTTCCTTTGGGGTCTCACCAGTCTCAGAGGCACAAAGTCACTGGAAGCTAGAGGACAGAAGAGGTTTTGGGTGGCCTTTGTCGTGTCCTGTGTCCAGTTGGCCATCACTCAGTAGGCTTGTCTCGTTCATTCCCTCCCAACAAGGGAATTTTTCACTGCCCCTGACTCTCCCTCTTCCTCTTGCCCCTGCTCCCTTCCCCCAACACAAGCCTAAGGTTGCCTTTGTCTCCGCCTGGGCTCCCTTTATCTCCCCCTAAGGCTACATTTCATAAACCGCCTCTTCTGCTCTGCTACTTCCTTCTTCTCATTCCACCTTCAAGTTCCTTCTTTTTAATTCAGAGTCTGTGTCTACTTGAAACTGTAGTTCTTCTCAATTGAGGGACAGCTAGGTCGGAATCAATCTGAATCAATCCATATATACTTGACATTCATATAAAAAGATCTTGCGATTAGGGAATGATTTTTGTAATATTGAAAAAACTCATTTTTTTTCACCTTAGGACTTTTCTGTGTGTTATCTATCTTTCCATTCCTCATCTCCTGATTACCTCCCCCCCCCCAGTCTCTTTCCACAGTTTGGAAATTCTGTGCTGCTGAAACAGAACGAGTATCTTTTGCCTTCATTAGGAATAATTACATATGTTTACAGCTAAGTGTGATTTGGACCAGGAGAGCGGTCTTGGACATGGTGTACTACCCAGAGTAAGAGATGCCAGTTAGGACTTAGAGGGTATTGTTGGCTCAGTGGTAGAATTCTTGCCTTCCATGCAGGAGACCAAGGTTCAATTCCTGGTGAGGGCACCTCATGTACAGCTACCACTTGTCTGTCATTGGAGGCTCGTGTGTTGCTGTGAAGCAGGTTTCAGTGAAGCGTCCAGACTAAGATGGCCAAGGAAGAAAGGTCTGACCATGTGCTTCTGAAAATCAGCCAGTGAAAACAGTATGCATCGCAATGGTTCCATCTGGGATCAATCACCCGCAACCTACCATGGGGATGGTGCAGGACCCAGTGGTTTTCATCCCATTGTGGCTACCATGAGCCAGAGGACTGACCTGATGGCAGTTAATAATGGTTAGGATAAAAGAGTTTATTTTATTAAAAATGAAAACATTTTATTGTTGGGTACAGTTTTACAGAGCAAATCAGTGTTCTATTTAGCAGTTCAAATACTTTTTTTTTATGTCATTGATTGCAATTCCTGCAATGTAACATTACTCATCCCACCTCCTCCCTGAGCTTCCCATTTCCCTTCCTCCTCCTTTCCTAATCCTTCCTGTCTTCTGAACTATTCCAGACTAAGATGGACAAGGAAGAAAGGGCTGACCTTTGATCTCCTATGGTAGATTATTCTAAGGCGTCATTAGCTCTCAAGTGTTATTGTTCACCCAGTTTTATTTTATTTGATTGCTGGACTGGACATTGAGTGAGTTCAGTTCTAGGCTTGAAGAGTGGGTGACTAAAGGTCAAAGTCTTGGGAGTGCTACCAGTCTAAGTTAACTGGTAAGCTTATCTCTTTGATGATTTGAGTTCTGTCCCACATTTATCTCCCGCTCTATCCAGGAGCTTCTACGGTGACCCTCTTCAGAGCAGTTGGTAGTGGTAGCTGGGTACCAGCCAGTTCTTCTGGCCCCTGTGCCGTGGAGGCTGACGTTCATGAGGTTCCACTGAATTAATTATTTGCATGTCTTAGATTTTCTTCACTCTTCTTTGCTCTGGGCAGGGAGAGACCAGTGACTGCACCTTAGATGATTACTCACAAGCGAGTAGAACATGTTTTCAAAGCTATTACTTTTCATTCAACAGGTAGCTCTGGGAATATGGGGCACTACTTGCCTTGCCAGGTAGCATAACTTTATCATCAGTATTGTTTTGGTCATTGAGTGATGGTGGCAGTCAGATGGCTGTTACGCGCGTGGAAGTCAAGAGCAAGGATGGTGGACGATGGAGCTTAATTCTCACTAACTTCCTTGGTCATTGCCAATGATGATTGGAGAAACTGTCATACAATGAGCAGTGGTTAAAAGTTCTCAGATTGTGATAAGAGTTGTATGAGCCCCCAATAAAATTATTTTTAAAAAGTTCTCAGATTAAATCAATCAATCAGTAAAACATAAAATAAAGTGCTCAGATGCTAACTGCACAGTTGGCAGTTCGAACCCACCAGCGGTTCTGTGAAAGAAAGGTATAGCAGTCTGCTCCCATAAAGATTTACAGCCCTGGAAATCCTACGGGGCAGTTTTAGTCTGTTCTTTGGCATCACTGTGAGTCAGAATCTACTTGATTGCAGTGAGGGGATGGTCATATAATAAACCGCCTGACTGAAGTAGATTGGACTAGATTAGAACTCTGAGGTTTGTTACCTGGGAAATTTATTCTTCCTCTTGTACTTCAAGGGAGTTTTTAAAATGTTCTGGAGGAGTGAAATGCCTTAGTATGGCTCTTTCATCGTAATATGTGTTTTATCTATAACTCCTACCAAATGATTGGATGGGACCATGTAAACAGGCTGTGAGTACCAGTGATGGAGGCGATTGGTCAGTTTGGTGACCACTCCCCTGGCTGAAAAACTCAAACCAAACTCACTGCTATCGAGTCAATGCCTACTCGTACTGACCCTATAGGACAGGCTAGAATGGCCCATGTGGGTTTCTGGACTGTAACTCTTTGTAGAAGTAGAAAGCCTCAACGCTTTCCCTTGGAGCAGCTGGTGGTTTTGAACTGCTGACCTTGTGGTTAGCAGCCCAATGAGGAACCACAATGCCACCAAGGCTTCTCTGTGCCTAAAAGGCTGAGCCATATTTGAATTGGTTACAAGCAGAGAAATTCAGAAGGGCTTAGTAGAGTACGTTCAGGATATCTCTGTGCAGTGAAGAGCAAGGACGGAGACTCAGAGGAGTATCTCTAAGACTATCGGGTGTGATCTCTTTATCTGGTTTGAGATTATGGGACAGAGTGACAGGCAGGCTGGCTGCCTGGCCCATGGAGGCAAAGGCCAAGGAGACCACATGGCTGAGAGGCTTTGAACCTGGCTGCTGGTTGAGGAGACCAGTGACTATATCTGTACTGTTTGCTTTTGACCTGTGGTAACCTATTCACTTACCTCATAAACCCCGTTGATGGTGAGTATTGTCTGTGAGGTTTGTGTGGCCATTCAATGAATTATTGAATCCAGCATGGATGTAGAGTATCGTGGGAGGAATGGTTGGTGTGAGAAAAGGTAAAGAAAGAAGCACCATGGTTTGTCTGACTCCTGTCACGTGGCAATAGGGAGCTGGAGGAGAGCTGGTTTGTCCACCTGCAGTGCCGTTCACTGCAAATGGGAATAGTCAGACACATAGCAACATGCATGCTTGAACAGCTGGAGCCCATGACTTTTATGTGTGACTACAGAAACATCTACTAGCCGCTTGTTTTTCACTAAACACTGATGTTGATGAGAAACTTAGTCTACAGATCATCATATGACTTTGAAAGTTCTAATTCGGTATCTACCAAGTGCCTACCTTTGTTAGACACTCTGGTACCAAAAAAATAAATTATCATTACCCCTTACCTTGAGGAGTGCACAATGTAGTAAATAATACACAGTACATGTAATAATTACAAGGCAATGTGGAAGTAAGTCTTAAAGAGAGTGTGAGAAATGACTGCTCCAGACCTGTGTTGTCTAACATGACAGCCATTAGCCCATGTGACTATTGAGCCCTCCAAATTGAGGTGCTCTTTATGTATAAAATAAATGCTGGATTTCAAAGACTTAGTGTGAAGCAATGAAAGAAAAATGTGAGCTTAATAGCTTTTACATATTGATTACATTTTAAAATGATAATATTTTGGTGCTTTCTAAAATATGGCAACTAGAACATTTCAGCTTCCATGTAGGGTTTGCATTGTTTCTACTGGACAGAACTATTGTTGAAAGTTCCAAGGAAATAGAAAAAGAACTCAACAGTGGTAGAAAAGGCAAGTTTCAAGAAGGAGGAGAGCGTCAGCTGCTTCCACAAGGAATGGGGCAGATCTTGTCCAGTAGGAATCACAGAGCAGTAGCGTGGATGGTGGTGGTATTTGAGATAGAGCAAGAGCCTGAACTTGAGTGTTGGTGAGCAGTAAGGAAATTCTTGGGATTTAGTAGAATGTTTGTTTGGAGATATTGTGGAAAATTAGAATTTAAAGGCAAATGGGACTAAATTTTAAGTGTCTGTGTCCTTATTCAGAATAAGTGGTTAATATAGAAGGGGCTTCAAAAAGTTCTGGAAAAATAGAACTAAGAGATAATAGTTTTTTTTCATGAACTTTTGGAACACCCCCATATTTTGGGGGCCGACAGGCTGAGCCTCTAAAGAATGGGAGATCTTTAAAAGTTTTCGGGTAGGCATTTGACAAAAGTGATGATGTGCTGCGATGCACTAGACTCTAGAGCAGTGGTTCTCAACCTTCCTGACACCGCGACCCTTTCATGCAGTTCCTCATATGGTCATGACCCCCCCAACCAGAAAATTATTTTCGTTGCTACTTCATAACTGTAATTTTGCTACGGTTATGAATCTAGCAACTCCTGTGAAAGGGTCCTTTGAATCCCCAAAGGGGTCGCGACCCACAGGTTGAGAACCACTGCTCTAGAGGGAGGCTGGGGAGGAGGAAACCAGTTAGGGGGCTGGGATGACCTTTGTGTAAGTTGGCGAAAGCTACACTGGGCTTGGTGACACTAGTAATCAAAACAGATAACGTTCCCACTCTTATGTTGACGTCTTGTGAGTTTTACAGACCAGAAAAAGTTCAGATAGCGTGAGCTAAGGGAAGTACACAGTGCTGTGGAAGCATACAAGAGGGGAACCTACCTATCAGAGGTAAAGAGTGGGAGAGGTAGGTCTAGAGTGATTTCCAGAGGAGGAGAGATTTTGTCACTGAACTCAGATGATGTGTGAAACATAATATGAGAATGTTGTTAAGTAAGACCCTTGGGGGAACCCATTACAAGGATCTTCATATAACCTCTTCCCTGGGGGATGGACAACAGAAAAGTGGGTGAAGGGAGTGGGCAAGATATGACAAAACAATAAAAATTCATAAATTATCAAGGGTTCATGAGGGAGAGGGGCAGGGAGGGAGGGGGAAAATGAGGAGCTGATACCAAGGGCTCAAGCAGAAAGCAAATTTTTTGAGAATGATGAGGTTTTATCTCTCTAGAGAACCCTATCTAACACAGCAACAAATGTATAAATGTGCTTGACACTATGGATGTATGTATGGATTGTGATGAGTTGTACGAGCCCCAATAAAATTATTAAAAAAAAAAAAAAGGTAAGACCTTTGGAGGAATAGAAAAAAAAGCATAGGTGGGGATGGGGGAGACACATACACTGAGACAGACAGAGAGAGAGTGAGAGAAAGAGAGAGAGAGAGAGAGAGAGAGAGAGAGAGAGAGAGAGCGCCCCCTCAAGAGACCACCCTCTGCTCCATTGTTTGTATGGCCATGAGAATCCATGCTTTTTGTTGGGCGTTAGTTTCCTCCTTGTAAAATGTGGGGTTGGCAGATGCGGTTCTTTGGGACCTAGCTTCCTGATTTGCCCTCGCTGGCTCGATGTGCTTACCAAGGACCTGCAGTGGGGAGCTGTTACTGAGCAGTGACCTTTTCTTAAGGTCTGGGAATGGGGAAAGGGACCTCCTACCGAGGATAAGGAGTCCTTGGTTCCTGCAGTCTCGCACTTTCTGGGTAGATTTAGCTGACAGAGGGTTCACTCAGCAGAGAGAAGAGATGGCAGTGTCCAGGGCTGAATTAGATCTAGAAAGATGACAAACTATCAGCAAAAGGGTCAAGAAAAAGGAGACGTCATAGTTTTCAAGTAACGAGAATCGTGGCAGCAAAGTAATATAATTGTGGTGGAAAGCCTGTTTTCGGGGAGAAAGATGATGAGTCCTCCTTTGTGTCTTCTGGATACTAGGCCTCTGTGGAGTTAGTGATACTAAACAGAACGCAGGGGAGAGAGGTCAAGTGGAGTGCAAGTTCTGAGAAGCATTTGAGTAGAGGCACCTGGAAGTTGTCAGAGTAAAATGAGACTATTATAAGAGAAAATAACTCGGGCTTTTGGAAGATGTCAGGGTTGGAAGAATGAAGAAATGGAGAGGTGAGTGAAAGAGGCCATCTGGCAGAGTGGCATCTTTGTATTGAATGAACTTAGCAAATAGCATGTCATGGGACCAAGAAAAATCCAAGAGGAGGCATCATCTGGGTGCTAAGTGCCAGAGACTCTGAGAGTCTGTCCTCTATCCCAGGTCAGGTCCTCCAGGAGGAAGACACGTTTGCTGGGGGGGGGGGGGGGAGAAGAGCTCTGAAAAGCAGCAGTCACTGCTTGGAAAACACTGGGGGCTCTGGAGCAGAGGTTGCAGGTAGAGGACACCCACACTGGGCATGGTCTGGATGGGCCTGAGCAGATTCGGTGACTGTGGCTTCTGCCACTTGCTCGGTCGTTGGGTGAAGTGGCCCTTACAGCACTATAGCATGAGCCACAGCTCCTTGTATGCGGGCAGCAGTTTCTTGAGGAGGAATCCGACCAGTATCTTTCTGTGTCTGCCTCTGGGTCCTTCTGAGAAGCAACTTCAAGAGATGCAAGCAGTAAAAGCCATATGACAGCACCCACGTAGGGCCAGGGTGGTTTGATGTCAGAGCAGCAGAGGGAAACCTCAGATTTTGTTATCTTATCATCACCTTTCTGTATCACACTCAGCCTGGAGGATGTGAGCCCTGTTGCTCCAGATCCCCTCTTTGTGAAAAACAAAACCAGTTTAAAAAAATCATTTTATTGGGGGCTCTGAACTGCTCTTATAGTAATCCATACATCCATTTTATCAAGCACATTTATACACATGTTGCCATCATCATTTTCAAGACATTTTCTTTCGATGAGCCCTTGGTATCAGCTACCCCCTCCCCCCCAAAAGAAGTTTTGTTGGCATATAATTCACATATTGTACAATTCAATAATTCAGCCAAATTAAGAAAAGTTGTACAATCAACACCACGATCAATTTTAAGACATTTTCTTCTTTCTTGTACTCATCGTTATTAGCTCCCCATTTACTCCAGCCTTCCCTGTCCTACCCCCAAGAAGCCATTAATCCAGAAAAGAAAATTTTAGAGACTTCTTAAATGGAACTCATTCAAACAAACAAACAAATCCCACTGCCATTGAGTCGGTTCTAACTCATAGTGACCTTATAGGACAGAGGAGAACTGATCCTTTGTGTTTCTTTTTTTCCTTTCAAAAAATTGGTTTAAAGAGTCGTATTTGTTTCCATCCACGGAAATCTTTAGTAAAAGGCGAAAGATTTATACAATTTGAAGAGAAACCAGGGTATGATCCTTACGGTTTCTAAGAGTGTGATATTTTTATGAGCAAGCAGCTTCTGGGAAAAAATGAGGAGCTGATACCAAGGGTTTAAGTGGAGAGCAAATATTTTGAGACTGATGAGGGCAATGAATGTACAAATGTGCTTGACACAATTCATGTATGTATGGATTGTGATAAGAGTTGTATGAGCCCCCGATAAAATGATTTAAAAAAAAAAAAGCAAGCAGCTTCATCTTTTGCAGCGTGGCTGCGGGGTTAGAACCACTGACCTTGTGGCTAGCAGCCCAGTGATTGATCAGGCTTCTGGAATTTCATGAAATGAACAGTTGTCTTTATCAGATACTGTATTACAATTATTAAGATTAAGATACTTTATTAAGCTTTGCCATTCCACAGCTCATTAAATTACAAGTCTTTTTGTTAAAAAATTTACAGAGTAGCTGTAGAGAAATAGAAGTTTACTGGAGATAAATCATCTTCCAAATGATTCATCTTAAAGACATTGCTTGTGCTGAATACCGGAATGAGGCTGGGATTGAAGGAGGCTAGCCAAACTTGGAGGACTTTGTTGCTCCTAATGTGACTTCTGCAAATGGCGTGGCCAAGCGTAGTTCTTTGTGGGCAAATCAAATGAGTCCAGTTCATTAACTTTATAACCCTGCACACAGTTTCGTGATTTTATTAGTGCTCTAGCTGTGACTCAGAATTGACTCCATGGTGTTTTGAGTCTCTAGCTGGAACTCCCAATTCTCTTTTATGTTTTCATTTTTTAGAAACACAAAAACCTCATCTCTTTCCCCTCACTCCCCACCACTGGCCAAGAGAATGCACAAACTGCCCCGCAAGCAGCCTAAACAAACTGCCATCGAGTTGGTTCTGACTCACAGCCACCCTGTGCAGTGTTTCCAAGGCTGTACCGCACACAGCTCTAATTGTCTCCCAAAGATAGCACGATCCCCAAGAACAATTCAAACAACACCCTTGTCTCTAAAGGAAAAAGTAAAAACATCCCAAATTCCGCCACCAGAAGGACAGGCAATTGACTTTTCTGTGACCCTCTTTTGTCACATCTCTCTACATGGGCCTACACGCAGACACCTGTGAAGCCGCACACGGTAGTGTACACGTGTTACATACCATCTATATTCGTGTATAAACTGAGTTTTTCTGCACATTTTTAATGCAGTTTTTGTGGTGAAATTAGGTGCCTCGGCTGATATTCAGGTCGGTTTATACTGAGTATGTACTTGTACTTTAGCTAAATGGGATATTTCACATATTCTTGTGACTTATTGTCATACACATCGGATGAAGGACATCCTTCCATGTCAATGCATATTAAATCATTCTTTTTTAGTGGCTGTGAACTGTTTTCTTGTGTTGCTGCCTTGTGCTTTGTATAATCACTTTCCTACTCAGAGATTTCAGAGATGTTTCCGACTTTTCAGTTTTACTTACTTCAGTGACTAGCATTGGTATACGTCTTCCTGAAGCTGTCATTGGTGGGTTCGAGCATGCACATTTAGACAGACGTTGCCACGGTGCCCTGGTAAACCTTATTTCAGTTTATAGTGGTGATGGTTTTGCTACCAGTGCTCTCAGCCTGGGGTGATTTTGTCTTTGAAGGCCATTTGGCAAGGCCTGGAGACATGGTTAGTTATCACTGGGGAGACACTAGGGGCATTTAGTACTAGCTTTGATTCCTAGATCTTTCCTCTGTTTCGATTTACTGTCCTCCTGTCTCACCATCACGCTTGCCCTTCTTCTGCCTCTTAGTAATTCCTCTCAGCTAGATTGCTGTTGTTCCAACACCCCCCAGGTCTCTATGTCCTCCTCCTCTTCCTCGTTGTTGATTTTAATTCCCTAGTTGTTCCCCTGTCTATGGCATTGTTTGCTCATCACTCCCTCTCCCGCTTTCTCCACCCCACCAGTCCTTCTGGAACTGTCTGTCGGTCCCTTGCTCTCTCCTCGGGCTTGCCTCCCATGCCTATCTCATATAGGTAGGCAAACCAACAATAGCAGAGATAAAACAAAAAGAAAACAAAAGATTGGATAAAAAGAGAAAAAACCTAGCCCCCCCAAAAGAAAAAGCATACATAATTCCAGGCCTGTCCTCTGACCTTTATGACTTTCTCCCCACTGGTCCTGGGGGTTCCAGGAAACTGTCCCTCCTAGCCTGAAGTCTATTTTGGGGACATTTTGGGGCTTTGTGACTTTGTTTTGCTCCCATTGCTGATCTGTTATGTTCCCTTCTTGGTTCGCCCCACTGTGTGTGATGGTAGGGCTCAGACAGGGCTCATTCCCCACCCATGAACTTTTTGAAATCCCTCATACCTGGTAAAACACCAAATGTTTGTTACTCAGGCAAAAATTAATATGCCTTTTAATTTATAAACCTTTGGTTACAATTGAGGTTGGGATGTCTTTTCCTCTTTAACAGCCCCTGATTTTGTTCTGTCAATCGTCTATGTTTATTTTTCTCCTACGCGTGGATCCTTTTCTTACTAATTTTTGAGAGTGATTTGTAAGCTGAAGTCATTAATCTTTTGTGTGTGTCTGTGTGTGGTGCCTCTTTTTAAAGGGAAATTTTAAACAACCCAAACAGTTACATGGTGTGTTTTCTGTTTGGTTTCTGAGGAGGGCTAGGTTGATGAATTAGCCAACATAACTTAAGGTGGTTTTACATTAGAATGAGGTCCAGTGGCTTATACACTAGGAACAACATTGCAACAGGTGGATTTGGAGTTAGATATCCTGTCTTAATATGTCCATAGGAATTACATTCTTACTAGGTCATTCCTTTATTGATTGATTGATTGGTCATTTCTATTTTTAAAGAGCATTTTATTGGGGGCGTACAACTCTTATAACAATCCATGCATCAATAGTATCAAGCATATTTGTACATATGTTGCTGTCATTATTTTCTGAACATTTACTTTCTATTTGAGCCCTTGGTATATAGCTCCTCTTTTTTCCTTCCTTAACCCCATCTGAATCATTGTGAACGACTCAGAAGACATATTAAGCAGTTTCCTTCCTCATAAAGTTGCATTAGGAAGTCCTAGCCCTGGACATTTGATATGTCTCTGACATGTGAAACAGAGACAGTTAAGTTCTGAGTAGGAGTTTAGTGGACAAGGGAGGCCAGTGAAGACTTCTGAGATTTTCGTCTTGTGAGACAAAAGTCACGTGGGGGAGTGTAAAAGAAGAGGGTGCTGCTTGGTGCTCAGGAGGTGCTGCGACCAACCGTTAGGAGTGAGTTGAGGCTGACAAAGACTTCAGAAAGATAGGGGACTTAGGCGAGGTTGAAATGGAGGTGGTGGGGGTGGTTTGAGCTAAGTAAGCCCTGGAGGAGGAAGGAGAGTGGAGAGAGCTTGTTTGGCTGGATTTTTCCAGATGTGCAAAGAGGTAGGAAAAATTAAGGCTAGAAAGACGAGAGGCTGGCTTGTAGAGTTACCTTAACCGCTGCCCTTAAATACTAGGCTTTAACTTGGATTGGCTATTAAGAACTTTTAAAGCGAGGGGATAGCATGTGTTTTAGGGTACAAAAGAGTCCTTGATCTCAAATATAGTTTGAGAACATTTATTAAGTCTTAAATGGGACAAAGACAAAGACACATCATCCGGATGAGGGAGACCTTTGCCACGAGACCCAAATGGCTTCCATAGATTTACAGTGAGGAAGCTAGTTAAATAAGGTCTGGGACAAAGGAGACTGTCACAAGTTCTTGATTGGTGACAGATCCATACATCACAGTTACAGACGCTTGGACAGGACCAAGATTGGGTTCCTACATTCTGTTCCATAGAAGAGCTTACAAAATTGATCCAGGGCCTTCCCACTGACAGGCGGACCCAGCGGAACTGCCCTTTAAGGACCCACCCAGGCAAGTCCCGAAGGCAGACTGCCCCTCCAGGGCTGGCTGGGGAGGGGTGGAGGTGATCCACTTTCCAGTGCCCTCTATCTGAGGGCAAGATTATCTACCTCCTTGGTTAATGATCAGTAGGAATTCAGTGGAGGTTTAATCTCCATGGGGGCTCTACAAATGGATTTTGGTTTTTTTACCGCCAGCCCTATCCTTCTGCAAACTGGGGTTGCTCAGAGTTTAAGCTCTAATAATATACATGTTGTAAGCAGCATTTGAAGATACATTTGCCTTAACCTTAGGCAGAAATGTCTATGATGGTGATGGATTGTACTCAGGGTCCCAGTGACAGGGCATGGTCAGTGATGACTAAGATGTTTGGGGCTGAACAGGGCAAGGATAATTTAAGAGAAAGCAAGCAAGTCCAGCAACCAGCAGGATGAAAGGATATTGTCAGAAAGGGGAAAAATGACGCCCTGAGGCAAGGGACAGGCCTGCTAGTAAGACAATGCTCAAGGCAGGGCATGGCAGTGGTAGGAAATTGGTCATTCTGGTTCATTGTTAGGAAGAATTTTCTGGTAACTTGCCACATAGACTGAAAGCTTAGTTTATCAGACTTAGGGATTTTTATGCGTTAAAAAAAGACGTTCGTTATGAGTTATGATTCTATAATTGTGTTGGTTCAGATAAGTCTGTTGGAGTGAAGTGCGCCACGCCCCACCCCCAGCCCTCTTCCGAGTTGCCCATTACGCACATCCTGTAAAGGGAAGTTGTGGAAAGGGGTCAGGGGCACGTTGGAGAGAGCCTTTTGCAGTCTCCGCATCTGTGGCGGGAGGAGGTGAACAGTACACATACGGGTGGTAGAGCACAGTTGGGGCGACTGCCATCATTTTTGTGATAGATGGAAGAGACACGTGGGCAGGAGCGCGTGCCGCTCATTCATCCGTCATCCCTTGTCAGCGGAGGCTCTGCAGGGACCATGCGGCCACTGGGGAAGAGGTGGAGAGGGGTTTCTTCAAATCCGAGGAAGGTGAATACAGGCTGCGCTATCAGTGGGCGCTAACGCAATGGCCTTCGGAAGTGAGATAAATCCAGGTTTTCCTAGAAACGTGCCCAGTACCGTAGTTAGCGTGACAGAGTTGAACTGCTGCACAGAGGTCTCTAGGCTGTGATCTGCCGCCTGCTGACCCACGGAGGCTCTGAACCGCCCACTCACCATTCGCGTCGCAGCTGAGTGCTTAACCATTGCACCACCAGGCCTTGTCCCAGGCCGACCTTACTAACAGTAAAAAAAAAGCTACAGCAAAGCTGAAGTTCTGATACAAATTGTAGTTCTCTTGGCTGAATTATGAACTAAGTCGGGTTTTCATGTTAAGTGGTTGGGTTTCATATTTAAGGTGTGTGTGCATTTCCCCCATCTGAAATTGTAGAGACAAGCTCGTCCTTTTATTTGACGGTGAGCATACCAAGTAAGTAAGTGGCTGGACCCGTCTGGGTCTCAGACCTCCCTTCTCACTGCAATGTGCTGCCTCCCTCACAACTTACTTATTATTAAGTAAGGTGGTTAAGGCAGTTATCATTGAGTTTGCCTTCTGTTTAACTAAAGTATTATTTAATTGTCCATGACCGAAGTCTAGGGTTCATATTGAAATCTCTCCTCGATGGGAATCCCTGAATCAGGCTGAGCACAGAGATCACTGATGACTTTAAAGAACTGAAAGCCCAAAGGCCCGCATTAGCAGAGAGGCTGGACCAGCACTTACAAAACCTCAGTTAAGGTCTTATTTCTGTCCAGCAACTGTCATCAAGAAAGACACATTTAGTCACTTTGAGCCAGGATTCTCCATCTCTGAAACAAGTATTGACCAGGTGGTGGCCAAGGCCGCTGGTAGAGTTTTAGTTTAGAAGAGTCTCTGAAAGCCAAAGGCAGGCATGGGAGAGATTAGTTTTTCCCTCTTTGTTCTCTGAGGACTTTTTACTAATCAAAACTACTTTTCTTATGTTATTTCTCTGTCTGAAAAACCTATTTGCTTCAATTGTATTCCAAATGTTTATCTTTATTGTAAGGTCTAGGCCTTGGTGGTGTAGTGATTAGGCTCTGGGCTGCTAACCAAAAGGTCAGCAGTTTGAACCCACCAGCCACTCCATGGGAGGACAGGGCTTTCTACTCCCACGGCTAGGGAGAGACTCAGAAACCCACAGAGGCTGTTCTGCCCGGTCCTATAGGGTCGCTATGACTCAATACTGACCTGACAGCAGTGATTTTTTTTGAGGCCATATTGCAAATCTTCTCTGAAGTTACTCATTCTGACACACCGTGACAGGGTTTCCCTCCGTTTCTGAGGCTCACCCTTCTCCCTTGGAGTGGCTGACGGGGTTGAGATGTTGACCAACTATGCCACCTTAAACCACTGCCTTCGAGTCGATTTTGATTCATAGGGACCCTGTGGAGGGTTTCTGGGCTTTTGTAATTCTCTCTGGGAGCAGAGAGCCTCATCTTTCTCTCGTTGACCTTTCAGTGAGCAGCTGAGCATGTAACCACCGTGCCACCAGGGGTCCTTATGAAGCCTGTGTAGCACATGCCATTGCTCCTTTTCTGAAATCATTTGTTTTGTCCTTATATTAAACGCGGCACCAGGCTGTGACCATGCCTTTTATACTGTACAGGTTGATGTCGAAGTAAAAGGACTGGCTTTAAAGCTAAGTGGATTTGACTGTGTGATCTGAGTTTGGCTACTACATATGTATTCTTTAATTTTATATTTTTAAGCAAGTAATACATTTTCAAGCAGGTAACTTTAAGAAATGAAAAGGAGAAGTAAAACATTTACTTTTGTCTCCCGTCAAACTAGCCTTCGCCCACTGTTAACAGTTTCTTAACGAACCTTCCCAAGTTTATTTGCACCCCCTCCTCCCTTCACCCCACTTCATTTACCTCCGACATCTTTTCCTATCAGTACCCAGTAGAGCTTCCTCATCCTTCTCAACGTGTTATGGAATAGACCATAATTTAGCTAGGGGTGGGGAATTTTGGGTAAAGTCCCCAACGATTTTCCGTTTTGAATGACCTTTGGAGCCATGTCTGAGACGCGCCTGCCATTTCCCTAGAATGTATGTGCCTGGGGTACTGTGCAGTTCATAAACAAGTTCACGTGTGTGAATTTGATACTCTGGGAACTTGTTTGGGGTGGGTAGGCGCTGCTCGGTAAAGAGAGAAGGAAACACCTCTTTAGGATTTCACTGAAACGCACGCGGAGCAAGGTTCTTTCTTCCAAGCACCAGCTTGCCTGTTTTCATGTGCTCCGCTGGCAAGGAGAGGGCTCGCTTGGGAAACACAGCCTGCTTTGTAGGGGCTGATGAAAGTCTTCTCTACAGCGTGTCAGTCTTCATGACTGGCTTTTAAACCGTTTGTGAGTTGACTTCCTTTCCTCTACTTACTTCCTTAAAATCAGCAGAGCCTGTAGAAAAGGATCGCCACCTAAGTGATGCTGTGAGCCACAGACCAAGGTGCAAAGGAGCTATGTAAATGCTCTTTTTATAGAGGACCACTTCAAAAATAAAGCGAGCTGTCATGTGTTGATGCCGGGCAGGGGAAAGTGACGGGCTTAATGGAATGAAAAGTGGTCTTTGGATGAATGTGGCTCCCGCAGTGGTTAGAGGGTGAGGACCAGCACAAGGAGGAAGGGGGTTAATCGCGGATTGCCACCTAAGATTTTCTGTCACAGCACAGCCTTGGCTAAGGTTGTGTTCAGTTGCAGCAGAGCCTGTACTTTGACCTGCTCAGAAGGCACCAAGGAAGTGATGAAAGGAATGTCAGGTTGTGTTTTTTAATGTGAAACTACCTGAAGATGAAAGTATGCGCGTAGCTTGTTGCAACAGTGGCATACGTGCTGTGGAATTACATAGGCATGGTATGAAGTATTTTCTATACAGTATTTTTAACCTTTTTGCTGACTCCTGAGATGTTTGTGCAATTGATTTAGCTTCTGTTCTAAATCAGGTCTTCTCTCTTTTTCTTTCGCTTAGACGCTTTATACTGAAAACTTAGCATAGGGTCAGAGGATTCTAGAAGTGATCGGATTCTCAGGGGTGAGCTAATTAGCATTTGGTAGGTTTTTATACTAATTTGGCCTTTTCTATTGAGCAAATGAGAAAACTGGAGCCCAGAGAGGTTATGACTTGCCCAGGTCAGCAATCTCTCCCGGAACCCTGGGTCCCGGTACCAGGCTCTTTTCTCTCTCAGCTCTAATTGGCTGACCCTGCTCCATTTGGGAGCAGCTTAATTTTGCACACGTTCCCTTGCTCTTTTTCCCCTTTTCTCTAGAATGTGGGCCAATTAATAAAAGACAAGCAGCCTTATAGCCACAGATCTTGCCCAAGCCTGGCTTGCGGCAGAGACTTGCTTGAAGTGAACTGAAACTGGGCGGGGATTGTGGGGTGGTGGTGGTGAGGTGGTGGTGGTGGGGTGGTGGTGGTGGGGTGGTGGAATGAGAACAAGTAGGAGGGAGCAGATTGGGAGCTGACAGCTGAGCAATACTTACCCCGCATTTGCTAGTTCTCCATCTTTCCCTGTGCAGGGAAAGGAGCAGGGCTGTGTTCAGACAGTGCAGGTGGCATGTGTTGGACAGTGAGTGCCTTCAAACTCCTCTCTTTGCCCCGTAGGTCCTGTCACACAATCTGTGCACGGTGCTGAAAGTTCCTCACGACCCTGTTGCCCTTGAAGAACATTTCAGGGACGATGATGAAGGGCCTGTCTCCAATCAGGGCTACATGCCGTATTTAAACAAGTTCATTTTGGAAAAGGTAGGATTCTAACCCTTTCTTACTGCCTTGTTTGATTTGCCCAGCCTTTGTCAGGGGGGCCCTGTGGCCACTTGTTGGTAAGTTGACCAAGAAGTTCGTATGTGAGATGTCAAGAGATCAATCAGGAATCAAAGAAAGGAGGAGGGAGTGATGGTGCAGCTTCCTCCCTCTCCACTCTCTTCAAGAGGTTGCTTGGCTGTTTTTCCAGCTCGGTGCATTCTTTGAAATTATAGCCTGTGTTTTGTATGAATCTGTGTAGATCCTCTCCAGGGTGTTTTTTGTTTTTAATTTTGGTTTCCTATGGTCAGACAATTGTGGTCAAAGGATGGGAGTGGTGGGGTAAATGTGAACCCTAAGTGTTTTTCAGATATGACATAACATTACTTCTTTCATCCTCGACTTTCCAGGTACCCTTCAGCTGGTTTCCTTTAGGGGATGTGGGAGTAAAGATGCTCCAGAAACCTATTGTGTCTGTGGAAGCCAAGTTTAACCTATTAGTGTTCTCTGCCACGTTCAGTATCTCTCTTGGTTTATAGCAATTAAAAACACATAGAAACCATGAATGTCGTGCACAATAGAGGAGAAAATAACCTAAACTGATGATGGTAACCACTGCTAACATTTTGGTGAATATCTTTCTGCCCTTTTTTAATGCAAACACACAACACACATCCTCACTCAAGCTACCCTTGCTGTCCCTACATAGTATATATGTTTTGTTTCTATACGGATAGGATCATACTAGACACAGGTGGCCCCCATGTTCTCGGATTCCAGGGACTGAAAATATTTTGTGGTGAGGGGCAGCAATTAAGTGGTCAAAGTGACCCCTTAAAGGCCAAGAGACCTTAAAGTTTCATTTACCTAGCACTTACCTGGAATTAGGTATTATAAGCAATCTAGAGATGATTTAAAGTTTACAAGAGGCTGTAAATTGCACAGCACTTTATAGAAGGCATTTTAACATCCTTGAATTTTCTTGCCCCTGGGGGTTCTGGAACAAACCCCCAGATTACTGAGGGACAACTGTACAATTTTTCAACAGTGTTTTTTTTAATCGAATGTTATATTCATTTAATCCTTTCATAGCACGTCCATTTAGTTTAGATAGGAAAGCAATCATGTATTCACATGAAAAACCTGGGAGGGCGTTTGCCTATTTATGTCAGCATGGACTTTTTAGATAGATGCTTTTCAAAAGGTGTCCAGGTAGCACCTGATAAACATTTGGCTGCTAACTGCGTTGGTTCAAACCCACCAGCTGCTCCACAGGAGAAAGATGAAGCTATCTTTTCCCATAAATATGTGCAGCCTTGGAAAACCTGTGTGGGTTACTGTGAGTCAGCAATGACTCGACGGTGGTGGCTTCTCAAAAACAGCAGCTATTAAATTAAAAATAAACTCAAAACAAAACTCACTGCCATCGAGTTGATGCTGCCCCTGTGTGTTCCAAGACTGTTGCAATGACCACACAGAGATTACAGGTGATAACTCATAGTGAAGGGCTTTATTCAGAAAATAACAGTTCAGGATCAGGAGTGACTCAGGATAGTTTATTCCATCAGGATTGTCTCTTTCATTAGTTGCCTGCAGCCAGGCCTCTCTGATCCTTTGGCTTGGTCTCTGCTCTGGCATGTTTTAAAAAGTGCATTAGCTCTGCCAATAAGTAACCAGGGACATCCTACTCCACCAGGAAGCCCGAAGCCCTTTCGCTTGGTGGGTTGGCACACCCACTGTAATTGCCTCACTCCGAGGGTGGAAAAGCCCACTGTGCCATTTTGTGTATGTTGTCTGGTTGTGCTGCCATTTCTCCACATCTCTCACGTCACCAGAGTTCCAGCTGGCCTTTCTCTGTGTCTGGGTTTAGGAGAGTTTCAGTGCAGGGACATGCTCTGCTCGTGACTCATCTTTCTTGTTGGTAGTGAGGTTTCCCGCTGCCCACTTTTGGGGTAGTTCATTTTAAGTGTAACCCCTTCCCCTTCACAAACAAACAAACGAACAAACAAACAAACAAACAACCAGAACGAACTCATAATGACTTCTAAGACAGAGTAGAAAATTCCCTGTGGGTTTCTAAGACTGTAAATTTTTTTTGGTATTGTTTCTTTTTTTCCTTTTTTATGTTTTTTTTTTTTAAAAAAAAAATCATTTTATTAGGGGCTCATACAACTCTTATCACAATCTATACATACATTAATTGTGTAAAGCGCAGGAACAGAAGGCTTCATCTTTCTGTGGAGGAGCAGCTGGTAGGTTCAAACTGCTGGTCTGGTGCTTAGCAGCCCCACATGCAGCCTACTATGTGGTCCCCCCTCCCCTCCTTTATTTTCAGTCTAGCAGAATGGCAGAGTGGACCTGTCTCCCCATTAGGGTGCCATACACCTTATTTGCATTGTTAGTCAGCTGTCTGATCCAGTTGATGGGCCATCAGCACATGATTTGCATAGACTTATTTAGTCATTCAAAACACAAAAACAAAAAAACAAACAATGATACTTTCAGTTGCCTCATATGCGTGTGAAAGTTGGACATTGACTAAGGACGACTAAAGAAGAATTGATGCATTTGAATTGTGGTGCTGGGAAGAATGTCAAAAGAACCAGGGACTGACAAGAGAACAAACAAATCTATCTTGGAGAAGGACACCCGGAACACTCCTTGGAGGCAAGATTGGCAAGACTTAACTCCATTTAAAAGAAATATATACTTATTACAAACATAAACTTTGAGATGAATGAAAATTGTAACATGGCTTTACTGAGTGGATAGTAGTTTGAGTATACATCTAGCAAAATAACATCAGTAAATGATAATACAAGAAATTGGAGACCCCTGAGATAGCAGTATAAAAATATGGTGATAAATGCTAGAAGAAATAACTAAGAGCTCAAAGAAGTTGAGCTTTGGGGAAAGGGACATTACCAACTGTAATGTCTTAGAGGCCGCTGCAGCTTTTTAAGACACACAGCACTGTATATTGAACTAGGGACAGTGCTTGTCAACCTTCCGAATGCCGCGACCCTTTAATACAGTTCCTCATGTTGTGATGACCCCCAACCATAAAATTGTTTTCGTTGCTACTTCACTGTCATTTTGCTACTGTGATGAATCGGGTGACCCCTGTGAAAGGGTTATTCGACCCCCAAAGGGGTTGCCACCCACAGGTTGAGAACCGCTGAGCTAGGAGGTAGAACAGAAGCACTAAACTCACTATTTGGCCTGTTCACTGGGATGGCCCTTAAAATCAAGGCTCTAAACCTCCAAACCTAGTGTGAAGGTTCTCGAGTGGATAATACCTTGGTTCTTGGCTTCCCACGAGAAAGAATTCACGACGCCACCGGTTTTTTTTTGTGTGTGTTTTTTTTTTAACATTTTATTAGGGGCTCATACAACTGTTATCCCAATCCATACACACATCAATTGTGTAAAGCGCATTTGTACATCGTTTCTCAAAACATTTTCTCTCCACTTAAACCCCTGACATTAGGTCCTCATTTTTCCCCTCCCTCCCCGCTCCCCCCTCCCTCATCAGCCCTTGATAGTTTATAAATGGGTATTTTGTCATATCTTGCCCTGTCCGACGTCTCCCTTCACCCACTATTCGGTTGTCTGTCCCCCAGGGAGAAGGTCACACACAGTTCCATGTAATCGGTTCCCTCTTTCCTACCCATTCTCCCTTTACCCTCCCTGTTTTGCCACTCACACCACTGGTCCTATAGGGCTCATCCGTCCTGGATTCCCTGTATTTTCAGTTCCTATCTGTACCAGTGTACCTCCTCTGGTCTAGCCAGTCTTGCTAGATCGAATTCGAGTCATGGTAGTGGGAGCGGGGAGGAAACCTTTAGGAACTAGAGGAAAGTTGTATTTCTCATCATTGTTACATCGCACCCTGACTGGTTCATCTCCTCCCTGAGACCCCTCTGCAAGGGGATCTCCAGTGACGCCACCGGTTTGTAATCCAAGTGAGTTTGTATGAAGGATGGGAATAGTTTCAGGTTTTACAGTCTCAAAAGAATACAGGCTATTTCAGGGAAGCATGCCAAACCTCGCGGAAGTTCACAAGTGGACACGAGCAACCTTGGGGAGCAGCACACCCACCCCTGTGGAAGTGAGGCCAGAATGTGGCACTGCACGAGCGGACACGGGGGAGAGTCGGGGAGAAGAGAGAGGTCCCAGAGTGTGCTTCCTGCCTTTACTTGGTGGACCCTGTTGGCTGGGTTGAGCCCACCTGGGTGATAGGATGGGCCGGGCCTCATTTGGACCGCCTAGGTGTACTTCCCAGTTGGCTGGGGGCTTGAATTGGAGCATGCTCAGTTAAGGGGTCCTCTTAGGTGTGTAATGCTCACCTGATTTTACTTCCCCACCTCCTCTTGGGGCCCTGTGCAGGCATGGGAGGGACAACCTCCCGCCCCCCTACCCCTATTCTGGCTACCTAACACTAAGACTCACCTCCCTTAAAGCTTTTGGCTGTACATAACCATCCTCAACAATTACTCTCTCTTTCTTTAGGGGGGGTTGAAGGGTGGGATGGGGGAGGTCATTGTTGTAAATACACCTATCACACAACTCTTCCCAGTTCAGCTTTTTACAGATATGCAACCTATTGACAGTCATTACAATAATTGGTTGTGCAGCCTTACCTTTAGTCAATGTCATTTTCATCACTGTTAATCTCCCTTTCCCCCATCTCTGGTAACCACTAATAAACTTTATTATCTGTGCATTTGCTTTTTCTTATACATGTACGTGAAGTCAGACAATTTTTGTCCTTTAGTGATTGATTTATTTCACTCAAGCTTTACAGTATGATATTATACACTCTTTTCTAGAACCTTCTCCTCTTTGTCGTTCTAGTCATTGTTCGGGTAACTCATTTGTGCTCTGTAGCTGTATTTTAAGTTGGGTATATGGTGTATAAGCAAATATTTGTGACTATGTGATCTGACAGGTATTTAAGATACATGTTACACTCAAGGTTCGTTGGTAGGTGGCTACTTTGGCAATGAATACAAGTTGACTGTTGGCTTTTCTCTTCCATTATTAGAAAAATCCTTGGCCCTAACTGATAAAGGGAGAAATTAAGTCAGAGTTGTGGGCAGAGAATCCGACTCTGAGCAAGTTATGTGGGGTGTGATTTAGGCGTGGAGTGAGGTGGAGGAAGATTCGGCTTCCTGTTCTCTCAGGGGCAGATCTATAGATGCTGCTGCCCAGTAGCACCTGAGAAGGTGTCCCTAGCTCTGTAATACCCCCCAGGCCCCCTTCTTTCTTTCCTTTTTGGAAGTTGATGAGTGGATACAAGTGAAAGTATCAGCTTAACTGAGGTGGGAAACATCTGGCCCGCGGGCCATATAAGGCTCCGCCTCCCCCAAATATCAGCTAACATCACACATCTCACCCAAGAGAAGCAGTTCTCATCATATTAGGGCAAGTACGTCACATGTTTCACCAGAGTGGCCCACAGTGATGTTATAAACATCCAATGGCCCTTGGCAGAAAAAAGGTTCCCCAGTCTTGGCTTAAAAGTGATGGTACATAGCATGTCTACCTGGAAGGGGTAGGCGGAATAAACAAGCCAGAAGAGAGAACAACGGGGTGACAGATCAAGGGAACATGGGGGTGGGGGTGGGGGGGAGAAGGAAGAGGGTGTTAACAAGCACAGGGACAAGGGAACAACAAGTGATCCCAAAATCAATGTCAAGGTGGGTGCGGGAGGCCTTGCAGGGCTGGATCATGGGCAGTGGAACCGAGAGGAATGCCTAAAACCCAAATGAAGGCAGAACATGATAGTGGCACAAGAGGAAAGTACAAAAAAATAGAGGAAAGAACTAGGAGGCAAAGGGTACTCATAGAGATGTAAATACAGGCATATGAAGATATAAATATATTTATATATGAGGGGGAAATAGATCAATGTACATATATTTATAGATTGAGTATTAAGAAAACAGATGGACAGTGGGCCCCTACACAAGTACTACCCCAATACAAGAACACTTTGTTCTAACAATTTGGCAGTCTGAGATGCTCACCTGCCTGGCATGATCGCTGAAGACAATGGGTGCACAAGAAAATGTGAAGAAAGCAGATGATGCTTGGCTACCAAAAGATATAACACCTGAAGTCACTGAAGACAATG
>NW_022103958.1:42570632-42577052 GCF_000313985.2 Echinops telfairi | reverse complement strand
CTGGTACAGACAGGAACTGGAAACACAGGGAATCCAGGGTGGATGATCCCTTCAGGACCAGTGGTGAGAGTGGCAATACCGGGAGGGTAGAGGGAAGGCAAGGTAGAGAGGGGGAACCGATTACAAGGATCTACTTATAATCCCCTCCCTGAGGGGACAGACAACAGAAAAGTGGGTGAAGCGAGACATCGGACAATGTAAGACATGACAAAATAATGATAATTTATAAATTATCAAGGGTTCATGAGAGGGGGTCGGGGAGGGAGGGGAAAAATGAGGAGCTGATATTAAGGGCTCAAGTAGAAAGAAAATATTTTGGGAATGTTGATGGCAACAAATGTACAAATGTACTTGACACAGTGGATGTTTGTATGAATTATGGTAAGAGTTGTATGAGCCCCCAATAAAATGATTTAAGAAAAAAAAAAAGAGTTACAGTCTTGGAAACCCACAGAGCTGGTTCTGCCCTGCCCTATAGGGTCACTATGAGCCGGCATTGACTCAATGGCAGTGAGGTGGCTTTTTTTGGGGTGCGGGGAGTGGTGCCTGGAAGAGGAGCTGTGGATAAAGAAATGCAGTTTTTGTTCTATATCTTGAAGTGTTGTATCCTACTACTTCATTTTTTATCTTTGGTTTAGTGCTGTTATACCATCTAGAATTTTAAGTATAAAAATGTTATTTTAGTCATGAGATATTTTGGAGCGCTCTAACTGGAGGGTAAAGTACAACAGTATTTGAGAAATTCAAAACTAGCCACTACATTTGGAGTAGAACTAACCAGGGAGGGCATGAGTGTGTGATGAAACATCGAGCCCTTGTTTGTTAAGGCTTAGCCACCTGGAGTGGGGTTCTGCCAGCCCTGCAGTCCGAGTAAGACGGCCAAGGTTTCCATGGTGTGGCCTTAAATGGAGCAGAGATTACCGCCTGGTTTTGAAATTTGGGAAAAAATATATATACCAGTCGTGACTGAAGAATGTTAACATAAAACCAAGACGCTGTCAGTTATGCAAAATAAATAGGAAATCATGAGTAAACATTCGCAAGGTATACTTTGATATATGCATACCATCTCACTTGATTTCACATTAAAGCCAATTATGACCTATCAGTGGTGACCTGGAATTATTATCCGCATTTAACTCAGGAGCTAATCTGTAGGTTTGAACTGTTGAAAAGAAATTTTAAGCCTAACTCACTTAATTTCTAGACCAGTGTTCTATTTTAAAACAAAAAGAAAGAAAGTAAGAGAAAGAAAAAAAATCAAACCTACTCTGAACAGTCTGTCTGACTGAGGGCAGAGTCGAATTCTCCTGAGAGTGTGAGTCTATGAGAGCAGACAGCCTCATCTTCGTCACTCTGAAAGGCTGGTGGTTTGAACCGATGATTGGTGGTCAGCTGCTCAACACTGACCGCCGAGTTCCTTAGTAACTTAATTACTGAGGCATTCATTGGTCCCTTGTAGGATCATTGTGTTGATGTTTCAATTATTTGGATGCACGGGGTAGATACTGGTCAAAGGTGATTTAAAAGTTTTGCCAATCACCTCAAACTATCTCTTGGGTTCTTAGGTGTTTTAACAAGTATCCCTTTATTAGGGCCTACTGTTTCTTCACGATCATTTTGTTTAGTTTCCCCGCTCTGGTTGTTTAAGATATTTTTCTGTTTGCCTGGGAGAATTACTCTGGGGCTGGAACCAAGAGATGAATTATAGTGGAGCACAGTTTCTAAAAAGTAATTTTTCTATTCAGTTCCTGTATTTGCTTCTTTATCGTCATTCCTGTTCTTTACATTGGTATTTTTCATGATTAACATTTTTTGCATACATTATTTTGCCTTCCCTGCATGCAAACTTTTTAAAAAATTAAATTTCTTTTTTAGTAAAAGAATGAAATTCTGTAACAGTCCAGGAAGAATTTTTTTTTTTTAACATTTTATTAGGGGCTCATACAACTGTTATCCCAATCCATACACACATCAATTGTGTAAAGCGCATTTGTACATCGTTTCTCAAAACATTTTCTCTCCATTTAACCCCCCGACATTAGGTCCTCATTTTTCCCCTCCCTCCCCGCTCCCCCCTCCCTCATGAGCCCTTGATAGTTTATAAATGGGTATTTTGTCATATCTTGCCCTGTCCGACGTCTCCCTTCACCCACTTTTCGGTTGTCTGTCCCCCAGGGAGGAGGTCACACACAGTTCCATGTAATCGGTTCCCTCTTTCCTGCCCATTCTCCCTTTACCCTCCCTGTTTTGCCACTCACACCACTGGTCCTATAGGGCTCATCCATCCTGGATTCCCTGTATTTTCAGTTCCTATCTGTACCAGTGTACCTCCAGGAAGAATTTTTTTTTCTTTTTTTGGGGGGGGGGCCAAGAGTCCCTGTATTTGGATTGCTGGCAATAAACTAATTGAAGAAAGTGGTATGTTGTCACCTTTTGACCATTTCGTTGTAATAAGCAACATCAGAAGCTCCTTATGCCGCAGCATGTTTATGAGGGAGTCCAATTCCACGTCAAGGTTGATCCAAACCATTGTCAGTTAGTTCTACTCTGAGGCTCCTCATGTTAGAGCTCGGTCCACCTTGGAATATAATTAAAGCCAACTGACAGTCTGCCAGACGGGGAATCTGCTGGTTCTCAAAATAATCCTTTTTGTTGTTTGGGGAACATACACACTCAAACAAGGAAAAAAGAATGCACATCGACAAGCTTTTCCACTCAGTATGGTCCTACCCTGGAGGGCAGCCCCTGGGCATTTCTGTGTGTTTATGCTGACATCTAGGCTGTTGTTTCTTTCCGAGCCTACTTCCCGCATGCTTGCTGTTACGCAACCATTGCAGTTCTTTTAATTTATTTTTTAATTAAAATTTTAAATTTCGTAAAGTGTGTTTTCCATTTTCCTCCTGTTAGTCGACTGGCTCCACCTTGACAAAAACTCACTGCAGTCAGAGGATTCTGACTCCCAGCACCCTGTGGGACAAACCAGAACTGCCCCTGGGGGTGCAGGGGGCTGTCAGTCTTTATTGGAGCAGAAAACCTCAGCATGTGCACAGGTGGTTCGTGTGTTCTAACTGTTGACCTTGTGGTCAGTGGCCTAATGTCTAACCTGCTATGTCAGGGGAGCCAGCCTCTAACAAAGCATCAGAGGACCCGCAGGTGTAATTGTACAGCCATAATATGTAAAGATAACAGTAAAGTCATAGAGAATAAGAGGGATAGGAAAGAAAGTAAAATGAAGGAGTCAGACACATTTCATGGTAGCATGCTCACCTCAGCCCCACTTGGTGGTCCACGTGGGGATGTGGAAAGTGGAGAGGGCAGGAGAGAGAGCAATTTATTTCTAACCAAGGCTTATATATCTTTTGAGGGCGTGCAAGGCTCCTGAGTACAGGTAAAAACATGTCACAGGAAGGGGTCGTATTATAGGTAATACAGTAATGAGAGGGGGAAATCTAAGGGTATACACGCAAGAGGAAGGGGGAGAGATTGGGGGTACACATGTGACAAGATGGGAAGATCCTAGTTTCAGGAGGCAGCCTAACTTTGGATGTCACTGAGCAGGTTTGACCTGTTCTAAGCTCTCCAGAGAAACAATCACTAGCCTATCAATAGGGTGTGAGCCCCACCTACAGTGGACCAGACAGTAGTCTGGTTGCTCTGGATGGCTGAATGCCTTCAGGGAGAATATCTCTAAGCATTTGATGTCCCACCATGTGCTGGCAAACAGCCTCTTAGGTTTGGCATATCTTTGGGGGAGACAAAGCTGGGGAAAAGTCTTTATGCCCCAACTACTATCCCACCCAAACCCCACCAACTCACTGCCATTGAGTCAATTCTGATTCATAGAGACCCTAGGGGAGGGTAGACCAGCCTCACTGGGTTTCTGAGGCGGTAAATCTTTAGGGGAACAGAAAGCCGCCTCTTCCTCCCGCCGGGCTGTTGGTGATTTCAAACTGCTGATTTTGCAGTTCACAGCTGAATGCGTAACTCACTACTCTACCAGAGTGCCCCCTTACATAGACCTTTAGCACTCTAAAGGCCTTCAAGTGTATGCCAGACAACCATTTGATAGGAAGTGGCATTTCTCTTAATCCAAAGCATGCTTTTGCATAGCTCTTTTTACTGCCCTTTAGCCTATGCTACTTTTTCTGTCATTGTTTGAAAGTGATATAATTTTAATGTGACACAGTGACCAAGGTGGATGCTACCTTCGTTGTGAAGTGATACACTTTGGAAAATTAGAAATAACTTTATGCTGCTGACTAGGTTGCGTGTTAATGTAAAAGTAATATGGTTTACAGAAATATGTATATTTAATAACTGCTTTGTTCAGATATAATACGAATACCACATAGTTCACCTGTTTAACTTACGTAATTCAATAGTTTTTAGTCTATTCACAGACGGTGCAAGCACTGCCACACTCAATTTTAGAAGATTTTTACCACCCTGAAATTTTTTCAAAGTTATATATTTGTTTTTTTTACAAAACATCCATATCATCTTCAAAGTACTCTCCATTAAATTTAATATATTTGTCAAAGCTACAGTTCCATTCTTGGAAACATTTTTCAAATTCCTCTGTTTGGATGGCTAACAGCACCTCCCCCCCCCCCCCCCCGTTTTTTTCAGCATCTCTTCTGTGTTGTCAAAGCACTCTCCTTTCAGGTCCCTCTTCATTCAGGGAGTGAGGTCAGGGGAGCCAGGTATGTGGAACAAGAGAAGCATGCTGTTTTTTGCCCAAAACTGGCTGCATGAGCAAGTGCATTGTTGTGGTGGCAAAACCAGTCCCCCATCTGGCACAAGTCAGGCTTTTTTTGTTGCACACAGGCTTGATTAATAGTTTGACCTGGTATAACAAATTCCTTATGTGCTACAAGTGGACATTTTCGTCTGTTTGGGAAGTTGACAGATGTGCAGAATGAGGTTTTTCATCAATCGACATTTCACCTTTTTTGAAACAAGAAAACCACCTGTACACTTGAGTTCTTTTTTTTTTTTTTACACTTGAGTTTTTCCCATAGCACTGTCCTTGTAAACTGTGTTCAACATCACAACAGTTTCTGTGGCATTTTTCCCTAGCAGGAAACAAAATTTCACAGCCCCACTCTGTTCTCTTAAATTGGCCATCACAAAAAATGTGATTTAAGTGAAACTACTTTCATGAAAAAATTCACTGTGATCAGAGAGAAGCTTCCCAGGTAGCACCACTGGGTGCACTAACTCAGAGTGGGTTGCTCGATGCTCACCTAATGGGAAAAATGCATACTAGAAAGCTCCGCTCCACCCTGCACAATTCTGGGTGGTTTTTTTGAGGTGGGTACCCCCTTGTATACCTCTTAGCATTCACTCCTCTTCCAGGATGTGGTGTGTAGTGGTAATGCATTGGATTAGTACCTGTAAATTCAGTAGTTTGAAACCACCAGCTGCCCCCTGGGAGAAAGATGAGGCTTTCTACTTCTGTAAAAGAGTTACAGTTTTGAAATCTCACCAGTGTAGTTCCACCCTGACCTGTAAACAGTCAATGTGAGTCAGAAGCAGCTCAATGGCAGTGAGTGGTTGTTGCCGAAAAATAAAAAACCATACCTCTTAGCAGTCACTACTCCACCTTCTCCTAGCCCTGGGAAACCAATAATCTGCTTTTCTGTTTATGGATTTGCTGATTCTGGACATTTTACATAAATGGAATTGTGCAATATGTGGCTTTTTTTTTTTTTTACTTTGTATATTGTGTTCAAGGTCAGTACTTTATTCTTTTTTTTTAAATTAAATCATTTTACATAAATGGAATTGTGCAATATTGGGCTTTTTTTTTTTTTTACTTTGTATATTGTGTTCAAGGTCAGTACTTTATTCTTTTTTTTTAAATTAAATCATTTTATTGGGGGCTCTTGCATCTCATCACAATCCTTACATTCCTCCAGTGTGTCAAACATATTTGCACATATGCTGCCATCATCATTTTCAAAGTATTCTTTTCTCACTTGAGCCCCTGATATCAGCTCCCCATTCTTCTCCCTCCGTGCCCCACCTGCCCTCCCTCACGAACCCTTGATAAGTTATAGATTATTATTTTCATATCTTATATCATCCTTCATTACCCCTCACCCACTTTTCCATTGTTCATCCCCCTGGGAAGGGGTTATAGGTTGATCCTTGTGATCGATTCTCCCTTTCTCCCCCTCCCTTCCCTAATCCTCCTGGTATCCCTACTCTCCTTGTTGGCCCTGAGGGGTTTATCTAGCCTGGATTCCCTGTGTTTGGGGCTCTTCTCTGTAGCAGTGTGCATGTTCTGGTTTAATCCGATTTGTAAGGTAGAATTAAGGTCATGATAGTGGGGTGAAGGAAGCACCAAAGAGCTAGAGGAAAGTTGTGTTTCATTGGTGCTACACTGCACCCTGACTGGTTCATCTCTTCCCT